>NC_043717.1:14731592-14872442 GCF_006229205.1 Suricata suricatta
TATCAGACTTTAGCCTCTACTACAAAGCTGTCATCATCAAGACAGTATGGTATTGGCACAAAAACAGACACATAGACCAATGGAATAGAATAGAGAACCCAGAACTGGACCCACAAGTATATGGCCAATTAATCTCTGACAAAGCAGGAAAGAGTATCCGATGGAAAAAAGACAGCCTCTTCAACAGGTGGTGTTGGGAGAGCTGGACAGCAACATGTAGAAGAATGAAATTAGACCACTTTCTGACACCATTCACAAAAATAAACTCAAAATGGATAAAGGATCTGAATGTGAGACAGGAAACCATAAAAACAATTGAGGAAAAAACAGGAAATAGCCTCCTAGACCTCAATCGCAGCAATTTCTTCCTCAACACATCCCCAGAGGCCAGGGAATCAAGAACAAAAATGAACTACTGAGACCTCATCAAGATAAAAAGCTTCTGCAAGGCAAAGGAAACAATCAAAAAAACTCATAGGCAACCAACAGGTATTATTTTAATACTAAGTCTAACTAAGGAAACATGGGGTGAGTCTAAAAGAAAATGCACAATTCAAATCTCCCCCCCCAAAAAAAGAGTGGTGAGCTCTAAACAACAGAATAGCAGAAAAGCTGCCTTCTGAGGGGCAATCCTGTGGTCATCAGAAAGAGAAATCCCATTATGAGGCGCTTCCTCTAGGGGCTCCAAATAAATGGCTTTGGTGCCAAGGCCCCTCTAGAAGGGTGTCATCTCGGAAAGGGCAGGTTCCTAGGAACGCATGCGCAGCACAGAGAAAGGGCCCGGGCTACCTGTAAAAGGTTTCTGAGCAGACTTTTTTCAAGCAAACAGGTTAGTCATGCGTATATTAGCTCTTTGTTCAAAGCAAATAAAGGTTTTTCTCATTTATTTAAGCAAGTCCTATGTCCCTTTTAAGTATGGGAGAAGAAAAAACGTACAGTTAAAAAACGGTATCTCATACTCTGACTTTTCATTTTCCAAACTGCTGTGCACCTTTACGCTCCCCCTCAGAGGGAAGGAACTAAGTGTCATGAAAAGTGTAAACTTAGAAATTGCAAATCTAGAAAATGCCAATCTTGAAGCAAGAAAATAAATGTGGATTTGTCTGTGGACTAAAGAAAGGAACAGCAGAGGGGAGAAGAGAGAAATAAATGTGCATGAATTTTTCCAATAACACTGATTTGTGTCTGAACTACTTGCTCCAGCACTTAAATATCTTTTCCCCAACGGTCTTTGTTATAAAGCTTTCTCTATCAAGTCTCTCTTGCAAGATGAAACCTCCTCGAGGGCAGGAATTGGGTTTTTCTGCCCATCTACATCAGGGGTTGGCAAAGCTGTTCTGTAAAGAACCAGAAAATAAGTATTTTAGGCTTCGCAAGCCTCGAAGTCCCTGTGGTAACGATGTAACTCTGCTGTTGTAATGTAAATGCACCACAGAAAATGCATAAACAAAAGAGTGTGGCTGTGTGCCCATAAAACTTTATTTATAAAAATAAGCAGTACCAGATTTGGCCCACAGGCTGTGGTTTGCTAATGTCTAGTCTACAAGAAGTGATAAGGGTCTAAATCAGAGACAACAAATGATTTTGTTTTAGGGAAGAACAAGAGACATTGCTAATGTGGAATCATCAGCTTAGAAGGGACACCCTCCTGGACACCATCTCTGACAGCCTTTGAGACAAGGTCAGGTGCCCAGACGACCACCACAACGTGATGGCACAGCCCCCAACACATAACGGTCTCCTCACCCTGCCCAGGCTGCCCAGGACTGTCTGATTCTCAAATCCTAGGCTGCTCTGAGCAGCACCTGAGTCAGCCTCCTTGGGGCTTACCAGAGGCTCTCCCGGAGCCTGACCCTGAGCAGTTCCTTAGTAATCCTCACAAACAAAGTGAAGAACAACAAGGGATGAAGAGGATGAAGGGGAAGGACAAGTTAAAAATGGACTGTCACGTGTTGATGGGAAGAGCTGAAGGTTGGGACGTCAGCAGCTAAAATGCAGAAGAAAGCAGCAGCACGAGCCTGGCAGCAGGACAAGGTGCCGCTCCACTATGCAGGCACGCGTGGATCCAGTGGCTGTCCCCCATCAGCCACTCTCCTGCGGACCGCCAAACCTGGGCTAGGGCCAGCCGGGGATGGGTTCAGGGACGGGCAGGGTGGCAGTGAGAGATGAAGATGATCTGCTCAGGGCACCTCAAAGAAGACAAACCCTTGCCCTTTCCCCCTAGATGTAAGCAGGGAAGCCCACTGCCTTGCTTGCTCGCCCCAATGTGAAGCCAACTCAGGGACAGTCCCTGCCTTGCCTCCGGCCTTCTGCCATACAAGACAGACATTTCTTTATGACCGGAGCCAGGTTAAGAGAGGGTGACTGTGACTTGCAGCTGAGAGACCGTTCAGCAGCTCAGAGAGTCTGAGAGTCGAGGTGAGGGGTGAGGGAAGCAAGGAGGGAGGTTTGGCCCAGAGAAGTTGGCTTTGGGGCCTGTATGCTTTGCAGCACTGGCTGGGCCCAGGAGCGAGGAGAAAACAGAAGACAGAACCAAAAAAATAGCTTACATTTAAGAGGTTGGAAAAGAAGAGCCAGCAAGATAAAGAGGTACAGTGAGGGTGAGGGGGACAAGTACAGAGACACAACAGGCAAGGCAGATGTTTCCAGAAAGAGGCAGTAATCCAAGATGCCATGTGGAGTCAGAGGCGGCACAAAGGAAGAGGCTGGACAAACCCAGGCACAAACCCAGGTGATACCTCTCACCGGCAGTGTGGCCTTGGATAGGTCACAGAAGCTCTCTGACCCTCCAGGGGTCAGTCTGTAAAGCGAGGATGATGCCACCTTCCGCTGAGGGTTAAGAGGATCGCCTAGATGTGTCTCCTATGACACTGCACAGAGTGGGGTGAGCTGACCGCATCTAGCCCTAACTCTTCGCCCCTCGTGGGTCCGTGCCCTTTGTCACCTGACTTTACAGTGCTTCCCTTAAAGACAGAGCTGGTTTCCCCAAGCCAAGTGACTTGCTTTGGAAAACAAAGTGAAAAAGAAGTAGCAGTGTGCCAGCTGGGAGGCCAGGCCTCAAGAGAACTTGGAAGTTTCCATTCTCTGTCAGGCCTGTACCGCTGCTCTCCGAACGTGCTCAAGCCAGCCTGCCGGCACATGCGAGACACACAAGGCAGTGCGGCCGCACCAGGCATGCAGTTCGAGTCAAGGCAAGTGGCTGGCAGACCTCCAGACATGTGAGGAACCCCACTCACAATCAGAAAAGCTACCAACTAGCTCCCAGCTGACCCCAGACTCAGAAACAGCAGATGCTTACAGTCGGGCCACTGAGGTTTTGTGGGTGTTTGTTACGCAGCACTACTGTGGCAACGGATAACTGATACAATGATGCCCGACCCTGAGCAGATCCTCAAAAATGTTTAGCACACACATGCAGGGAGGAAAAGGCCAGAAAAGATACTCTTAGTCTTCTGTCCTGGTAAGTTGAATGTTGTTTCCCTGGACTGGTTCTCCATATTCATGAAGGCCCGGAAGGTAAAAGAAGTGTGTTAAAAAAAATTTTTTAGAAGTTTCTAGAAACACTAATTTTAAGGGACAATAAGTTTATTCACTTCCTACCTGTTATGCGATGTTTATCTTTAGCTAACAAATGTAGACAGAAAATGAAGCAGAAAGAAAGCTCTTCTGATGAAGTCTCTCACGCATCATCATTTGCTCCTCAAAATACACACAACGAAACTGAGACAGGGTAGCACAGGTGACATGCCGACTACAGTGCTTCTCAAATTTCTCAGCTGACAGTGGCGAGAAGGGTATTGGGTATTTGTCATATCATTCTTGGTCTTTTTTTTACTGTGGTATAACATACGTAATATCAAATTTACCATTTTTAAAGATTTATTTGTTTTTGAGAGAAGATGAGACAGAATGAGTGGGGAAGGGGCAGAAAGAGGGATGGGGAGAGAGAGAGAAAAAGAGAGAATCCCAAGTGCAGAGCCTGATGCATGGCTTCAACTCATGAACTACAAGATATAACCTGAGCTGAAATTAAGAGTCAGATGCTGAACCAACCAACTGAGCCACCCAGGTGGCCGCAAATTTACCATTTTAACCACTTTAAAATGTACAGTTCAGTAGCATTAAGCACATCCACATTACTGTACATCCATCACCACCTTCCACCTCCCTTTCACCTTCCCAGGCTGAAACTCCATTGCCATTAAACAGTAAGTCCTCTTTCCCCTCCCCCTGTACCCCTTCCCCTGGTAACACCACCTCTGCCTTCTGTCTCTATGACTATTCTAGATGCCTCCTAAAAATGGGATCATATAATATTTGTCCTTTTATGACTGGCTTATTTCACTTAGCATAATGTTCTCAAGATTCATTCATGCTGAAGCATGTATAGGAATTTCTTTCCTTTGGGGCACCTGGGTAGCTAAGTTGGTTGAGTGTCCAACTCTTGGTTTTGGCTCAGGTCATGATCTCACAGTTCACGGGACTGAGCCCCACATCAGGCTCCATGCTGATAGCATGGAACCTGCTTGGGATTCTCTCTCCCTCTCTCTGCCCTCTCCTGATTGCTTGCATATGCATGTGCATGCATGTGCACAGGCTCTCTCTCTCTCTCTCTCTCTCTCAATAAATAAACTATAAAAGAAGAATTTCTTCCTTTTTAAGGCTGAATAATATTTCATTGTATGGAGACCACATTTTATCAAGTCTTCTGTTGATAGACACTTGGGTAGCTTCCACACTTTGCCTGTTGTAAATAATGCTGCACTGAGCATGTATATACAAATATCTGTTCATATCCCTTCTTGATGCATTTTATATATTTTTTTAATTTTAAATGTTTATTTATTTTGAGAGAGAGAGAGCAAGTGAGTGAGCAGGGAAGGGAGAGAGAGAGAGAGGGAGGGAGACACAGATTCTAAAGCAGGCTCCAGGCTCTGAGCTGTCAGCACAGAGTTCAGTGCGGGGCTTGAACTCAGGAAATGTGAGATCAAGACCTGAGCCGAAGTCGGACACTTAACTGACTAAGCCACCCAGGTGCCCCCGTTTTATATATCTTTATTAAAATTTTATTTTTTTAATGTTTTATTTATTTTTGATACAGAGAGAGAGCATGAGAAGGGGAGGGGCAGAGAGAGAAGAAGAAGACACAGAACCGGAAGCAGGCTCCCGGCTCTGAGCTAACTGTCAGCACAGAGCCTGATGCGGGGGCTCGAAGCCAGGAACGTGAGATCTGACCTGAGCTGAAGTCGGAGGCTTAACTGACTGAGCCACCCAGGCGCCCCTAAAATCTTATTTTGAAACTTGAAACATGCTAAAAGAAGCTCATCACTTAGCTAGCAGTCTTCAGGCATCATCTAACCAAGTTGAGGGGATGGGATTGGTACCTAGAGTGTGCAATTCAACCCAATTTACCATGAATGATGTAATCCCACACCCACTGAAATAAACATGGTGAGGATATGAACAGCCTTTGGAGGAGACAGGAGTCTGAAACATGCTGAGCTGAATGCAAAATGAGTACACATCTCACCACCCATTCAACGCTGCCCAATCAAGCAGAGTAAAGAGACCGTACTGCCATGCGGCAGGCAAAAACAGGTGGTTTACCAAAGGGAAAACACTGCTTTAACTTCACTGCTCGATAAAATCACCATAGGGCTTTCTCAGCAGAGCCCGAACTATCTAGAGTTCTCCCAAAGCTTCTGATGGGTCATGCGGAAAGCTGACTCATCCAGTAAATGCTTGTTGGCTGCAGGAGCTCAGATGAGCTGCAGACAGTGTGCAGCATAGACCACAATATTCCTTCCTAGTGACCCTGGGAAAGGTTTGAAAGAAAAGAGTGGGATCCTTATATTTTTTAATATTCCAAAGGCTTACCAGCCAAAAGGAGCATTCACACGCTAAAACGCTTCACAGGACTATCTATAAATAGCATCTGGAGCCGATTTTGAAGAGCTAGCTACATGCTAATGAAAACACAGAAATTTGCCATCCAAAGGGTCAAAAGCTTTTAGAAAGGGTGTTCAGGTTAAAAAATACTGGATGGGGCACCTGAGTGGCTCAGTCAGTTAAGCAGTTTGATTCTTGGTTTCAGCTCAGGTCCTCAGGTCATGATCTCATTGTTCATGAGTTTGAGCCCCACATCAGGCTCTGTGCTGACAGTGCAGAACCTGCTTGGGATTCTCTCTCTCTCCCCCTCTGCCCTTCCCTTGCTTATGTGCTCGCGCTCGCTCTCTCTCTCTCTCTCTCTCTCTCTCTCTCTCTCTCTCTCTCTCTCTCTCTCTCTCTCCCTCTCCCTCTCCCTCTCTCTCTCTCCCTCTCTCCCTCCCTCCCTCTCTCTCTCTCTCCCTCCCTCCCTCTCTCTCTCTCCCTCTCTCCCTCCCTCTCTCTCTCTCCCTCCCTCTGCCCTTCCCTTGCTTATGTGCTCTCTCTCTCTCTCTCTCTCTCCCTCCCTCCCTCTCTCCCTCTCTCTTTCTCTCCCTCTCTCCCTCTCCAGTTAACTTAAAAAAATACAGAAAACTTTTCAACCTTTCAACTTGTAGATAAAGAAATAGACACTTCCAAAGATGAAATGAGGGGCACCTGGCTGGGTCAGTCGGTGGACCGTGAGAGTCTTGATCTCTGGGTTGTGAGTTCAGGCCCCACATTGGGTGTAGAGAATACTTAAAAGTAAAATATTTTTAAAAGGAAATGAAAGGTGAAATGACCTCCCAGAAATGGCTACAGGCCAGGAGAGCTGAGAAATGCATGGATGCCTCAGGGCTTCTCCAACCAGGGCCTCTGAATCAGCCGGGGCAGAAGTATGAGGGAGAAAAAGAAACCCAGCGGTTTCCCAGCCACTACGAGCAGTCAGGTTCTAAGCCACTGAAAACAGACAGGATATTTGTCAACTATTATCAGGCCTTGCTGGTTGCACAGGCCTGTCCACCTCTGGCCATTCGCAAACAAAGGGTTGAAAGAGAGGCTATTCAGGCCTGTGTGGTTCTGTTTTGTTTTGCTTCAGCATTAAGCTGACACGCAGCTCTAATAAATGATCACTTTCCATTTTCCACTTCAACTTGAGCATTTGATAGAATGAGTTCATACATCAATATGCATAGATCGATACCGTTCATAATTTATGAAGATGTGGAAGGAGGGAGAGATTTATCCTGCAGAAACACCCAACTGCTGCCTGCATCTCTTCCCTTTTTTCCTCCGAGCCACCTAGGTTTGGTCATTTTTAAATGTATTAACACACCAACCTGAGAGGATCAGTAGGGAGTAAAATTAAATCGCATCCTGTGTAAGCTTTTCTAATAAAAGATTTACGGTTAAACTGCAAAACGGTCTCAATGGGTCATCCCTGGATTTCAATGATCCATGTTCTTCCTCGCAAGTCTGTACAGATGTAAATACAAGCTAATGACACACATGTACATGGCCTGGAGGCCTGAGCCAGGACGGGATGGAACTTGGAATAAGGCATCACAGAGAGGGCTGGAAGAAGAGCCAGGGACAGAAGGAAGGAAGGAAGCTCTTAAACATGATTGTGGGGGTGCCTGGGTGGCTCAGTTGGATAAGGGTCCCACTCTTGATTTCGGCTCAGGTCATGATCTCACTGGTTCATGGGATCGAGCCCCACATCAGGCTCTGTGTTGAGTGTGGAGCCTGCTTGGGATTCTCTCTCCCCCCACCCCACCCCTGACCCTCTCTCCGGCTTGTTCTCTCTCTCTCTGTCCCTCTCAAAATAAATGAATAAACATTTATTTAAAATTTTTTTAATTTCTTTTTTAATGTTCATTTATTATTTTGAGAGAGAGAGACAGAGCAAGTGGGGGAGAGGCAGAGAGAGGGAGACACAGAATCTGAAGCAGGCTCTAGGGCCTCACCTGTCAGCACAGAGCCTGACACAGAACTCGAGCTCACAGACCACTAGATTTTTGAGACAGAGACAGAGACAGAGATGGAGAGACAGAGTGTGAGCTGGGGAGGCACAGAAAGAGGGAGAGAGATACAGAATCCAAAGCAAGCTTGAGGCTCCAAGCTCTCAGCACAGAGCCCAACATGGGGGTTGAGCCCATGAACCGCAAGATCATGACCTGAGTTGAAGTCAGACGCTTAACCAAATGAGGCACCCAGGCACTCCATAAATAAACATTTAAAAAAAAACAACTAAAGCGGGGGTGCTGGGTGGCTCAGTTGGTTAAGTGTCCAACTTTGGCTCAGGTCATGATCTTGCAGTCTATAGATTTGAGCCCCATGTCAGGCTCTGTGCTGACAGTTCAGAACCTGGAGCCCCTCTTTGGATGCTGTGTCTTCTGTCTCTCTCTCTGCCCCTCTCCTGTTCATGGTCTCTCTCTCTCGCTCGCTCACTCGCGCTCTCACTCTTGCTCTCTCAAAAATAAATATTAAATAAAATAAAAAATAAACAAAACAACGTAACTTAATTGCACATGAGTTCCGTAAAACAAGGTCAGAGCTACAGGGACAAAGTTTAAGGGGAAAAGGTGATGTGTTTTTTAAGCATACATCTATGCACAACACAGAAACACTTCTGGCTCATTTTGGTTTGCCTGTCCTTGTCCACAGTATTGTCGGACATATCAGTAACTCAGTTGCTTTTTTCCTTTGTATAGAACTTTTTTGTTTGTACAGATATGTCTTATCTTTTATCTCAATGATTTCATCAAAAGTAAATTATAAAGGGAGCTAATTTCTTCAAAAGAAACAAGTTACTCCCAATGATACTATCAAAGAGTTGCGCTTTAAAGCTTTTTAAAAGTCAAACATAAAACTGATGTCATTTTTCCCCTAAACAATGTGTTTTTTTTAAGATAACAATTAACTGTATGCATGTGTTCATTTGTTTGCTTTAATCTGTCAAATCACATGGCCTAGAAAAGGGTCAAAAAGAATAAGGGGTAAACTCAGTAAGAAAACATTCTGGAAATCTGATTTTGCTTCAGAAGGGATGACGATTCACAAGAATCCATCGAAGCTGGCTGTGTGAAGAAGGGAAAGAAGCAAGAGAGAGTATGTATGTGAGGGCTAGGGACGGCGGCGGGGGAGGGGGGGAGAGTCCCTGCTCCAGACTTCCAACATCTCCAGCAACCCAACTAGAGGTGGTTACACAGAAATATGAAAACACAATACTAATCAGTGATAATTCATAATAATGGGTTCCTGATGAATAAAATTAACATATAATCACATAACCTAACCAACTCCCTTGATTAATATCTTCATTTTCCCTCCCTCGCTCTGACGAGAGTGATGATGAGCAATGAAATCTCAGAGCGGATGAAACACAGAAAGGAAGGGAAAGCGAAGCCTGGCCCGTGTATTCCAACACAAAAGGGAAGAGCAGACATAGTGCTGTGTGTAAACTAAACTAAACCCTACACTTTATTTAGAAAACCTTGTGGAAGGGTGACAAACCAAATACAGATTAAAATGATGACAAAAATGAGAGCTTTCCTTACCCTGGAAATAGTCCCTCACTTTCAGCTCATGTTATACTAGGAAATAGGAGAAATCTAAGAGCTTTCTCTCAAACACAGTTGCCTTCATAACTTAATTCTACTCTCAGTCTGGTTCGAATCTCCTCCTGCAGAAGCCTATTTTGCTTTCTCACTCTCTACTAATGGCCCATTATCAGGCTAAGAGCTGGATTCAGTACTTGTCCTCATGATCCACTTTCTGAAACAGACCCTTAATAAGTCCTCCCTCTCCCTCAGCACTCAGTAACCAAGACAATTTTTCTGAATCACCGAATTTCAACAGCTTTTCCTTAAATACATAACTAAATATAAAGCTTATTCTCCCTCAGGTAATTTTCTTGTCAATAACTCACTCCTCAAAAGGGTTAGGGTATTTGAGTACAAGCATATACTTCCATCTAATAAGGTGCCTTCAAGATGAATACAACAAGGCCTCTTCTTTCAAGGATCTTATAATCTAGTAAAAAAAAAAATCTAAGTCTAAATAAGGATACATACATGCGCATGCATGCACACACACACACACACACATAAGAACATAAGTGTATTAAAATCATCATTTAAGATGAGCCATTCACTAAGGCTTTCTGTGTACTATCACTCATATCACTGCTATATTTTTGTGAGATGAAGGTAGTCAGAGACCTTCCAGGTCTGCCTTCCTGCAGCAGAAAGTCATTTTCATCTCTGTCCACTTCAGTGCATTATATTTACAATGCACCTATAATGATGACGTCCCCCGCTGACCTTCATGGAGTCAGTCTAAGACAAGAATGAGTCTTTCAGTCCCTCTCTACATATACAAACTGCAAATCTCTATCCAAGCTAAGGAATTTTTATTGATATAAAATGTCATTTATTAAAATACAGCATTTTTAAAAATTTTTTTCAGTGTTGTTATTTATTTTTGAGAGAGAGAGGGAGAAACAGCATGAGCAGGGGAGGGTCAGAGAGAAAGGGAGACAAAGAACTGAAGACAGGCCCCAGGTTCTGAGCTAGCTGTCAGCACAGAGCTCGACGCGGGGCTTGAACCCACGAACTGTGAGATCATGACCTGAGCCGAAGTCGGATGCTTTAACTGACTGAGCCACCCAGCTGCTCCTAAAATACAGCATTTTGTAATTTCCACTCATCCACCTCCTGAAAGCTAGGGACTGATACATACTATCAGTTCCCTCAATATTAAAGGGGAAAATTTTTTAATTAACAAGAGTGTTCCACCAAGAGCTATTATAACATAAATATTCAAAAGTTAAATTCTTCTGTGGATCAGTGATAAGAAAAAATAATACAAGGGGAAAAGATTCTGTTTGCAAAAGCCAACAATAACCCCAATCCCTGTAAGAATGACATGAGGAGTAGGCAAGACTGCACAAATAAAACATTAACTGACACTTGACTAAACAGAGTGATGTCCTATTGTCACTGGATGACAAGAATTAGGTGTTTAGAATTCAGAAAGGATGTACATTTTAATTTAGCGATAGAGTTCCAGGAACTGGCCCACCAGGATGTCTGCAGAAGAGGGAGGAGCACTGGGGAGAAGGGGGCTTCGTTTATACATTCTCATACATAAAGACATTTGATATGACACAACACACGACTGTTAAAGAAAAAAAGTTGCAAGAATGTCCGTTCTTCCTAAATTGACATGCAATGTTAATGTACTTCAAATCCTCACAGACTTTTGAAAACCTGGGTAACATAATTTTAAAACAAACAGTGAGAATAGCTAAAATATTTTTGAAAATGACATGTGATAGCAGGAAGGACAAAAGCTATATCATATACTAGAATGTACTATAAAGCCACAATAGGTAACTATATTGGTGCAAGGATGGTGAGACAAATTAATGAGACAGAAGTGAAAGTCCAGGAAAAATGCCCTATATATAATAATATATGATAAATGAGATGTCACAGTTCATGGGGGAAGGGCTGGGTTATTCAATAAAGGGCCCTGGAAAAGTGGCTATTTCAAAATAAAAATCTGTTTGCATACTAACCGCATACCATACATCAAAATCCCACAGAGATTAAAAATTAGAAGTAAAAGATGAAGCTAGTATAACGAAGAAGAAAAATTAGGTGAGGATTTATTCAGGGAAATCACGAGAAAAATCAACACATTCATCTGCATTAAAAAGTACCATTTCTGTACATCAAAACTAGTTGCAGATAAAGTGAAAAGCCAACAAACTGGGAAGCACAATTTGCCAGAAATGACAAAGGAATAATACACTAATCAGTAAGAAAAATAGAAAGACCTCAATATGAGAGCAAAGAAAAAAAAAAAAACAAGTGACAGAAGGAAAAAACCATGCAAGAACTCTGTTAAAGAAATTCAAGTTTGCAAGCCTAACAAGCACTCTGCCCACTCCGAGTGGTGATGCAAATTGGTGCGACCCTTCAAGAAATCAATTTCATAATAATGGCTTAAAGGTCCATAAAATACATACATGCTTTTGTCCAGTAATTCCACATCTAAGAATCTTTCATAAAGAAATCATCGGGGCTGCAGAAAAGATTTATGAGCAAAAATAGCCAACACAGAGTTACAATGGCAAGAAAAATTGGAACCCTAAATGGATGCTTTCCTTTCCAGCAAAGGCTCTCTCTATGAAGCACAGAAATTAGAATATAAGAGGTTTGCCTTTTGATTTACAGGGAATCTCATTTTCTTCCTCAAGAAATGAACAATAGGATGCCACAGTTCTCTACCCTTCTCAAATCGATTATCTAATATTTAGGTCATTCCAGCAAAACAGTGCCTTTCTGATCCTCACACTATCTCCTAGGCAACTGATTGAATGAAGAAAAAAATAAGCTTCACCAAGAAACATATAATTTTTAAAGACTTGAATAAACAGAATGACACATCTTATGCCTTAGCTGGGAGAGGGTAGTGGTAGGGAATGTAAAAGGGAGAGAGACAGACAGACAGACAGGCACAGTCAGATACTGCATTTTAACACCACTTTGTGTGGTAATCATGAAAAAACCCCGGCTTTATTGAGATATAATTAACATGCCATAAAAACCCACCCATTTTAGCTGATTAAATGGTTTTCTATAGTTACAGAGTTGTGCGACCATCACAAAAGCCTAATTTTAGAACATTTCCATTGCCCCAAAAAGAAACTTCTTGCCCATCAGCAGTCACTTTCCATTCTCACACCCAGCTCTGCGCAAACACTAACCTATTCTCCATGTCCAGGGATTTGCCTCTTCTGGACACTTCATATTAATGGAATCACACAATATGTGATCTTTAGTGTCTGGCTTCTTGAATTTAGCATCGTGTCTTCAAGGTCCATCCATGTTTTGGCATGGATAGGTACTTTATTCCTTTTTATTGCCAAATAATATTCCACTGTGTGTGTAAACCACGTTTTGCTCATCTTTTCAGCTGGTGGACACTTGGGTTGTTTCCATTTTTTGGCCATGATGAGTCGCGCTGCGATGAACATTAGTGTACACATTTGTATGTAGACATAGGTTTTCATTTCTCTTGGGTGTAGAATGTTGGGTCATGTGGCAACTCTACACTTAACAGTGTGCGGAAACGCTGGACTGTTTTGCAAATCAGCTGCCCCATTTTACATTTCTACCAGCAATGCCTAAGTTGTTCATAGTATTCCCTCACAAGCTTTTGAATTTCTCTGAGACTTGCAGTGATGTCCCCTTTTTAATTCCTCATATTAATATTTTAAATCTGCTCTCATTTTTACGTTTATCAATTTGTTGACTCCTTCAAGAAGAATCAATTTTTGATTTTAGTAATTTTCCATATTATTTTCCTATCCTCAATTTCACTTATTTCCTTTCTAATCATTGTTTTCCTTCTTCCTGCTTGGTTCAAGTTTAGTTTGCTGTTCTTTTTCTAGTTTCTTTTTTTTAACTATTTTTTAAATTAAGTAAACTCGATGCCCAATGTGGTGCTTGAACTCATAACCCTAAGATCAAGAGTCACATGCTCCACCAACTAGGCCAGCCTGGTGCCCCTCTTTTTCTAGTTTAAGGTAGAAAGTTAAGTTATTGACAATCCCACTTCTGGGAAGATATCCAAACTTAATGAATCACTGTCTCGAAGAGAGGTCTGCACCCCATGTTCACTGCAGCATTCTTCACAACAACCAATATGTGGAAACAACCTAAGCGTCCATCAGTGGATGAATGGATAAAGGAACTGTCACACACACACACACACACACACACACACACACACACACACATACATACACGCTGGAATATGTTTTAGTCATAAAAATAAGGAAATCCTGCCATTTGCAACATGAATGAACCCTTGAGGGCATTATGCTAAGTAAAATATATTAGACAGAGAGAGACAAATTTTGTAAGTTCTCATAGCAACAACTAAAAAGAAAAGGTAATTATGGGAGGTGAGGGCCATGTTACCTAACCTTACTCTGGTAATCATTTTGCATATATACATGTATCCAATCATCACACTCTACGCCTTAAATCTACACGATGTTATAATGTCAATTATATCTCAGTGAAGCTGGGGGAGAAAAGGAGGTTGGGATATTGATTTGAAATCTGTGTTCTTTTTGAACACTGGCATTTGCAGCTGTAATTTTACTCTAAGCGTTGCTTTAGCTGCATGCAGCCAATTGTTGGTGATTGTGTTTTCATTTTCATTCACTTCTATATTTGAAATATTTCAAAATTTCCATTGGGGATTCTCCTTTGACCCACTGGTTATTTAGGAGTATACTGTTTAATTTCCATATACTTGTGAATTTCCCAAATTTCCTTCTGTTGTTGATTTCTCATTTAATTCCACTGTGGTTGGAGGACATACTCTGTATGATTTTAATCCTTTGAAATTTACTGAGCCTTCTTTTATGGCCTAACATATGGTCTACCGTAGAGAATGCTCCGTGTGCATCTGATCACAGGTTGCTTCATGGAAACAACACTTCACTATTATTCTCCATAAATCCGTAGTTTCTTCCCACCATCTTGGGAAGTTTACCACTTACCAGCAGTTTACCACTTTTAATAACAACTACTACTATGTTCAGTGACTCCTACTTCACTCTCACACCCTCTGCCCCAAGCTTTAATCTCTTTCCTCATTTTTATCTGAACAATTTCTGAAAGGGCATTAACAAGGGTAGTTTCCTTATTTTACAGATGGGAAAACAGAGTACGAGACTTGCCTAAAGTCCCACAGAAACTCTGCGGGTGCAGCAGAAGTAAGGGGCTGGCGTCTGCCAATAGCCATTCTTCCTGCAACAAGGCCCTGCTACTAGTGAGCGTATTCGGGTCTCCAGAAAATTACAAATGGAACAAGCAGTTCAGTCCTCCTCAAATGTGCTTCCTTGAGTGCAGGCACACACACACACGCACACATCCACACACAGGAGGAGAGCGTGAACAAAGCTCTTCTTCAAGCCCCATCAGGGTTTGAATAGTGTCAAGGAGAGATAAGATTCGCAGTCTTTCAATTGAAGCAGGTAGAGAAGGCAATGGGACTCTTCGGACCGTGTGGGACTATTGTTTCGGCGTCATTATGAAATCTGCCCCTGGAATCCCAGTTCCGTCCTGACCCAAGATCCAGGTAGAGGTGGCCTTGTGGCCCCTGGGTCAGCCCCCTCAGTCCACATTTCTTGCCAAAGCCCAGCCCAGGCACTCTTCGAAACAAGGACCCAAGAAATGATCAAGAGAAAAAAAAAATCCCTTTCAGCTTGCCACTTGAAAATGTACCAAAAGGACTGGCTTTCAAGCTTTAGATTCAAGGAATGTTCTCCCAGAATCACTCAACTTGTGTTTTCGCAGCTGGGGGCTTTAGAGGCTCCATCGGTGTCTTTCACAGGGCCAGCACGGCCATCACTTGAACATTCCCTGTGCAAGGGCGAATCTGAAGATGATTTCAGAGATGCTGAGCGAGGTCCTTGTCCTACATTTTCAAGTGCTGCATATCCCAAGGCAGAATCCTAACTAGTATTCAGTAAAATGTGGCTTGGCGATGGAAGATAAGCAGGTTTCCTTACCACAGGACATCTAAGAGCCTGCAGGATGCTAACAGCTTGTCAGTCTCTAAGAGGGTGTTAGTGCATACCGATGTGGCCGAAATTTACTTGTCTAGAGAGCCAACTTTCCCTCCATTTGCGTCTCCTTATCTCTCTCTCCAGTCCATTTTTGTGGAATATTATTGCCAGGGCCATAATTTGGTGTAATACACATTGGAAATACTGGCCTGGTGTTATTTTGGGCATGTCACACATGTTGCATGGTCTCCTCTCTAGTAGGTGACAATATACAATAGTCTCCCTTTTAGAACATGCCTTATAGAGACACACTTGGGCACACCGGGGTCCAACTCAGAAGTGGTGAAAATGAGCACTGTGTGCAATGGTGCTGTGGAGTTGGTCAGCATTCTCCTCTGCCTGAGAAAAGTGCAGTCATCGCCAATGATACGGACTCTGCTTTTAAAAAGTACCCAGGGCTTCAGGGCAGTAATATAAAAATCAAAGTAAGAAGTCAGATTTACAAGTGGGTTGTGCACTCTGCAGTGTTTGAAATTCCAAACACTTTTTCTCATAGAATCAAAGTCATAAGTGGGGATTAAGTTCTCCAACTAACCCACAATGTAGCTAAAACACATCTGCAATGTCATCAACTAACAAAACCCCAAAAAAAAACAATGAAATGAAAGGAGAAACATTTTTATTTATCAAGAATACTTACACTCTGTTGTATACCTAGAGGGGGGCGGGGTGGGGGTAAGGGTGGGTGGCCCACGCCAGGCAACAAGAGGCTTCCTGTAGAGAACTGACAAATGATAATGAAGCCAACAAAGTCAGTTGGCTTTTTATTTAGCTGCCTGCTGACAACTGAAAACAACATCAGTCATAAAATATTGCTCCTCTGAGGAAAACTGGGCTCAACAAGAAGTAAAGAAGTAGTTAGGGTACTTAGAGCTACTAAGAAGGAGACTTTGGTTTACTTACAGGGATTTTAGTGTGTACTTCTTCATTATGTTATAATTATTATCTACACCTAGAGTCATGACTACAGGAGTCGTTTTTTTAATGCCTATTGACAATGATCCTGGTCAGTGGGGGTGTAACAAATGGGACAAGGAGAGGGAAACAGATTCTATGAGTTCAACAAACAGAAATTAGAAGAGAAAGAAATTAGAAAAGGAATTAGAAGGGAACAAAGAGAAGTTGTGGATGGAATGGCATGAATTGAGGACACTAAGTCAGAAGAACCAAAGGCATTTCCTCCCAGGAGAAAGAGGTGGGCAGGAGAAGGAGGTTCCCAGGAGAGCCACCAGGTGGAGCCACCACCACAAAACCACTTCTTGGCTCGACCTCTGGATGGTCTTGGGTAGAAACTCAGCACGAGCGCCCCAGAAGTCTAAATAATTATTCCATGGGACACTAATTCCTCTAGTATTAACACCCTGGAATCAGGACACAGAGATTAAAAGGAGATAAATATAATACAAGAAAATTTCTTAAAACCAAGTTTGTCAATGACCCACACATAAAAAATGTATGCAAACTATACAATGGCGACACTCATTCATAATGGCGTTTTCCACCCATTTCACCACCATCTCTAGGTCCAAGAGGCAGTAATACTCCTATAAGAGAGTAAAGTGGGGCAACATGCTCTAACATCAACTACGGGTCCCACTGAGCCAATAACACAGGCTCCTAAAAGAACCTGTCAGTAGTGCAGCCAGGGATCAATTACTTTACAAGATCTCTTTATGGCCCTTTTACTATCAAACTTTCAAGAATGAAGGCTCTATGGGGAAAAGATGATAAATGCACATACAGATACATTTACACAGATGTATGAATGAATTATTGATGTATGAATTCTATCCATCCAGGTTCACCACCAGATGGCCAGCTTTAGTTTTCATCTCCGCATGGGAACATCCAGCTCAGGTGATAGGCAAGAGCTTCAGTACAACAATAATGCCTTCTCTTACTTCTTACTCTTCCATGTGTCCACGAAAGCCAGCAATTTAGGTAAAGTCAGCAGGTGATTTGGAGAGCTGAAGAAAATCTGACCCAACACACCACATTTTCAGATCCCTAGCTAACCAGGATAATTCACATCTGTTGCTCCAAAAGGAAACTTGGAAGGAAAAAAGTCTTATTTCTATAAACAAATTCCCCAACCTCGCATCTACCTTAAACAACAAAGTACTGGAAAACCAAAGGAGTTGACATTTTCTTTATTAAAGGCAAGCTTTCTCCATCCTTTGTTTACAAGTTTTATTTCAAACAAAGAGCCCACAGCCTATCAAGAGAACTAAGCCACCACCTCCAAGCCAAAACAGAGTTCCACGGCAGCAGGAACACGTTCGTGCACACGCGCACTCACAGACGGGCCAACAGATACCCCAAGAACATTATTCGTAGTAGCCAAAGAAATGCCAAAGAAGTGAGAGCTAAAAAAAACGTTTCCCCTTTAGGAGAGACAAGGAAAAGAGGTCACTATGGTCAGATCTGTTTAGGGACTTGAATGACCGGGGCTGAAACTAGGAGGGGGAAAAGAAAGATATACATTCGGTACACTTCTTCCGGCTGCAGCCAGCAGACCACAGCGGAGAGCCCTTCTGTGCGCCAAACATGGGTGGGTTATGCTGAGGGGTGGGGCCCTGGTATGCTGAGGGGCATGTATGTATCGCCCATCCACACACAAAATAAATTCTGAAGAATTTCTGCATTAACTTTTAAAGCAACAGTGTGTCACCAGAGGCAGAGCAGCTGTTGGTCCCTCTGTTAAGGAAAACTTTTGAATTAAACCTGTCTGAAGGACTAAATACACGACAAATGGGCCTGCAGAGTCATGTTCTACAATACAAGTCATATCCACAAAGCAGTTCCAAGAGCAACCGTACCCCCACCCCACCCCCGACCTGCAGCTCAACTTGAATCTCATGTTGGAGCATCAGTGCTAGACCTGTTACAAATAACAATGTTTAGACTATCAGATCTTTTGGCATTAATCCTTGGAAGGGGCAATAAAATGCAAATGCACAACAAACCTTAAATAAAGATGGTAAAAGCAGTTTATCTTTCAGAAGGCAGATGCCAAAGTAGCGGAGCGACTTAAAAAGATGATTATAAAAGACATTTTATATCAGGACAGCATAACAATAATTAGTAATATAATAATAATAATAGCAAAGAATAATAAGTATGCAAAATACAATAAAGACTTACCAAACACTGAATTCATGATAAACTGGAAATAGAAACAAGGACACATAAAGCCAACCAGAAACCCGCAGAGTGGCTTCACATTCAGAATGACAGAAGTACATAAGAGACATATCCCCATCTTGCCATAAAAAAAGATTTAAGAAATGTATACCACGTTCTTAACATTTCCCAAGTGATACAACAGACTGAAAGTGATTGCAGGCAGGACTGGCTGGGGGTTTTCTGGTCTTGTGACCTGGCCCGGCACCCATCAGGGGGCCAGGCCTGTACAGGCACACAGTAAACCTGGCCTGTTGAATGTTCATCCACGTCCAAGTGAGGAAGGAACAATATCTGGAATCATGGGCAGCAGGAGGGGTCTGAGAGACACAGCCTCCCCGTGAGGTCTGCTAACGGTGCAAAAGGGAGACACTAGGTCCCTGAAATAGAAGCTGGTCATTACGAACGCCAGGGCAGTCAGTACAGATCACCGCCCGCGCACTTAACCTATCACATAAATAAAGTTGGTTAGGAAACCCTTCTAAGGACAAAACTGAATGATTTTTTATTTCATTTTAATTCAAGTAGAAATGGACAAAGTCCTCTGTGCTCATGTTCAAGTATGTATTGAATGTATTTGTTAAAATGTCCATTTTGTTTGGTTTTACTTTGAAACTCAAGGATTGAATGCTTTTTAAACATTTCTCCATGTATCAATATTCCAAATGAGGAGGGCCCATCGTTCTCCTGTATGGGCCTAATGATAGAAGAAACAAAAGAATAAATCATTCTCAGAAGGAAACAGACAACCTGTTTGTGGCTGGCTCATGAGACCATCACTTGGCTCCAAAAATTTTTTCAGATTCTCAGGCTACAATTTGTCAACATTCTGGAGTCTGGGATAACTTCAGGATATACAACATCCATGCTGCAAGCATAAATGAAAAATGACTTCTTGTTCCTTGGGAAAAGCTTGTTTTAAATGGAAAGCTCCTCCATTATGACTTGGGTAAAGCCCAGAGAAGTGGCCAGGAAGTGGGAGCGGACACAAATGTCCTTACAGCCCTAATTCCTGAACGTATAGCTGACGGCTGCCAAGCCATCTGCAGGAACTGTTCTCTCTCTTTGTGTGTCTTTCTAAGTTTCAATCACATCTTTTTCTCAAATGAAAAGCACTTGGAGTCATTCCAGTACCTCCCTAAATTACCTTTGTAGAAATTTGCAAAGGTTAAAGTTGAAAACTGAAACTAATTGGTCCCCAAACAGTAACTATTATTAGCTTTGTTCACACCTAGGGTATCTCTTGACCTTATACAGGGGCCTGGGGAGGGCGAGCCCTTCCCACTCCCCACTGCCACAGAGTGAGGCATGTCCCAAACCTCTAGCCACAAAGTGGGCAAACTTCTCCAGCGACATCTACCTCAAGTTCAGGGCCCAATGAAGTAGCTCAATTTCAAACTTGTAAGAGAAATAGATTTTGATCTTTCTTTATTAAAAGAAAAAGAACTTGGGTTAAATCTATTAAATTCTCACAGAGTCCAAGGCTGAATCACAAGGAGGACTCGTATACTCTAAGAAGGATCCCACGTTCGTGAAACAAAGCAGCCTGTTACTAAGCTCTGAAAGCAACTTCCCTCCATAACAACAGCAACGGACAAAAACATCAAGAGATTTCTAGGGACAAAGCTTTGTGGAAACAAAGAGAAGGAGAAGACTTGGGCCATTTACGATAACTCATAAAAACTTGAAAAATTAGTTGGAAGGAAGTGTTTACAAGTAACTAGAATCATCCCACAGATTTAGCCTCTGATCCTTGTTTTAAGAAAAAAAGTGGTTTTTCATTGATTTGGGGTGGGAAAAAAATGTAGCTTTTGAGCTCAGCACAATGAACTATTTATTTGGCCTGACAAGGCCAATCAATCCGGCCCGCTGTTTACTATAAGGAGGAGTAGGATACTGTTAGTCTTGACGGGTGGGGGCAGGGCCAACATGGCACCGGCCCGGGGTACACAATGCTTCCCTTCAACTGGGAATTTATGTTTGGCCCAGGTGACCCGGGGCTCAGGGTGAAGCCTGGGACAGAATGAAGATGATATTTTATGTGTTCCGTATTTACAGAATGCTTCCATGTGCTGAAGTCTCAGATCTAGTGGCAGAATCATCGTATAAAATACCCCAGAGTAAAAGGTTGGTCCTAATTGGGCTGCAGGCCTAAAGTGGACCCTTAAAAAAAGGACATCTGTCCATATGCCACCCCTTTTAATGCCTTTTGCTGGATCGTGAAGAATTCCACAGAGGACCTCAGGGGCCGGATTTTTAGATGTAAAAAGACAATTATCTGAAAAGTTTTATTCTTTCTTTGATTTAAAGTTCTCAGGTAATTTTTACCAAACTCATCTGGATAATTACCTTAATTCTTTAACTTAATTAATTCCTTATCTTGTTAAGTGAATTAATTACCTGAATCCTCTCATTCACTTTACAAAAGCAGGGCTGGCAGGAGCCCTTCCTTGGCGCCCTGACCCAGGCAGCGTGAGGATGAACAGGACACACCGACTTCAGGCTCTCTGAAACCGGTGAGGGTAGGCCTCAAGGGTTCTAGAACTTATTTGCAAGAATGCAGGAGGGGCTCTGGGGGTCGAGGGCAGTTTTACAGCAAAGTACACTTAATTCTTAAAATGGGAAATCCCCTGCACTGGTAGGACGGGCTTAAAAAAAAAACAAACAAAAAAACAAGAAAAGAAAGAAAATCCTATAGCTGCTAACCAGCATGGGCCTGCAGCCAATGCTTAATCTGAATAATTCAAAAAAGCAAATGTAACCCAGGGCAGCTGGAGGGGATAGAGGAAGAAGCAGGAAGGAAGAGAGACACAAAGCTAATGTCTCAAGCACTATGATCAATGGACAGTTTACTGGACACATTCTTATGCTGTCTAAATTTTATGAAAGATTAGCTGTTCTTCCCTGTGGTTGTGTAAACTTGCCTTCTTTTTTCTTTTTAATAGAACTCTTTGCTAATACATTTCCTGCTTCTACTTCTGAACAGCTCTGTATTTCTCTTTAAGGAAGTAATAAGGCCGTGAAAGGCCTGCAGCTGAATGCTCCCTTACCACGGGCACGCTCAGGGTGAGCCCGCCTTGCTGGCACAGGGAGGGCCGGGGCAGGCAGGAGCGGCGAAACCTCGTGCGCCCAAGGTAGGGGTGAGTCGGGTCCTCTCCGCAATCTCACATTCTCTCTCCTATCATTTCAAACAATGTCACAAAGGAGGGATATGGAGAAAACAAGACCCCAATGAGCTTATGCCTGAAAAATCTGCCTTGAGGTCTCAAAACAGGGAAACAAAATGGTTAAAGTTCCCTTGGCTAGATGGATACATGAGCTGTAGCTTTGCAAGTACTGCCTCCGCAACCAAGAGAGACAAGGTCTGTGTTTGGGAGCGCAGCAGGTAGAGAAAGACCCTGATAAAGCCTGCCCTTAAATTAAAAAAGAGAACATGGCCAGACACACACAGCTCAGCCTGCACCATAGCCTTCTCTGAAGTCACCTTCAATCCATAAAAATAGATATGAGAGCAAAAGCTAAAGTCCTAGAAAAATCATCATTTACAAATTTAGTCTACTTTCTCATTGGAAAAAAATTCTGTTAGTTCCCTTTATTATAGTTATTACTCGCTCTGTGTGTGTGTGTCCAAATTTATACAAAAAGAACAAAAAGGCAAATGCCGTTCAATTTTTCAGCAATTCAAAATTTGACACAGTTCACCCAGAAGTTTCCAGTTTGGGGTTGTGGGTGGGGAGGGGACTCGTTCTTCATTTCCATACCTCTCTTATTGGTTCTTAGAATTGTTTCAGAAGACAGCAAAGCACTTCCACTGGACACTTCGTGCATGGGCTTTTCTGGAGCTTTGCCGGAGAGAGGGTCTTTCTTCATCTCTTTCTTTATTTCCTGTGAGGATAAAAGGAAAACAAGATGGTTGTTTGAAATTTTAAAATGGCTCTTTGGTTATTTTAAGCTTCAGCTTTCTGGAAATGAATGATGACTCCAACTCAATATAACAGGATCCTTGAAGAATACCGTTTCCTTTACAGCACTGTAGCTTGTTTTCCTTACATTTATTACTGAAGCACCTACTCCTACAAAGTAAAACAATGTCCAGTATGGAGCCGTGACCTTATGTGACTATGGCCATTCCGAGTGACCATAAAGAGAGTGAGTGATACTGAAGGCCAGCACTCAGCTCTAAGTGACAGCCTGTCCTCATTTTTGAACAATGACAAGCTTTAAGTCAAGCAGACTTACCCGCTAAAAGCCTTCTGGTTTCTATCCTTCCCAACAGGGGTTCAGAGAAATATATTCCAAATCACCAGGGTCTGACAACTATGCTAAACCCAAAAGAAGATGAGTTAAGTTAATTTACAGTCATCAAGTTCCTCTGGCTTTCTTTAACTCTTGACAAAGAAAAATGTAAGGGTGAGAAACAGAAACGAAGACTATCATTCCAGGCCAGGGGTCAGCAAACTGCAGCCCACCACATGTTTTTGTAAGTAAAGTTTCATTACAACACAACCACCTACATCCACTGAAATCTTTTCTAGTGCTGCTAGAATGGACATCAAAGCCTAAAATACCTGGCTCTTTACAGAAAAAGTCTGCTCTGGGTGGTCTCTTATCAAAGGTCCATTAAGATGTAGGATTTAGGGGCACCTGAGTGGCTCAGTTGGTTAAGCAGAATGACCGCATGGCTCGTGGGTTTGAGCCCCGTGCGGGCTCTATGCTGACAGCTCAGAGCCTGGAGCTGTTTTTGATTCTGTGTCTCCCTCTCTCTCTGCCTCTTCCCCTCTCATAGTCTCCGTCTCTCAAAAAATGAATAAAAATGCTTAAAATTTTTTTAAATAAAAAGATACAGAATTTAAAAACCTGATGGCTGATAGAATTATCTCCAATTACTCTAGTAATTTACATAATTATTTTTGAAAGCATCAATACCCCGAAATGATAGTAACTCACAAACTGAAGATCTGGAGCAAAGGGCTTCTGGAGCAGCCCATGATGATGCTGACTTGAGAAAAAGTGAAAGCTAAGGGGCTAGAGCATGGCTAAGTGGCAAGAAGGGCTCAAGGATGAGACATGTGTTCTTTAGGAAGAACATGGGGCAAGGATGGGCTCCTTCTATGGAATGAACATGAAGACGGTAAATTAGGTAGGGGGCTGAGATTCAGCCTGGGTAGAGGGCAGAGGCACAAAGAAAGAAAAGAAGCTTGTCAAAACACAGCCACTGCCCGGCAGCTTCCTACACACCTGAGTGTTAGTTACCATATCCAATTCCCCAGTTGTTAGCTCAGTTCACAGCAGCTTCACCCTCCCTCCCTCACCAGGGCCCCACCGGAAACCAGTAACTGTGGCTGGCGTTTTGGTGGGTTGAGAGTTGCAGCCGCTGTTCTAGGCCAAGCCAGCACAAAGCTGTGTGCTCGCGTGTGTATGTACAGACGCCCGCCTCAGCAGCCGTGGCACCTGCTAGAACAGCAGTTGCAGGTGGGTTTCTGCAGCCTCACAGGCAGATGGCATCAGGGGATAATCTACAAATACTGCCCGCCTGAGCCATGTGAGGGGTGGCTTTCTTAATGATGGCTGCCAGGCTACTATGGCTTGAGAAGTAAAGAAAACAGGCCACCATGGGGCTCATTCCTCTCAGATTGCTTCGTTAGGGGAGAACAGTCCTCAGACCTCACCACTCACTGCAGTGTAGATACGTCCGTGCACACACAAATTTCCCACCTGGACACCACAGAGCATGGTGATACAATGTCCAGGGTTACCAAGGGCCCATTAAGAGAAATGCAGGGGGTTGTGGGCAACATGTCAAGCATTTGCTTGGCACTAACTTTGAAGACTTGCAGGTGGGGAAGGATGAGGGAGACACAAATGTTTGAGAGCCTGGAGGGGTCACTAGAGAGAGCTTTAGAAGCTATGACTGTTGTTTGTTTTTAAGTGATCTCTACACACAACGTGGGGCTCAAACTCACGCCTTCAAGATTAAGAGTCACATTCTACAGTGACTGAGCCAGCCAGGCACCCCTAGAAGCTGTGATTCTAAGAATACTCAAACCCAAGGCTTCAGAGCAGCACCCCGTGAGGATGGAAGGACTGACCTGATCGAGCAAGTGCTTAATGGCTAAGACAACAGCACCAGGAGAGAGGCTGGTTCATAAATCCCAGATTCCATCACTCCCGCCCAACCCCCGCTAATGACTGTTTAAATTTGCCACACAGAGAAGCCTAAGTTCCCTCTTAGATGGAAGCAGGGAGAAGACAAAACTTAAAATATGCCCTGTATTTTTCCAGAGAAACCAGACACATAGGTATGGCATTGCATCCTATAGACTCCACCGGTACCTCCAGGCACACCAGGGTCAATGCGGCCCCCCGCCCCAACTCAACATCTTCCCTCTGACCTGCCCCCTTTTCTGGAATAGAAGGGAATGATCTCTCCTGAGAGTCCACATCTACCCACTTACCTAGCCTAGAAAAACTCAGTGTTAACCCCCTACCTAACCAGTCACCCGGTTGGGCTCTAACTACTTCATCAACCTCTCAGTTTCTCTCTACTCATCCTATACTATCTTAAAACCGTGGATACCAGGCAAAGAACTTGAATAGACATTCATTCAAAAAGATATACATATGTCTAGAATTTTTTAAAAGGGAAAATAAGTATTAATGAGGATGTGGAGGAATGGGAACACTGTACATTGCAGGTGGGAATATAAAATGGTGCAACCACTGTGGAAAACAGTGTGGTAGTTCCTCAAAGTCAAACAAAGACCCACCATGTGACCAAGCAATTTGACCCCTAGGTGCACACCCTTAAGTACTGCAATCAGGGACCCAAAGAGATACTTGTACACCAACATTCCCTGCAGTGTTATTCATAGTACCCAAAAGGTGGAAACAACCTAAGTCTCCATCAACAGACCAATGGATAAACAAGATGTGGTCTGCACCTACAACAGAATATTATTCAGCCTCAAAGAGGAATCAAGTTTTGATATATGTGACAACATGAATGAGGCTAGAGAACACTGCTAAGTGAAATAAGCCAGACACAAAAGGACAAATATTATATGATTCCATTTCTATAATGCAGCTAGACTAGGCAATTTCATAGAGACAAAACGACTGGAGGCTACCAGGGAGTGGGAAAGGGGGTGGGAGTCAATGTTTAATGGTTACCAAATTTCTGTTTGGGGTGACCAGAAAGTTTTGGATACAGATAATGACGACTATTGCACATTGTTAATGTAGCTAGTGCCACTGAACTGTGTATTTTAAATGGTTAAAATGGTGGGGCACCTAGGTGGCTCAGTCGGGTGAGCATCTGACTTCAACTCAAGTCATGATCTCACGGTTCAAGAGTTTGAGCCCCATGTCAGGCTCACTGCTGTCGGCCTGTCAGTGCAGAGCCCACCACAGATCCTCTGTCCCTCTATGCCCCTCCCCCACTTGCGCTCGCCCAAAAAATAAATAAACGTTTTTTAAAGTGGCAACCTGTATGCTATATACATTTTACCATAAGAAAACATACCCACGGACACCAGCTAACATGTGAGTGTGTGCCACATGCAGAGCAGAGGTGCTCTGAGAGCTTTACCTGGAGGCAACTTCTAGCCTGACAACAACGCTACTCATCACCAGTGCACTTGCCAAGAGCATTAAGGAAGCTCGCCAAATAAATAGGAGCCAGAATTGAAACCCAAACTGTCGCACTCCAGAGCCAATCTCTTTTTTTAAGTTTATTTATGTATTTTGAGAGAGAGACACAGAAGACACAAGCAGGGGAGGGGCCGAGGGGGGGAGAAGAGAGAAGCCAAGCAGGCTCCGCACTGCCGTGAGAGAGCCCGATATGAGGCTCGAACCCACAAACCATGAGATCATGACCTGAGCCAAAGTCAAGAGCCAGACATTTAACCAACTGAGCCACCCAGGGGCCCCACAGCTCATCCCTTAACCACTCTTCCAGAGTCCTGCCAGAGTGGCAATGATACCTCCCTGCCTCTGGCCTTTTCCAGGTTAGCCTCCACACTGCCGCCAGAGATACTCTCCCATAACAAATGTATGCTCCTGTCACCCCCCTGTTGAAATCCTCCACTTACTTCCAAAAGACCACAGGACATGCCCTTTCATTTAAAAACTTTTTAAGTTTGAATAGTAAACCACAAATCTCTGTGTCCCGGGGCTTGGCTCAAGCTATCTGACATGGGTGCCCACCCCATGGAACCAGTTACCATGCAAATGTAAGATGGGAAATGCACTTCTTCAACAACATCTCGACTTTCACAGACGTCTGATGTCATGGATGCCTACTGGTATGCTCGAAAATAGGTGACGACACTAGCAATGACACAGTCTTACACTGGCAGAAGCTTACAGAAATTAAAGTGTTTTAGTAGATATTTCTTCACTTGTTCCTCACAGTAACACTGTTATTGTGTTATTGAAAAAAAATAAAACTGTGATTCCTCTAGAGTGATATATTTTTGCATATAGGAATGGAGAGACCAGGGGCGCCTGGGAGGCTCAGTTGGTTAAGCATCCAACTCTTGATTTCAGCTCAGGTCATGATCTCACAGTTTGTGAGTTAGAGCCCCACACTGGGTTTAGCACTGACAGTGTGGAGTCTGCTTGGGATTCTCTCCATCTCTCTCTGCCCCTTCCCCACTCTCTCAACAAACAAACAAACTTAAAAAAAAAAGAATTGAGAGACCCAGTCAGAGAAGATACAAGAGCAGCCAAAGGCCCCAAAGCTATTAATGCGCATAGTGAGCCATGGGACTCAACTCTGGGCCTTTTGGGCAGGGCCATCCTGCTATAGCTCATCTCTGAAGAAAACCTAGTGTCATGGCTGTAAAGATTCAAAATCACCCCACACCTGGCTCCAGTGGGAATTTTCACTTCCCTCCACAGCTCAAGAATATAAGGTACTATTTCCCCCAAAAATCCACCAGCACTGAGGCCCAGATCCTTGAAGTCCTTTCTCACCCACACGTAAAAGCTCTTTGCAGCAGAGGAGGGTGGACCTGGCACTGGAGTGACTCCTTCCTGCCTGCAGCTGCCAGCATCAGGTTAGCTGGAGCTATCCGAGGTTCTGATCCAGGTCATGCGACTCCGGATTTCCTGGGTCTGAGTGTCCCTAGCCCAACCCTCAATCTCCACCTTCTAACACAAGGCCTATATTTTTAACCATTGTTAATAACCTGGATTGTGCTATACCAGTGGTAGAGGCCAAGTCCTGGGCCAGAATTGTGGGTCATGGGGGCTTATGGAAATTCATACATCCCCAAATATATAAATCAGCCATGACTATACTTGCTTTAAAACACTACAGAATCATCAATATTTTTAAGAGGTAAAGGAAACATAGCTTGTCTTTATCTCAAATCTGATGCCTCAACAGTGAAATTCAACATGTACAGTAGGACTGAGGCCATCACCAAGATATCAATCCTGCAACAACATTCAAACTACGCCACAAGGACAACGAGAGTGAAGGGAGAGAACTCAGACCATTCCTGCTTCCCAAAGCACTATGCTGATCAGAGCCCAAGATGGCTCACCCACATCTGGAGGCCAAAAAGCCCCAATAATGCCCACTGTAGCAAAAATTTGCCATGACACATTTAGCAGCCTGCAAACAACAGCCTCACTGAGCAAATGCATAATTTGTACGCAACTGGGAACTAGACTAGCGAGGTCTGCTTTCTGATACGTGAAGTTGCCTGGATATGGCTGGCTTTCCCTCTCTTCTCCTCACCCTCCTCATTCATTATGTACTGGACAGGTGCTGGGGAGTGGCCTGGTTAACTTCTTTCAATGAACCCAAATACTCCCCAGTGAAACATCAATGAAGGCCCAATGTAAAAGTCCCTCCCTCCTCGCATCCTACTACCAACCTTGGCATAAGTGAAGATGCAGGCTTCACAGTCAATGGAGAGAATGATGGGTGAGTAAAGACAAAAACAAAAACAAAAACCAACTAGTACTGGCGTCATCATTTATTAGGTAGGTGACCTTGGGGGCAATACTGAAAGCCTCTCAGCAGCTCTTTTGTCATCTCTAAAAGAAGTCTAAAGCTAAATGCTTTGGCACCACCACAGACATGTCTTCAGAGTCAAAGAGTAAATTGGAGAGTAGTATACGAATTGAATATTTATTGTCATTAGTGTCATCATTAAATAGCAAGTGCTATAAAAAAAGAATGACTCCTAACAAAATAGATGAACGTCATAGAACGCTGAGTGAAAGAAGCAAGACCAAGAAGATCACATACTGTATGATTCTCCTACGCAAAGTTTAAGAATAGGCAGAACTCACCAATGATGAGAGATTGCCAAACAGCAGTTACCCTCGGGAAAGTAATAATTGGGAGGATGAAAAGGTTCTATAACTTGGTCTGGGTGATGGTTGCATAGATGTATACACACCTAAAACTTCTTCAAACTCTGTTTCTGTATAGGATCCCAGCACTTCACTGTATGCTATTTCCACTGAAAATAATAATACCAAGGCTTAAGCCAGAAGACAATAGATTCTTTTAAATTGAAATGTGCTAATATTTCATCCTAAAAGGTCAAACACATGAAAAGCTAGTACTTGCTGTCTTTTTTTTTTAAGTTTGTTTGTGTATTTATTTCAAGTTCATTTATTTACCTTGAAGGGGGGGGGCAGAAAGAGGGGGAAAGAGAAAGAATCTCAAGCAGGCTGTGCACCGCCAGTAAAAGGACACAGGTCTGAACCAAACTGACTCCATGACAGGCTTTAAGTTTCCCCTCTGAACTAGAAGGCCTAAGTTTCAGTTCCCTGAAACCATCAGACAGTTACACATTGCCCAAGGCAGGAGAGACCACCTTCGCAACACCCAATCAGAAAAGGCCAGCAACCACCCTCCACATTCCTAAGGGTAAGGCCTGGAGATAGAAACTACAGATAGGACTCTGTTGCCTAATGTTAAAGTTAACCCGTTAGTCCACGAACAAGACCGTGGGCTTGCTCTGTAATTGGTTAATTTCAAACCTACTCTAAATATTGTGATTAGGTCTGGCCAAAAGTAATAAACACTCTAAACAAAATGTATGGTTAAAGTTGTTCCAATGCTGTCATACGATAATGATTGGGTCACTATACTTACGTCACGATTTCTTGTAACTCCCCCTTCCCAAGCCCCATAAAACCCCTGCTCAGCCCTTGTTCGGGGCTCTCAGCACGGACCCACTGCGCTGGTGAAGTCTGAGAGACTGAGCTTAAGCCCTAATAAACACCCTTTGCCTTTGCATGCATGATTCAGTCTCCCTGGTGGTCTCTGGTCTTCGGGGATATTGTCATCTGGGCATAACACCAGTACGGAGCCCAGTGCGGAGCTCGAACTCGTGAACCTGCACGTGGGATCATGACCTAAGCAGAAATCATGAGTCGGATGCTTAACCGACTGAGCCACCCAGGCAATCCTTGGGTGTCTTAATATTCATCTCAGGGACTGGAAAGATTTCTGGGATCAACATTAAGGGGACCAGGGATTAGAATGTGCCAGATGCTTCCTACCAAGTGGGTGAGTCAAGGGGTGACTCATCTAACTGACACAATCAGCTGAATGGACCTTCACCCCCTAAGAGGTCCTTGCTCTCCACCTCTCCTGCTTTCCTCACATCTCACAGTATTTGCTTCTCCCCTGCCCCCAGCACCACAGGTGCCAGAGCTGGCTGCTGCCCCTGACGCCAGGGGAGCTCGGTACTGCCCTGACCTGCAAAAAATGCTGGTCCTGGCTTCCTTCTGCATCAGAGTGAGCCTGGGCTGGGGACCCTCAGCTCAGGGTAGAAGCAGAGCAGGTGAAAAGAAGGAGTCATTCATCAGTCTGCCCTCAAACCTGGTTTCTTTCTGCAGGTAAGGCTCCTGTTAGGGCCCGGTATGGCTATGGGAACACAGCTGTGCCCCCTATGCCATTTCATGGAAAACCTTTTTGCAAAATTACCACTGGCAAGAGATAAAAGGAAATCACAAAAACAAATCCTTACAGCAAATCTACTGCAAGAGAGTTTTGAATAAATACAGAATCCTGAAATAGTACATTGCCTACCCCCTACATGCATAATATCTTCCTGCCTGCCCCCCACATTAAAGGCAAGTTTGAGGAGCAGCCACCCCATGAACATCACCTGCTCTTAGAGACTGGTTTACCAGCACTTGGTTCCCTTCAGAAAAGGCTCGTCAATCTGAAGACGCCTGGGAAGACACAGCAAGTATCCTGAAAGGAATAGCAGAACACCAAGGGAGCTTGGGCTCTAAGATTCTGTTTCTCTAAAAAAATATGTATCTCATTATCACAATTAAAAAAAATACCCAGGCTGCTGAACTACAAAATGCACCAACTTCATTAGAGAGACTTTCAAAGAACACACACACACCCACACACACCCACACACACACACACACCATCTGAAGCCAACATGGCAAAATATGAGGATTTGATAAATCGAGGGGGTAGACACACTGGTATTTGCTATTAGTTCCTTTTTCAAATGCTTGAAATATTTCGTAATTTCCCCCTAAAAATTACATAATGAAACCACGCTGATCTCATAAACGGCTTTCTTATATTTACCAAAATATGTTGCCACTTAGAAAAGTGTTCTGACATATCATAGATTAGAACTAAGATATTTTCAGCTCAAAGGTAACAAGTATTTTTTAAGTAACAGGATACCTATTGTCATGTTTCTATGTAAATCTTCAACTGTGTATTTGCAATATCCTATATTTGCGGTGTTATCTCCCAAGAATCACTGATAACACAAGCCCAGGCAAGAAGCTTCCGGCCAGCAGGATGGCAATAAATGGCGCAAGGAGCTCAGGAAGTGCTACATGCTGGACAAAGATAAGCCAGCTGCCTCCATGTTCCGAAGAGCTAACACAGCTTCCTGACCCCTGCACAATGCAGTCACCTGCATGGGAGTCAGAGCCTGTGCATCCGCCCACGCCCTGCTACACATCCAGATTGTTACCAGCGGATCAAAGGGTGTCAATACCAGCCAGCCACTTGGACATGGTTTAGTGGGCACTTAATAAATATCTGTCAAATGAAAGGCCAATTTAGCAGAGCGTTATGGGCAGGACACCTATTACAGATGACGGGCAGTATTTTCAATTCGGCTGGGAGCTATGACAATGTGGAAATCCGTATCATCCCTACAGAGACACCACTGGTGTTCACTGGATCACAAGCAACTTATCACCTCACAGGATGCAGATCCGGCTTAAGAGCAGTAGGAAGTAGATTCAGTAAGAAAATTCACACAGTACTTCATTTTCCTCGAACAAGCAATACCTATTTCTTTATTAGACTGGGAACGTTAGACATTCAAAATAAATGTACTCATTTAAAAATGAATCCTTAGGGGCCCTTAGGTGGCTGTCAGTTAAGCATCTGACTATGGCTCAGGTCATGATCTCATGGTTTGTGAGTTCAAGCCCCACATCGGGCTCTCTCCCTCCCCTCTCTGCTCTCTGCTGTCAGCAGAGAGCTTGCTTCAGATCCTCTGTCTCCTTCTCTCAGCCCCTCCCCTGATTGCACACGCACACACACTCTCTCTCAAAAATAAATACACATTAAAATTTTAAAATAAAATAAAACCTTAAAGGAGCACCTGGGTGGCTCAGTCAGTTGAGTGTCCAACTCCCGATTTTGGCTCAGGTCATGATATCACAGTTCATGAGTTCGAGCCTCGTATCGGGCTCTGCGCTGACAGTGTGGATGCTGCTTGGGATTCTCTATCTTTCCCACTCTCTCTGCTCCTCACGCACACACGCTCATGCTCTCTCTCTCTCAAAATAAATAAATAAACATAAAAAATTTTAGTGAAACCTTAAAAACACTAGAAGAATATATGAGAGAAATATTTTACAATCTCAGAGTGGGAAAGACTGTTTGACACTCTGACACAGAATCCAGAAGCTCCAAAAGAAAGGGCTGATGAATTACAGAAAACTACAACTACAAAATGAAAAAAAAAAAAAGAAAAGAAAAAATTAATCAACAAAAGCCAAAGTGGGGGAATGTTGCCTGTTATAAGAACACTTTCTGCAAAGTGCCAGCAAAGAGATCAATAACCGAACAAAACATAGCAAAGGATAATTCATATAAAAAATGACTCAAACCCATGAAAAGATACTTAACCACACTCCTAAGAAAAATGCAAAATACAGTGGGATTCATTTGACAATATCTGTGCAGTGCACACTAGACAGAAGACCTGAATCCTTCTGGTTGTGTCCTTTTACTAAAAGTGCAGCATTTACACCTACCGTATTATCACGTTCACACCAGTCCTCTCTAGGATCCGGGCCTTCTCCCAATACCGTCTCTGTTCTCAGAGCACATAGCACAGTGCCTGGCACACAGCTGGTATCCGTGCAAAAGGTAAGTAAGTATAGAGGATAGTAAGCACGAGTTAAACTCTCCACAAGTTAATAGTCTACATAGACAGGGATGTATATAATTTTTACTATAAGGAGTTCTCATTTTTTCTTGATACTGAACACCATTAATGTTTCTCAATGGATCTCTCTGATACCCAGGGCATTTATTAGTGCTACTGATGCAAATAAAATCGTTTTTTAAATCTATCTGATTGGCAACAACCAAAACAATATAATTTTAGCTCTAGTGTAGAGGAAGATACCTTCTCATACTCACCAATGAGAGTATAAATTGATATATAAATCCGTACAACCTCTGTGGGAGGCAACATGGCAATTATCTATCAAAAATTTCAATACCTATGCCTTTTGATTCAGTATTTCCACTCCTAAGAATTTCAACTGCAAGTATGCTTGCACACGTGCAAAATGGTGTATGTACAAGATTAATCATTACAACGCTGCTTAAATTAGCAAGACTGAAAGAATGTAAATGAGTGTCAGTCGAGAACTGGTTTCATGAATTACAGAAAATCCATATACCATGCAACTCTCTCCAAGAATGAGCCGGGTCTCTCAGTACAAATGAGGATAATCACTAAGACATGTTGCTAGGTAAGAAAGCCTAATGATGTCCGCTAGCATTTGTGTGAAAGTGTGTGCATGCCTCATTGTGTAATAGAGAACAAACTGATAACTGAGGCTGCCACCGGGGGCGGGGGGGAGAACAAGGTGACCGAGACACATACGTGTGGTCACTTTGAATTGGTACCATGTGCCTGTGTTAGCCATACAACGTTTTAATTTAAAAGGTAATGATTGCAGAGCTCCTGGGTGGCTCCGTTGGTTAAGCGTCCAACTTCGGCTTAGGTCATGATCTCACAGTCCATGGGCTCCAGCCCCACGTTGGGCTCTGTGCTGACACCTCAGAGCCTGGAGCCTGCTTCACATTCTGTGTCTCCCTCTTCTCCACCCCTCCCCTGCTCATGCTCTGTCTCTCTCTCAAAAATAAACAAACATTAAAAAAGTAATGACTGAAATGTGTTTACTATTCCCCAATCATTAGACTATCAATTGTTACTTTTTCTGCAAACAAGCAAGAAATTGATATAGCCTCCTAATACAGTTCAGTTATATCCTTTCCACTGCTAGTTTTAAGGATCCTAATGTTACTGGGTCCCAGTGATGGCCGTACATTTGAATAGATACAAAACTTACAAAACTTAAAAGAAAGCTCTTCAGTCCATCTATTTCATCAAGAAGAGGAGAGAAGAAAGTTAAGATGGGAAAATCATACCAGGCCCATTAATCAAGTATCTTTTCAATTAATATGATAAAAAAATTTCAAAAATTTTGAAATATAAGTATAATCAATGGCATGACAACAACCCAGAATAATAGATAAAATGCATATAAAAAGGCAATATTAAATCTCATTCACAGTTTTATCACAGGTAGAATACGGTTCACTTTAGTGCCCAGAGTACAAGTATAACAAGACTTAAACAGGGTGAGATTGGTTAATTATGCTCAAAAAGGTTAATTACAGGATCTCAAACCGAGTTCCCAGAGGGGTGGGCACTTTCTCCAACAGCCTCTTCTGGAAAATTTTTTAAATGTTTCCGGTAACACGATACCTACTCCATGACACGATACTCCGGGAAACACAGGAATTGTTGGATCACGTGTGAGGTAAACAGCTCGCTCGTGGAGAAGAAACAGGGGCCATCCAAGGTCTAAGAGCCATTTCTGTCATCTTTTTAACAGCTTTGAAGATGGTGAAGAGCCCGTTCCTGGGGCCCATTGTGGGAAACCCTGTCCCAGCACTGACTCCTGTACTCTGAAGTCTCTCTCGGCCACTCTGTGAGATTCTCAGGGGTAAGGAAGAGGTTTCAGTCATCTTTCACCCCCAGACACTCAATAAATGATGGCCATTATTATTAGCTCTATCATTCTTCTAAAAGATACCTAAGTGCCTACTATGCGCCAGCTATAAATGGCAGCAGTACACGTGTCTAAGTCAATGTGAATTTTTACAGTCACAACTGCTTCTAAGACTAAGCAAGTAATGGAAAAATGTAAATGCACTGGGATCCCTTCCATATGAAACAGAAACTGAATCTCTACTTCATGTTCCTAGATCTAAAAACTATGGAATTTGCTTGCAATTATGAATACTAGGAGCAAGAAACCATTCTAAGGGTTTGCACGGAGCAGTTCATCCAGTGCTCACAGCCACACTAAGAGATACAGAGCATAATCTCTCTTTGACAGATGGGGGGGTGGGTCCCAAGAGGGGACAAAACAGTCAACGGCTGACTGAGGACTGAGGCCCAGGAAGTCCTGGGGCAAAGCCACACTCCTAGTGGTCACGCTATGCCCCATCTACACGTCTATGCTCTCTTTACTCGCTCTGGAAGGCCAGCTTCCGTCCGCTGCCACTTAAAAGAGGAGAGACAAGGAATATCACCATCGAATGAACTATAAGAAGTGAGCAGTGCTGAGGACCAATGATTTGAAAGCCACTCCCAAGTAAAGAAATTCTTGAATTTTTAACAAAAAAGCACCTGTTTACTGGTTGCTAAAAGAATGTTTACATACATTTCCATCTCGGATAACTCGATTGTCAAGAATAAATTATTCCAAGCCCATGACAAAACAATGCCATTTCATGCTCATTTCCTGATTAAAGCTTTTAGACAGCTGGGCATTTTTATTTCTCAGAGCTGTAGGGAGCTATGCAAATTTCCACACAGCAGCTCCAAGATCATTAATCTAAGGAAAGCATGTGCCAACAGAATACCAGATTTTATATTGTTTCAGTAAAGAAGAGGAGGGGCAGGTTAATCTAATTACCCTATGTGTGGTCACCTGACTGGTTAACAAAAAGATCAAATGCTAAACTGTGCAATCAGCAGAAAACTGCTAAGTAATGAGGCATTTCATATCACAAAAGGCGCGGGGGAGGGGGGGTGAAATTCTTACATTGCTTGGAACCAGATACAGGAGCAATAAAAATAATCATACTGAGCTCATATCAATGATAGGCAGAGCATTTTAATTATTGCAAGGAGCTAGAAATCAATTTCTCTCACACTCCCATACATGCTCACACACATGAACAATCAATAAGACTGGAAGATACTTCTGCCAAAGGATGGCGAACTAGAGCTGAAGTGCTCAGGAAGCAGACACAGGCGGCTGCTCAGAATCAGATTCGCCCTGCACCCATGGCTGTGCATTTGGCACTTACTGCTCAGAGCCCACTGCTGTTACTCTCCCTCCAGGAGGGAGCAGCTGGCTTTGGAGAGGTAGCAGCACTCGTTCACACAGCTGACCATTCAGTTCAAATTCTGGCCCTGATATTGCAGAGGGTGTGACCTTGGGGCCTCACTTTTGTTGGCTGTAAAATGAGGGATTAGTATATTTTGAAGATTGAATGAGATCGTGTGGATGAAGGCACAGCCTCTGGCCCCCAGGGGTGTAAGGCTCCATCAACCAGGTACCCCACCTGCCAGTGGACAGGAACCAGGCCCTGAGGGGTGGGGAAAGTATTAAGACGGAGAAACTTTCCAGGATCCAACTCTTACTGTGGCTGGTCTAGCACAAGTCTCAAAAACTTTTCCTTCCATGCACTCTTTCTAAGAGAGCTACTGGAGGGTGTGGCCCACCAAATCAAGTGAGTTAGACCAGAGAGGGAGGGAGCCCGGACCCAGGGCAGTCACTAATGACAGAGAGGTGGTGCGAATTTCTTGGCTGACTTCTGGGCAGCAGCTTCAAGAGCAACCAATTCAGGTTGGAAGGTGCTGATATTTTTGTGGGGGTTGGGGGGCGGGGCAGTGGATTAAGAGGCATTTTAAAGAGTTGTTTAGTTCAAGGTATGAAAAGATTTGCAGGTCCTAGGATAATTCAACAAACAGAATTATTATCTAAAGGAAAAACAGTTCTATAAAAGAATTCTAGGGGCGCCTGGGTGGCTCAGTCAGTTAAGCATCTGACTTCGGCTCAGGTCATGATCTCATGGTTCGTGGGTTCAAGCCCCGCGTCAGGCTCTGTGCTGACCGCTAGCTCAGAGCCTGGAGCCTGCTTCAGATCCTGTGACTACTTCTCTCTCTGACCCTCCCCTGCTCACGCTGTCTCTCTCTCTCAAAAATAAATAAAAACATTAAAAAAATTTAAAACAGAATTCTAGTATATTCTTGCTTCAATACTCAGTATCAGCATTGCTATAGTAATGAAAACATTAAATATAGATTAGACCAAAACCTGAGATCTGAGCGTATAGGGAGGAAGAGGTAAGCGGGAGGTGGGGGGGGGGGGTGACTAAGCTGAAACCGTTAAGTACCGTAACAGATAACAGATAACATCTAGGATTGACAAACCAAGAGACAGCACTGCCTGCATATTACTCAGAAGTACTACAGCCAATACTAGAAGCAGTGGCTCAAACTGCAGAGTGACTGTGTTCCGGAAGACAAGGACTTGAGAAGGAACACGGCGCTGCTGCACACTCATGTGTCTTTTAACACGATACAGGTTTTCATGTATATACATATATATCACTTTGATTTTTAAGCTTAATCATTTTAAAGGCATCCATGCTTTCTCCACAAAATAAACAGTAAAGGAGGTTATAAAGCAAAAGGTAAAAGTATATGCATTCCCCAGTTAAATCCCAGTCCTGCTCCCCTAGGAACTATTAATGAGCCATGTGTCCCTATTGCTCTTAACACAAATGGACTCATACAAGATATGGTGTTTTGCATCTTGCCTTCTTCCATTTGACGACGTCTCTTTGACATCTTCTCCTATCAGAGCTCTGCCCCCCTTCCCCATTGCTGCACAGAATCCATATGTAGGATTTCCCACTATCAGAGTGGATGATCTGGTTGTGCAGAAAAGGAGATTTCAGAACTAGGCAGTCTGACCAATCAGAACCACCCAGATTAAAGAGGGCTAAGTCAGAGCATGGGGGCGGGGGAACCTGGGAAAATAAGGGGATAGAAAATCAGAGCAGAGGTGTCTCGTCAGGGACATGGGGCTACTGTCTCTGCCTTCCAGTCCCCTAGATGAACACACGGCCTTGCTGGAGTGGAGTTTCGTTCAAGAACCAGGGGAGCTGCATGTTTCTCACCATACCATAAACGGAAGCACACCAGCTGTCACTGCTGGCTCCTTCTGGATTGCTGGTGGCGAAAACTCATGGCACAGCAAACTGGCTGTTTCTGAGATCTGGCAGAATCTCCGCTGCTTTGTAGACCATTGGGATCTAGGGGCAGAGATGGGTGCCTGAAATACACCCTGATATATACGTCATCTGATCCTGCCCCAAGGCTATCCCCTTCGGCTATATTGCTGTATTCTTAGTCACACGGGTAATTTACTGTACTCTGGGGCTGGAGAGGAAGTCCTCTCCCCTCCAGATTATAGCCCACGTGAAACTATCTGGTGATCTTAAGTCTTTAAGACCTAATGCCACGGTGAGTATCGCTGTGTCTATAACTCTGCACAAATACACATGTGTGACTGGGGGACAAAGTGCAGGAGTGAAATTTCATTATTTCACTTTGCACTCTGTGTGCATCCTTACTTTGTAACAGACAAACAAGATTAGCCTCCAGTTTTTCTCAATTACACTCCCACTAATAACATGAATGAGGGCCGATATCCCTGTATTCCATATCTTGAAACTTCTTCATTTTTGCCAATCTGATAACAGAAGGTGAAATCTAATTTACACTTCTTTAATTAGTACAAATTAAAATTGATCAGCTTTTCATATGCTTATCATCTATTTGGTTTTTCTTTTCTGATGATCTGCCTGCTCATGTCCTTTGTCAGTTCCACTATGAACTTTGCCTCTTTCTCTTTCATTTCTCTTTCTTTAATGTTTTATTTGTTTTTGAAATAGAATATGAGTGGAGGAGGGGCAGAGACAGAGAGAGTGACAGAGGATCCAAAGTGGGCTGGATGATCTGGTTGTGCAGAAAAGGAGCTGACAGCACTGAGCCTCATGTGGGGCTCAAACTCACAAACCTGTGAGATCATGACCTGAGCCGAAGTTGGATGCTCAATTGAGACACCCTTCCTTTCATTTCTAAGAGCTCCCTGAATATTAAAGAATTGTCCCTTCATCTTTTACATGTTGCAGAATTTCCCTCATTTGTCAACTATTTACTCTATCAATTCTATTTTTTTCCATACAGAAGTTTCCAAAATTTTTTTTGGCAAAATCCATTCTTTTCCCTGAGGTTTTCTTACAGGTGTGACAGGGTTGCAAAGGGCTTCTCCAGTGAATGATTATTTTAAAAAGAAAAAAACACTCATTTTTTTCTAACAATTTTATGGCAAAGGTCAATACATATTATTGGAAGGTCTCTCACTTCCCACCCTCATCCCCCAAAGAAGAAAGAATCATCCAAAAGCTCAGCTTAGAATAACTCATTCCAGGGCCGCCTGGGTGGCTCAGTTGGTTAGGCATCCGACTTCAGCTTGGGTCATGATCTTGTGGTTCATGATTTCAAGCCCTGCATCGGGCACTGTGCTGACAACTCGGAGCCTGGAGCCTGCTTCAGATTCTGTCTCCCTCTCACTCCCTCCCCAACTCGTGTTCTGCCTCTCTGTCTGTCTCTCTCTCAAAAAGAAATAAATACTTAAAACCATTTTTTAAGAATAACTCATCCAGGGCCCCTGGCTAACTCAGTCAGTACATCAAGTGACTCTTGATCTCAGGGTTGTGGGTTTGAGTCCCATGTTAGGTATAGAGACTACTTGAAAACAAAATCTTAACAAAAAACCTCATTCTGGGAAGTACAAAGCCCTGATTTTAGGTGAATGGTTTCCAAAGCCTAGGTTTGAGACTGAAGAAGAATTTTGTAATGAGAAACTGCCCACTGATGACAGCCAAGACATGAGACTCTCTTCATTTGTGCCTGGAAATATGTGCCGTTATTCAGCATTAACAGACTAAAGATAAATAATATTAATTAACAGATTAACAGGTTATAACACTCAAACTCTCTACTCGTTCAACAATAGCTACCTACTCCAACCTCTTCCCAGCTCCTGGTAACCACTATCCTACTTTCTGTCTGTGAGTCGGACTACTCTAGTATCTTCCTTTCTTGTGACTGGTTTATTTCACTTCGCATAAGGTCCTCAGGGCTCATTCATTTTATAGCATGTGTCGAAATTTTCCTCCTTTTAAAGGCTGAATGATATTTTACTGTATGTATAGACTACAATTTGTTTATTCATTCATCCATTACTGGACACTTGGGTTGCTTTCACTTTTTGGCTATTGTGGATAATGTTGCTATGAACAAGGGTGTACAAATATCTCTTTAAGAACCTGCTCTTAGTTCTTCTGAATGTAGAATTGCTGGATCATGTGGTAATTCTATTTTTAATGTTTTGAGGAACCTCCATACTCTTTTCCACAGTGGCTGCATGAGTTTACATTCCCACCAACAGGACATAAAAGTTCCAACTTCTTCACATCTTCACCAACGCTTGTTATTTTCCATGTTTTTCTTTTATAGTAGCCGTTCTAACAGGAGTGAGGTGCTATCTCACTGTTGTTTTGATTCGCATTTCCTTAATGATGAACGATATCGAGCATCTTTTCATGTACTTGTTTACCAACATTAAATCTTCATTGGTGTGATGTCTCTTCAGGTCTTCTGACCATTTTTAATCAGGTTATTTGTTTTTCATTGTTGCTGTTGCTGAGTTATTGGAGTCATTATTCTGATACATGACTTACCAATTCTTTCTCCAAGTCCATTGTCTTTTCACTCTGTTGATGGTGTCTTTTGATTCACAGAAGTTTTTAATTTTGATGTACTCCAATTTATCTATTTTTATTGTTCTTGCCTGTATGCTTCCCTCTCATAAGGACCTTGCTAATTATCATCTCCTGATCTTAAGAGCCCCTACTTAAGCAAAGCTGCAAAGTCCCCTTTGCCACATAACATATTTGTAACATACACACAAGTTCTAGGGATTATGATGTGGACATCTTTGGGGAGCCGTATTCAGTCTACTTCATCTGTTTTTTTTTTTTTTGAGAGAGAGAGAGAGAGAGAGCGAGCATGCCCGTGCGTGTGCAAGCAGAGGAGGGGCACAGGGATAGGAGAGAGAATCTTAAGCAGACTCCATACCCAGCACAGAGATTAACGCAAGACTCAATCTCATGACAATGAGATCACGACCTAAGCCAAAATCAAGAGTCAGACGCTTAACCAACTAAGCAACCCAGGTGGTCCAGCCTACTTCATCTTTAAAATAGAATAATGGCAACATCTAATTCAAGGGTTATTATGACAACTAAATAAACTACTATCTGAACTGAGCTTAGAACAGCAGGTCACCTACAGTAAAAGTCGGTGATTGTTACAGTGTGATACAAGGTGTTAAAGGAGACACAAGGGTGACTAAGGTACTGGTAACAACAGAAGCTGGGGGAATCTGTGCTGCCTACTGCCCGGGGGGATGAAGTGCCTCCCCAAAAGGAAGAGCACACCAGTCCCATGATAAGAAATGAGTAGGGTTTGGAGGGTCTGAAAAGGGAAGCCTCAAGGAAAAATTCTGAATTTTCGTCCACATTCTTAGAGTGGCATTAACATGTCAGAAATCTTTCCCAAGAAGCTACATCTGCTTTCAGACAGTAGCTGCGAGGGGATGTTTTCCCTTATTTATAAGGAAACACACTCAGCTGCATTTGTGCGTCTCTCTTTAATAAACAATTCACAAACTTTTTCCCAGAAATTATTTTTTAGAGTAGAAAGGGAATTTTTTTTAAAAAGCAGCAGCAGCAGCTCATATTTACAAAATTTGTCCTCAAAGTTTAAAAATAGACCTAAAAATCTGATGACAGCCCTGCCCCATCCTCACCGATCAGTGCCAGAAAGACAGACAAAGCACGCTTTGAGACTCTGGATTTTTAAAATGCAGCTTTGGCTTATCTCTTCTCCCTGGAATGCTTACAGTAAATAGCAGGTGGACAGAATAATGAAGGAAAATAATCACTATTGATGTTATTCACATTCCTCCTTTCATACATGCTGAGAAGCTGCAATAATTAACTGGCCGAGATCTAGAACAATTTCTCAACTTGCCCTTGTCCTCTCCTGATAAGCCTACGCCCCACCCCCACACCAACAGAGCAGCTTGGCCTCACTTCCTGCAGAATTGTGGCAGTTCTGACTTGGAGGTTCATTTGCTCGGAAGCCAGAGCACACCGGAGGGCACCGCAAATGAGTGGTGTGGCTTCAGGCCGTACGTACGAGATGTGCTGATAACAATGCGCTGCACTGGTATCCAGTTTGCCATTGGCTGCCATCAAACACACAAAACACAGACACACAAAACATACACACTGGCTGTAATTTATGAGATGTTTTATCCAGCTACAAACAAAGATGAAAAGAATTGCAGGATTTACTATCATCCTGAGCTACCTTGCTGATCTATGTCCCATTTGGGCTAGCCAGCTATAACCAGCCCAGCTCAACCAGGAGAGGCACACCTCGAAGGTTAAATACAGGAAGGGCATGCTGGGGACTCTGTTTTAAGGCTCCATGATATGTTGAAGGGGGGAAAAAAGCCACACAGTAATACCTGGTGTTCAACGAAAATTAACAGCATCATTTTACAAGTCATACCCTGCCTTATAAATGAGAGATGTAAATTCAATACATGTGAAGTGAAAACCCATCTGATGTGACTGACTTGGCCACAGAACCAAATAGCATGTGCCACGGGCACTCCAAGCCATTTTGGCTGGCATTGGTCTTGGAGCTTAGAGAGTATGGGCAAAGAACTGATTTCTCCATGAAGGAAAAGAGAGAGATACAAAATACTTATATGTGGCATCTATGTTTGGGAGAAATAGAAATGCTGAGTTTTCAGAATGAAATAGATGTTCACAATAGGAAGATTAAAATGAAGTCAAAATTTTCCAAGACTGATCCCCAATTCTGCATTTTGGGATGAGTAATCCCATGGTCTGACTTATGAGTCAACATATGAGTACATTAACTACTGAAGACATTTCCTACATGCACAAAACCCTGCATGCAACTGTTGGAGGTATTCAGTTTGAAAGGAGAGAGAACTTGACATTTTACATCTCATTTTCCTGTCTGCAAAAGTTCAGCACATAATTTTTTTTAATTAGTAAGATCCATGTAAAGTTTCCGATCTTGAAATAGAGAAACGTCCTATTAAGTCAAAAGAAGCTTTCAACTTTATTTATAAGATTATATTGAATGATATTATTTTAAGGCTGTATTAATTTATTTTCATTGTAAATAGTCACTACATGTTTTTCTCCTTTTCCAATCAATATTATTATTGATTTAGCATCACTTGGCAGACAAACAGGAAGAGAAAAAAGCCGACCTCTTTCCAGGCACAGACACCCAAAACTACAGTGCTATTTGCAAAGCTGATGATGTTACTCATGACGTAAGTGCCAAAATGCACAAGGGGCACTTTATGTTTTCTCAAGTAGAAGATGTTTAATTCAGTGTGTGCTTGTAACAAGCCAAAAGATCATATTTACACATTCCAGTTTGGGTACTCAAATAATAAAGACAAGTAAAACCTAGAAATGACATAGCCACTGTCTTTAAACTTCTCTCTAACAAACATTATGGAGCATTTCTAAACAGCAGAAAAGACACCCCGTATCATCTAATCAGAGATCAAAATCTAGAATTTTTTCCGTTCCAAGTTTTTATGTTGAAATCTAACTACGAGAATCTTGGCCTACAATCCTCTCCCATTTAAAATGTATATATATGGCACAGACCAAAGGCTCCAACCCTGGGACTCATGAACAAGCATCTGAATTTTAAAATGGGCCAAGGTATGAACACATAGTTCACCAAAGAAGAATTACACATATATGGGTCAAGAGATGCATGAAAATATCAACTTAGTAGTGAGCATAGATGTAAAACATCGAATAATGAGACACTCTACGAGACACACTGAACTTTTAAGGGAGAGTCTACCCATGGAAGGGAAAATGGAGCCTTCCACACGCCTGGCAGCAGCTCAAGTTAGCAGGCTTTGCGGAAGGCCAGTTGACAATAGGGATCATACATCTTAAAAAAACAAAACATAACTCTAAACACTCATACTCTAAATCCAAACTCAAGTTATAGACACTTATCCAAGAGAAGCAACCACAGATGTGCTCCAAGGCAGACTGAAAGGACGTTCACAACTGTACTTGCTGAGGAAATGAGAGGCAATCTAAGGTATTAACAATTGGGCCACTACAGGGTAGGGCTGTGTGTTTTCAAAGTTGACGGCTGAGCCTCAGGGTCCTAAAGGCTTTGGGAAGGGTAACCATGTACCATGGCCTTGAGAGGAGGCACCTGGGCTCCCCAACCCTGCCTCAATCGTAGGGCTCTGCCTCTGTCTTGCCTTTAAGGAAAGGATTCTGTAACTTTACAAAGCTTGCAAAACAATACCAGTGATGTAGAAGACTAAGTGACATTATGTTAAACTTAAGAATTGCTTACAGTGAAGACTCTGTATCCACGTAAAATGAGGTTTAAGAATGTACATTTTTAGAGGCACGTGGGTGACTCAGTCAGTTAAGGGTCAGACTTCAGCTCAGGTCATGATCTCACAGTTTGTGGGCTCAAACCTCATGTCAGGCTCTGTGCTGACAGCTCAGAGCCTGGAACCTGCTTCCGATTCTGTGCCTCCCTCTCTTGCTGCCACTCCCCTGCTCGAGCTCTCTGTCTCTGTCTCTCTCAAAAATAAATAAACATTAGAAAAAACAAGAATGTATCTTTTTAGGGATGCCTAGGTGGCTCAGTTGGTTGAGTGTCTGACTCTTGATTTTGGCTCAGTTCATGGTCTCATGGTTCATGGATTGAGCCCTGTGTGAGGCTATGCACTGAGAGTAGGGAGCCTGCTTGGGATTCTCCTCCTTCTCCCCTGTTCATGTGTGCCCATGCTCACGTGCTCTCTCTCAAAATAAATGACAGGAAAAAAATTTTCTAAAGAATGCATATTTTTAGAGGCACCTCGGTGGCTCAGTTGTTAAGCAAAGGACTCTTGGTTTCAGCTCAGATCATGACCTCACGGTTCATGACATAGTAGTGACCATAGTCCTGCATCAGGCTCCCCGCTGAGGGTGCAGAGCCTGCTTGGGATTCTCCCTCCCTCTCCCTCTGCCCCTGTGTGTGTGTGCCTCTCTCTCTCTCAAAATAAATAAATAAATAAATAAATAAATAAATAAGAATGGATATTTTTAGTGCACTAGTTTTAATGTTTCTCCATTGCTAAAAACATTGGTTTTTAGTTTTATTTACTCCTAAAATTAAAATATTAATAGTATTTGAATACTTTAAAAATTGGTTACAACTTTATGTCTATTTTGTCACAATTTAAACTAAAAAACACACACACAAACAATTGGTTACAATATCCCATTCTTGTAGCAAAATAATAAATACCTATCCATCCTTCAGACATATGATTGGAAAGCTAGAAAGTAAATTCTCAACAATGGTTATCCCTAGAGGATGGAATGACATTTTCTTACCATGTGAACGTCTTCATTTTACAAACTCTAAATATGGACATTATCTAAGAAAGAAAATACATGGATTGGTGGCAAAAAAAAATTAAAGAGATTCAGAACACTGATTTAAGTAGAAGAGAAAAAGGCAGAAAATAGCTTAAGAAAGTTATTTAAATAATTGTAGATGACAGTGTCCCTTTTTATAATTTTTTAATGTTTTTTATTTATTTTTGAGAGACAGAGAGAGACAGCACGAGCAAGGGAGGGTCAGAGAGAGAGAGGGAGACACAGAATCTGAGGCAGCTCCAGGCTCTGAGCTAGCCATCAGCACAGAGCATGACGTGGGGCTTGAACCCATGAACTGTGAGATCATGACCTGAGCGAAGCCAGATGCTTACCCGACTGAGCCACCCAGGTGCCCCAACAGTGACCTTCTTAAAAACTCAAAGCTATTACCAATAGTAAGAGAGTCCCTTTGGCTTCTGGGTGTGAGATTTGGAGCAGCCGTTTGCTGGTAGCAAGCACAAACAGTCCAGGAGCAATCTTTCCATCAAGGGAGTTACCAGTTACCTCTAACAGCTCTGGGGAGCTTCAAGACCCTCCAGGCAAAAGCAAGGGAGAAAAAAAGAAGACGAAAACAAGGAAGAAGAAATGCAATGAGAGAGGTCAAAGGAAAGATAGCAACTGGAAGTTAAGGCCAGAATAGCTCAGGGCCAATTTTTAAATATTCAAGGGGAAAATTCTAGACATATTAAGGGATATTTCCCCAGGTTCCTGAGTCACCACCCGCACTCCCTCATTTCCTCTCCTTTGCAACAGTGAACACTGAGCATGAAAATTAGCGGGAGTTATAATAATGACTCCCAGGAGGAAGGTTTTCTGAGCAAAAGAAAAATCACAAGGAAGCATCCGGCGTTCTGGGAATATCCCAAAGAGATGGGCGAGGACGAAAGTGATGGCAAATGAGAAATGCGTGGGCAGTCCCTCGGGGAGATGGTGGGGCGAGGATGTAAGCCCCAAATTAAATACAATTCCAAAACTTCCAGTTCTCCCTTCATCGCCCCCACCCTGTGACGGGCATCACGGGGTTGGGAGGAGACGTGCTTGCGGCGCGGGGCTCTGCGGTACACCTGCTTCCTGTGTTGGTCGCGCCTCTGCACTGGGCAGTCATGGCCGGTGGCGGCGACCCCGCCCCACACGCTCCGCCTGATGGGAATTCCAGGAGCAGCCCATCTACTCCAGGACAGGGACACAGAAGGAGCCACACACAGGCACGCCTGCACAGCCACAGACCCAGAGACAGACGTGTGGACAGACTCACACACACAGTTGGACACAGATGACCACAGACAAACACAGAGGAAAACACAAACACACACACACTCGCACACACTCACATGCACACGGAGAGCAGAGATACCCATAAGAAGAGACACCCCAGGCCTCAGAGACTGTCCTTCATGAAGGTCACTTTAATGGCTGTCTCAGCCCCCTGCCCACCTCTAACTCACCAAGCCGCCCTCATTTCAGGAGCTCCTCCATCCTGGATCACAACTCACTCTTTGGAATTTTACCTCATTTCCAATGATTCAAATTGAGCAGAAAATGTGTTTTTGTTTTCTATAATGGCAAAGCCCCAGCTTCACGTAGCCATCTGAGTCATCCACACCCCACTGGCTTCTTTTACCTGCTGTCTGCACAGAGGCCAGCTCCTATCCCTGGACTCAAAGGCAAATTTCACCAAGCAACCTGCGGTCTTACACACGTGCGCGCACACACATCTGTGGGAATCGTTGTTTTCAGGATCGCTCCACGAGCAGCCAGGGAGGGTCTGACCTGGCATTTCCACCCCAGGTCCCAGAGGACAGCGGTACCGTGCAGAAGGCAGGCGGCTCTGGGGTCATGTCCTGAGAACACCGTCACCCGGCGCTAGCCTCTTGTAGGAAATGGGGCTACCAGCTGTTCATCAGCTTTTGCAAACGTGACATGATGCGAAACAGCAGATCCTGGGAAATGGGTGACTTCACCGCCACCAACGTCAAATGGCCCACTGTTCAGAAACACTTCCCCATCATCCTAACTATAGAGTCTTTCTTAACTATCTCCTTTGAGGGTCTGACCCTGATTTTATCTTTCTCCTATGTTCTGGTATAAAAGTACGTGACTTCCTACTCTGTAATGTGTGTTTTGGTTTTCACAGTTAAATTTTATAAACAACCATTTGAGGAAAGTAAAAATAAATCTCAGCATATATCCTTTTGGTAATCTTCAGACGTGCTGAGCTGATTAACTGTTAAACCTGATGAAATTCAGGGTGTCTGGTGGCCCAGTCAGTTAAGCATCCAACTCTTGATTTCAGCTCGGGTCATGATCTCACAGTTTGTGGGATCAAGCCCCATGTCCAGCTCCGTGCTGCTGTGAAGCCTGCTTGGAATTCTCTCTTCCCTCTCTCTGTCCCTCCCCTATGTGCACACTCGCTCTCTCTGTCTCTCTCTCTGTCTCTTTCTCTCTCTCTCTCTCTCTCTCTGTCTCTCTCTCTCTCTCCCTCTGTCTCTCTCTCAAAACTAAATAAATAAACTTTTAAAAATATTAAAATCTGAGGAAGTTCGAGTTTATACTTTTTTCCCCAATGCATCTCAAGAATTTATTAAAACACAGAAACATGAATCTTCACATTTATATTTTTTAAATTACAGAGAAATCCAGAAAAGTTTTGACTAAAAAAAGTCACAATTGGAGGGGCTGTCCCACTTTCCAAAGCCAGACCTCAAAACCCAGCCAGACCTGCCAAGAGGCCATCTGATCATCACTCCATCTGGGCTTCCCAGGTGGGGGGTGCTAAGTAAAGCACCAGCTGAAGAGCACTTCCCCCAAACCCCTCGCTCCAATAAAGTCACACAGGGTTTCCACAGAGCATTTATCACCAGGCCCCAGAGCAAAGTCTATGGAACTTCCATCTGTGGCCTGACATTTGGGGATTTTATCAGACTTGAGAGCAGAAGGGGTCTACCCTGACCAGAGGCACATCTCTCCACAGGTCTTCACAAGTACATTGCCAGCAATACTCCCTCTATTCCTGTCAGCCTTGATGCGGGAAAGTACCACATCACCATCAGAAGCTCCACAATATGCAGGAAAGTGATGCCATCACGGAATTAGAGAAGGGTTTCTTCTCTTTCACACTCACTTGGCTTGTAAATATTGGGTGGGCTTGATTTTCGTCCAATTAACTGCTCTCGTTTAGCCTATAAGCCTTTTGGGGAAAGTTCTAACTCCCATTTTCAATTATTGATTTAAACAACGTTTCTCATGAACTATTAGTACTATATCTTAAGTCGACATGCCTGCTTACTCTAAATCATTCATTACTGGGGAAATTTTGATGTAAACATTAACTCCAAATAGAAGAATTGGTGCTATTAGTCAAGTGTTGACTCCAGTCTATTAATAAACCACACAACAAATGAGTCCTTGGTCTATTCGGAATACCTGGACCCTCAATGTTGCCTTTCTCCATGTTTATTCATCTTTTTCAGAGACTCACCCACATTTATGCTTCTTAATGACCTAAAGGCACTAAAGATCTGGCTTAAATGGCTTTAAAGAAAATTACCTTCTCAATTATAGGTAGGAAAGTATTTTAGCAGCTGTGTTTTCACTGAAACAGCTATAATATTGAAAGATTTGCATGCTACTTCACATTTATGATCCCCCATTGATATTTAATAATTTCACTCTCAAGCACCACAGCCTAATTTACCTCTGCACACTGACAGAAATAACATGGCGTCCATACCTGCAGTGTGGACAAAGCTCGGCTGAAATTTAGCAGGAACATGACTACCCAAAGAATCACAGGGCCACGAATTTGCCCTCCCTCCATAAAAAATAAAAATATGTAGCTGATCCTGTCAGTTCATAGAAAATCAAGCCCTCAGAAGATACTTCCTTCAAAATGATCTTAAGTCAGAACTCTCAAAATACTATACACTGATAACACCACACTTCCACGGGGCGGCTAGAATCACCCTGCGTGGGTGAAGGGAATCTGATCCAGGCACATTTAGGACCCAGGCCTGTAGGTTCCTGCGCTGGTGGTCTAGCAGGGCCTAAAGGAACATGCTGGGGGAGGAGTGAAAACAGGAGGGAGAGACTGCCTCACGGATCCAACTCTCTGGAACAAACTCCCATCGATGGGGGTAGACGGGGTGAGGGAAGAGATGTGCACTAGGCAGTGATGTCCCTGGGCTGACAGACAACAGAATTAAGTGTGACTAGAAAGACCCATTATGAGATGACTCAGCATAGAAAACCAAGTTGCATCAAGATTTTCTCCACCTTCCCTAACCCTCTCCAGCTCCCAATAGTTGTCCTTTAGTGTTCAGGGGGAAACAGAAAAGCTGAGCCCTCAAGGCCTCCAGATGACAACATGATCTGAGGACCCTCACCCCACCCCTCATTTCAGTAAGGACTGCAGCTTCTGCCTCCTATGGGCAGGGGATGTGTGGGGAAAGCACCCGCTGCCACTGAGACCCTTCCAGAAGAAGTTGCCCGGCCTGCCCTAGCTGAGAGAACAGTCCTACGGGGAGGAGAGTGAGTCAACAGGAAGAGCAGGGGTGAAAGGTTAGAACGTGAAAATGAAGCACAAGGGCACATAGCAGGCCCTCGGGTGCCCTGCACCTACTGCTTTCTCGATCGAGTTTCCCATGAGGCTCCCAAGACCTGGGGACCCTATTTCCCCAAACGATTCAATAACCCCAGTCCTACTACTTGAAGTTAACTTCAGTGAGCTGCTGGTCCTCATACTAGGAAGGGCCTGCCTTCAGTAGCTACGTACCCCACAGCGAGCAGACAAGCTCACGCACAGCAGAGCAAGGCAGTGCATCTAGAAGTCTGGACTTGGTTTCCGGCTGCAAGAGCCTTAAACACACCAGTCCTCCACGCCTTGATTCACCTACTTGCAAGCGGTCACAGCGGAAGATGGTCGGGTCAGAGCAGGGTTCTCGAAGTGCAGTTCTAAAACAGCAGCATCACACAGGAAGCTCTTAGCAATGCAGATTCTCGGGCCCCACTCCAGCCCTACGAAGCAGAAACCCTGGGAGGATGGCTCAGCAAGCCGCGTTTCACCAAGCCCCCCCAGAGGTGCTGCTGCACACTCGGCTGTGAGACACGGCGTCCACAGGAACCGAGAGGTCGCCCTTGCAGTGAGGGCCCCTGAAGCAGCGAGCTGGACGTGAAACCTCCTCGTTTCCTAACCTCCTCCTCCCTCCCCAGTAGCCCCCAAGAAAAAAAAGAAGAAATAATTCTCCTCAGGAAATATTAGAGTACGGGAAATCTCAAAGAACAAAGCAGTACAGAAAAGGTAACGGGAAAACTCTGGCCCCTCTGTTTAGAAGCTTGGAATTTCTACTCTCCCTATGAACAGGGCGACGAGGCAGATAAGAGGTGAATACGCGAGGCCTGAACTTCTCCTATACTTCCCAAGGACCCAGGTACTAAGGAACCCAATAGATATTTAAGATCACAATCCTTACAGCCAGTGGGGAAGTGCAATCAGAAGCCCCGTGTGTCCTGAGGCAGAGCCCATCACTCCTATGACCAAGACTTCCCACCCAGAAGGAGTGATAAGCGACAGGTACTTGAGCAGCCAGCGGGGGCAGGGCTGGGCGGGGCACATGCTGGGAGGCTTGCGAGGGCAGCAGTGACCGGTGGCGGCCGGAGGGTCTGTGAGGATTACGGCACATGAGAAAGTCACTACACACCAATCCAGCGTTTTGCCCCTTTCCATCTCCCCGCCTGCTGAGGAACCTGGATTTCAGTTTTTGGTGCAGTTTTCATTCATTTGGTTGTTCATTCATCTCATTCACAGTGAACCTGATGTTCAAGAAGGTGGAGGGGACACTTGGCAAGCGGCTCTAACATGGCGTGCGGGAGGGCCAGATGGCCCACTGTCTGCTGGGCTCTCGGTCCACTTTCCGGGAAACCAGTGCATGAAATGACCAACTACCTTGATCAGCAGTTATATGCACTTTTCTAAATTTTAGCAGTTCATCTATAATTACTGCCATGTGATAAATTCCTAGAAATGGAGTTACTGGAACAGTGGAGAGCAAACTATGCACAAAGATTTACGTACAAAAACAGTCATCACGGTTTTATTTTCAGTGACAAAAAAGATGGGAAACCTGACGTCTACCCTGAATTGGCTGGTTAAATAGACTGTGGTGTACTCTTACGATAGGATTTTAAATGTTCTCAGAAGAGATTTAATGATTTTTTGGAAATGCTCCTAATACAATAAGGGGACAAAAGATGAATATAGTAAGTAAATACGATATATCAGTGCTTCTGTAAAGCTAATATGCATCAGAATCTCCTGGGATCTTGTTGAAATGCAGATTTCAATTCAACAGGTCTAGGGAGGGGCCCCAGAGTCTGTTTTTCTAATGAGCTCCCAGGGGATGCGGTTGTATTTCTCTGTATTTTACAATCTGGAAAAAAATTTATTTTTTCGATTTAAATAAAACTTTATGTGAAACATCAAGAAGAGGAAGGTCTATAGAAACAGACAGTAGGATCTTACCATGGTGGTGAAAATATTCTCAAGTATTTATGGTGACAATTGCAAAACTGTATACACTTACTAAAAATCATTAAAACGTATATCTGAAATGAGTGAATTAGATAATATGTAAAACATGATTTGATAAAGTTATTTTTTAAGTGTGTTTTAAATGATCAGGCAGATCTTTAAAAGATCACATGGTGCTTCTAAAAATAAAACAAAAATTGAAAAGATTTAAAAACAGGGGCGCCTGGGTGCCTCAGTAGGTTAAGTGTCCAACTTCGGCTCAGGTCATGATCTCGCAGTTTGTGGGTTCGAGCCCCGTGTCGGGTTCTGTGCTGACGGCTCAGAGTCTGAAGCCTCTTCAGATTCTGTGTCTCCCTCCCTCTGCCCCTGCCCCACTCGTGCTTTCTCTCTCTCTCTCTCTCTCTCTCTCTCTCTCTCTCTCTCTCTCTCAATAATGAACAGACATTAAAAATTTTTTAAAAACCAATTATAATTCAAGGGGAGGCACATAGGGGTGTTAATGGTTTTTGTCTGGCAAGATGAGAATATTCTGGAGCTGGATGGTGGAGAGAGCTTTACAACAGTGGCAGTGTACTTACTGCCACAGACCTGTGTGCTTAACATGGTTCAAATGGTAACTTTTATGCTATGTGTAATGTATCACAATAATAATAATGATGGTGGTGGTGATTAAATGAGCAAATGCAAACACTAGCTGCTTTAAAGTATTACCCCACAAGGGTTTCTTTCTCTCTGCTTCCTTGTCAAGGCCCCAGTGTGGTTCTGCACAGGCCCTGTCCTGGCTTGGCGTTCTCACTGTAGGTAGGTCGAACAGTAAACCCCACCCCCCACCCCCTGCCAAAGACAGGTCTGCATCCTCATTCCCAGATCCTGTGACGGGACCTCATTTGGAAAAAAAATCTTTTTCCAGATGTAATTAAATTCAGGATCTTGCGATGAAGACATTATTCCCGATGACCTGAGTGGGCCCTAAATCCAATGACAAGGATCCTCAGGACACAATGAGGAACAGACAGAGGAGAAGGTGATGTGGAAATGGAGGCAGAGGTTGGGGTAAGGTGGCCACAAGCCAAGGAAGCCAAGGAAGCCAAAGAAGGCCAGGAGCTCCCAAATCTGGAAGAGGCAGAGAAGGGATTCTTCCCACAAGCCATTGGAGGGAGTGCGGCCCTGCTAACACCTTGATTTTGGACTCTTGGCTTCGAGAACCATAAAAGAATAAATTTCTGTTGTTTTTACCCACCAGGGTTATGGCAATTTGTTGCGGCGGCCACAGGAAACTAACATCCCCAGCAATGAGGCATCTGGGGCTGATTCCACTCAGAGCCCTACCCCTACGGGCCTGGCTATGAGGCCCACACAGATCCCAAGTCACAACCCCAAACAGTGGGAGACATGCCAACCATGGTGGCGGGAGGAAGGAGAGGAAGGCTTTGTGTACACACAGACCCAAACAGAGAGCCCACGTCATGTCGTTTAAGACAGGTGCTTTCTGGAAACACCTAGCAACACTGTAAGCAGTATCTACTAACAGAGCGTCTCCGTCCCAGCACTGCTGCTTCTGCACTGCTTGTCTCCACCCTGAGGGTCTGCTGTTGAGGGATCCTCACCCCTATAATAGGCCCTTCGGACAAGCTGGACTGTCACTGTTTTTGGCGACACAGCGTGCTGGTAACCAGAACCTTCCCACAATCACCAACGCATTTCTCTAGTTCAAAAATAGACTATTAAGGCTCACCAATCAAGGAGGCAACCCACAGTCCTTTTTCTCACTGCAAGTCCCACTTAAAAAGAAAAGTTTTATTTGTATTTAAGTAATTTCTATATCCAATGTGGGGCTCAAATTCACAACCCCCAAGATCAAGAGTCGCATGCTATTATAACTAAGCCAGCCAGCCAGGTACCCTCAAGCCCTGTCTTTTTTTTTTTTTTTTTTTTTTTTTTAAGAATTCTCTTCCTGGGGCACCTGGGTGGCTCAGTCAATTAAGCGTCCGACTTCATCTCAAGTCATGATCTCAGGGTTCATGGGTTCGAGCCCCACGTCAGGGTCTGTGCTGACAGCTTTGGATTCTGTGTCTCCCTCTCTCTCTGCCGCTCCCCTGATCACTCTCTCTTTTTCTCAAGAATAAATAAACATTTTTAAAAATAAAAAATTTTTTTGTTCTTTGAAAAGCATTTAGTAAGATGATAGAATAGCAGACCCTAGAGTTTTGAACAATTCTTTAAAAAATTGGGAAATAAAATCAGGAGAGTATTTTAAGTTCATATTCATTAACTCAAGTCTCAGAAAACAAATGGGGAAAAAAACTTTAAACACACATATAAAATGCTCTTCTAATTTTACAAATTTAGCCACTTCTAAGGCTGGGTATTTGTAAATTGAAATAAACTGTATCCATATTCTTAATTTCTATTCCAAGTACATCATGCAATCAATTCATTGGTTCCAATTTTCCAGGGGTTACTTCCAAGACATTAGAGAACACTCTTAACTTCCAAAAAAAAACCCTGTTGGCATTCAAAGGCCAAGAGAATTACTAAATCTTTCTACTGGAAAATCCAGGCCACTGTTGCCCAAACGGGCTTAAAATGAACATATATCAATTATTTGACGACCATCTGGTTGCTAACAAGGGACTTGGAAACCAGGCTTAAAACAAAAATGCAGAAACCAGCACAAAGTTCAGTAAATCAAGATTCAACACTCAAATCACATCTCCCTCCAAATTTTCTTACCAGCTTTTTGAGCTATAATTCTGGGGTCTTCATTTTCCTCTGTTGCTTATTGCTTTGACTTCTCTTGACAAAATTATTGCTAAGAACTCCTGTGGGTATCTTTGTAAAGACGATGATGTCAAGAGGAGGTTTGCTTTCTATCCATGTACGTCTGGGAAATGTGGTACACACTTCAGCTAAATTCAAAATAACTTCAGCTGGTAGCTTTTGTTATCCAAACATTGTTACCACCACACAAAAAGGAAATCTCAAATCCATAATGTCATCTTAAGAAATATTATAATGTGGAGTAGCTCTATTTGTAGACGACCATGTCTGGGGTATAAGTGGCACTGAAACATATCTATTCAATAATGTGTCTCCCCCATCTCCTACTCTCCTGTCTTCTAGGTCTGAAGTTTTCATCATCACATTTAATAATGGACTCAAACACTGTTAGAACCAGAAGGAGCCTTAGAATTCATCTGGTTCAACTCCCTCATTACACAGATAGCATTGTGTACCTTGCCCAAAGTAAGGTTCATTCTGTAACAAATATATCCGGAGCACCCAGTCATCACCAAGCATAGTGCCAGGTACCGACTGGGCAAAAGAAGATATCTCCCCACTTGTTGCCCTGATCTCTTTAAATTCATAATCTAATCTGGTGAGAGACAAAATGCAATGTATCAAGCTGTTATGAGCCATGGAACCCTATATTCTAAGACAGGACAAAAAGTAAAATTGACCTCAGAGTCCATTTACAGATGAATGAATAACAGAACGGAGTATATCCCTATGATGGAATATTATTCTGCCCTAAAAAGGAAGAAAATTCTGATACAGGCTACAACACAGATGAACCCTGAGGACTTTATGCTAAGTGAAATCAGCCAGTCACAAAAGGACATCTACTAGATTATTCCCCATAAATGAGGTCCCCAGGGTAGTGACATTCACAGAGACAGAAAGTAGAAGGGTTGTTGACAGAGGCTGAGGGGAGGGGGGGAAGCGGGAGTTGTTTTAATGGGTACAGAGTTTCAATTCTGTAAGATGAAAGTTTTGGAGATCAGTTGCACAACAACATGCTTAACACTACTGAACTGTACCTTTAAAAATGGTTAAGGTGGCAAGTTTCAGGCTATGTATATTTCACCACAGTTTAAAAAAAAGTTTATAAGTAAAGTAAAAAGCACCTGAGATGAACCAAATTCAGTTAAAATTTCTGCCCCCACCTTTAAGCATACAATTTGCTCTGCCTGTCTAGGGCCATAGCAGGACTCAGGAGATCAGAGTAATAATTCTAAATAGTACAATCAGAAAGGCACTGCATTCAAAGAAATCAAGGTCAGGGGTAGACAGGGATACTAAGGAGGAGGGAGAAGCAACAAGACGAGACTGGCCAGCAGATGAGTATAGCTGAAGCTAGATGATGGGTACAAATGGGTTCGTTATAATATTCTCTCTGTTCTAATGTATGTTTGAAACATTTAGTGATAACGAATACAAGTGAAAAGCTGGTCAAGAGGATTTCATTCTCTGGGCAAATGCAAGAGCTTATCCCTTAGATGTCTAGTGTAGCCAGTTGTCTTCCTTCATTAAGTGGCCCCACAGCAAAGCATCTGAGACATCTCAATCAATTTAAGAGTAGCAACAATGTGACCAAATGCTACTAACATCCTAGCTTTCATTTTAGCTCTTGGAGTAGGATACATTTACATCACGCAAGTCTCGAAAATGCATGCACGTGCACATGCTCCCATTACCCCAGTTCACTGCTGTTGGGTAATTACCACTCCTACTCCTAATTGTAATTCTTTTTCTTGGACATCTTCCAGTTTCTTACATGTTAGTATATCATTCACACTGTCCTGCAACTCGCCTTTCTCACTTAAGGATATGTTCGGGAAGGCTTCCCATGTCAGTAAAAAGTATTTGCATTCTTTTTTCCGTCTACAGAGTATCTCCCTGTCTGGATATACTATAATTTACTCTTCCCAGGTTGAAGGGCATTTTGGTTGTCCCCGGTATTTTCCCATCATACACCATATCATACTTCTGTTGTGAACAAAATTAGTTTCACTAAAACAAGGTGGCTCGGTGCACACTGGGACTGTTACGTAGCTTAGCAATGCTCTGGGAGTGGCATGTCAGGCTCACGTTCTGCCTCCCCTTCTTGGACCTCTTCCCCTTCTAGGCGCAGTCCAAGCTAAGGTCAGCTCCTGTACCAAGCCTCTCTTGACCTCCTGGGCCCACGGTGAACACTCCCTTCTACTTCATTTCTATTCCACGCACTCTCATGCAGCTTGGTGTATACTGTTGTGTATTTTTCAACTGCTTGATTTGTGTGGTGCTGGAGGCCCTAACTATTGCTTACACTACCTCTACTGACACAGCACCTAGCACGGCTTTGGCAGATGGAACATGCGCAGTAAACATGAACTGATTAACGACCATCAGTAAATGCTTCCCTTACTCTTAACCCACAGGTTTGCTAGACCTGAGATGTCCTTCAGAGAGGGGTTCTAGCCAGTTCTGCTCCATGAATTACTGTAAAAGCATAATCAAATTGTGATTCACTATAGAAAAGAATCCACATCCTACAAACTGAGTCCTCTTGCCATGCTCTGTACACAGAAAACATGATGACATTCAGAAGGTGCCCAACATCTCAATGCCCAGGCATAAGATGCTATTTAAATAGCATCTGTAGTGGTGACACGGCCAACACATACAAGAACGCTACAGGTGACATTTATGTGGGGTAGAGACAAGCCCTTTCACACTTTAAGGGGAAAGTATGAGCGTAACTCTCAGTCACATTTTAATTGCGCGCTGTAATCTACTTAATTGTTCAATCAGTCTGTATTGAGAGCGGTCATAGGAGGAATCTTCGAGGAGCTGAGTTCCGAGCTGAAAGCCATGTGATAGGAGGAAGGGGCAGACCGGGCGCGGGGACTCCTCAGGGCAGCTGCCGCCACTGGCACAGATACACTGAGAGCACAGTGGCTGCCAAGACTATTGCGGTGTGGCTTGAATTGCATTCTCCCAAAAGACATTAAAGCTTTGACCCCCAGTTCCTGGGAATGTGACATTATTTGGAAATGGGGTCTTTGCAGATGATCAAGTTAAGATGCAGTCATTTGAGTGGCCCCTGCCCCAGTGTGCCTGACACCTTCACAAAAGCAGAGATTTGGACAGGGAGACGTGCACACAGAGGGAAGGTCTGTGGAAATGAAGGCAGAGATCTGGGTGACGCGTCTACAAGCCAGAGAAAGCCCAAGGTGGCCAGCAACCCAGCAGAAGCTAGAGAGGCACAGAGCAGATTCGCCCCCAGGGCTCTCAGCAAGAACCAGCCCTGCGCTACTGGCGACCTTGGCCTTCCAGCAAGCAAGGCTGTGAGACTACACGTTTCCCCCCCCCCCCCCCCCCCCCCCCCCCCCCGAGGTTGAAGCCCCCCAGGCTGTGGTGCTTTGTTGCAGGAGCCCCAGGGCACGGCCACAGTGGCTGTTAGGTGCCCTAAATATATTCAGGCCGGCTGGAGGGCAAAGGGTGCTCTCCGCCCGTCTTAGCCACAGAATCTTCCTTCCAAAGCCAGGTGTGTGATGAAAACAAGCTCTCAGAAGCAAATGCTTCACTCCTTGCTAGACCCATGAAGTGCCCACCTCCTCCCATCCCAGGAGTTCCTGGCAACCCTGTTTGAAAAGGACTTAAAGTATAAACAAACAAAACCCCTCAAATCAGGCTGAGGCCAGAAAACCTGGGTGGGGGCGGCCGCAGCGGTTTCCATCACTGTATTACTAAGCTAGCAGCATCTCGAGCACTGTTTGTGAGCACCGGCTCGGAAGCAGCCACGATGTCTGCCCCACGCCCGGACTCTGAGAGGCAGGGGGATGGGAAAGCAACGTCGGAGGACCCAACTTGCTTAAAGTGCCTCTATTTGTTTGCCAGCACTGCCTTAACAAATGCCACAGACTGCAGGGGGGAGGGCTTAGACAAGAAAAATTTATTTCCTCACAGTTCTGGAGACTAGAAGTCTAAGGTCAAGGTGTCAACAGATCTGGTTTCGTGTGAGGCCTCTCTCCTTGGCTTGCCGATGGCCACCTTCTTGCTGTGTCCTCATGTGGTCTTTGCTCTGGGTGCACATCCCTAGTCCCTCTCGGTGTCCCAATTCCCTTCTCTTACAAGGACACAAATCAGATGGCATGAGGGCCCACACTAGTGCCCTCATTGTAACTCAACCATGTCTAAAAGGCCCTGTCTCCAAACACAGTAGCATTCCGAGGCGCTGGAGGTTAGGGCTTCACCATATGGAAGGGACACAATTCAGCTCATAACAGCTCCTTAAGGAAAAAGTTACAGAGCCCACATTCCACCCGAGGCCATTTTCCTTGGAGCACACTGCCTGCCTCCAAAAAGTCCTCTTTACCAGTTGTAAGAGAACATGTATTGCTTAAACAATAAGAAAAATAAACAGACAGAAGTTCTTTGGTTTGTTTCTATTTTAAGACTTCTCTGCCAGGGTTCCAGGCCACCCTCTAGGAAGCTTAGGGCAGAGTCACATCACGGGGCCCCAGGTGTAAGCCCTCAGGGGTCTGGGGACAAAGCAAAGCATGGTCCCTTCAGCACCTGCAAGGAGCACAGCCAGAGGCCCACCCTAAGCAGGCTTGAGCTTTCCCCTTCCTGCCTGCCCTGAGCCCGAAGAACCACCTCCTAGCATCAGCCCGAACACTGGAAAAGGAGTACACCCTAAGAGTTGGCCCAGTTTCAGGCTCACTGATACATGAGCGATTTCCTGAGACCTGTTCTCCTCTCTGTATCTCGGCCTTGGGGGGGTGGGGGGCCACCCCCAGGCCAACTGAAAAAATTCCTGGCCAAGACTGCAGCAGTGACTGTTGGCAATGCCCATTAGAAAGCCCCTGACTTCTCAGAAAGCGCAGGCCCTTCACACTGTCAGGCGGGGCTGTGGCAGCCGTTGTGCCCCCTGGTGTTCACGGAACCATCTTCAAACACCTGCCATCCTCCACTACTTCAAACGCCAAATCAATACAAGATGGCGCCTCGCTGGGCCCTTCCCGGAGCAGGGGAGCAACACTCGTCAACAAGTAAGGTGACAGAGACCTTAACGAACACCCTTCTGGGTACCAGCAATGGGACCCATCCAGGGACAGGCCTCCTTCACCAAGCACAGGGACCCCATCAAATAAGGAAATGTCTACAGCCAGCAAGCAGCCAATGAAAATCCATATGTGTCAATACCACACTAGGGTGACGAGGACTAAAACCAAGTGTTGGTTCAAATTTCATCAAAGAGACAGAGCTGGGCAAAAAATAAGAGAAAGTAACACTAAAAGGTTCAAAATGCAATACTGACCATAATTGTCATTTTATTAAAAAAGGACCGTGCAAAACTTAACCAGCATGGAGTAGATGAAGATGGGGAATGAAGAAACATCAGAAAGGACTTCATGGAAGGGATATGAGGGGTGGAAAATGATCAGGAAATGACTAGAGCACATCACATTTACATTCACTATATTACATGTTTGCATGGTGCATTTGGTGCCCTTGGGACACTGTGCCACATGCCAGCTCCCACACACTTCTGTTTCAGAGACCCACTAAGGAGTGACTATGGAAAACCTCTTTGTTTCTATCCTCACACATTCTAACTGAGGCGCATCATCAAATGTTTCCAGAAAGTTGCCTACCTGGCTATTGTCTCCCAGCTTTACATGCGCACTTCTTACTCCCTGGTTGAAAAAAAGCAAAAGCCAGTTTCTGGCCAATCCCGAGAGAAAACCTGTAAATACATATCCCCCTGAGCACCCCGAAGGCTGTGGCCTCCTAACCTTGATCACCCTTCCCACACATGAAGTCAACCTTTGTGTTCGTGATTTATTAATCTGTAATTTATGCCAGGCAGGGAAATAAAGCCTGATAGCAACAAGTCCAGCTACCGTCAGTAGAAGGGCAATTTAGCAATATCTGTGAGAATTCTACAGGCACAGGCTCTTAACCCAACCACTCCACTGCTAGGCATTTATCCTAAAGATAGACCCATGTAAAATAGACCGCTTTGCTGCAGGAAAAAAAAAGGAAAGCTTGAAACAACCCCAAACAGGGCACTGATTAAACAGAACGAAGGTGTAGGCACATAAAGATGCGTTAACTGAAGAAAGCTAGTTGGATATTGTTGTCTAGTTTGTGGAGGTTTGGGGGAAAATTACACGTTTTTAATGTTTGTATATGCATAGAAAATTTCTAGAGAATGAAAAAAACAAAGGCAGAGTAAAGTAGGGAAATTTTTTAAAGCTTTTCTGTAGCATTTGAATGTTTTACCACAAGTTTATCATTGTATCAATTTAAACGCATATAAGAAAAATCCATGAGCAATGAAAATTTATGAGAACATAGCCCTAAGTTTGTCTCAGCAATGAACAAACTCTTAAAGGAAGACTCAGCGATCTTTACTGGGCTGTAATTCCTACACAGGAAGTAGTCCTCTACAGTTAAGAGTGGTTTTCATGAACAGGGCATGAAACTTAAATGGCTTCTTATTAGTCATCATTTGATCAGAAAACCAAAGAACTTTCCATACCCCATTCTGCATACTTAGTGCAAAATCAAATTTTTATGAATGCATTTTCCGTAATTTCAGCGGCAAGGAATGGTATATGATATAATCAAAATATAATCCAGCACACTATAGATTAGGAATTTCGTTCAATGGATGACAAAATTTCCTTATTTCTGTAAAGGGAGAAAAAAAGGCTATAAAGGGCATGGGTACACACACATAAATCCTCATGATGGTTTTGCATGTAATAGCAAAAACCAAATTGTAAACAAATGTACACAATAGGAGAATGAGTGCATAAATTACACTGTAGCCATACAATGAAATACTATGCAGCCATTAAAAATGTTATAGCTCTACATCAGAGGTATGGAAAGGTACTGCAGGGCACACTTAAGCTAAAAAAAAAAAAAGCTGATTATAACAGCATTTGTGGCATGGCCCTATTTGGAAAATTTATATATGCATGTTGCAAAAGCCTAGAAGCAGGTGAAGCATAACGTGAACTGTGGTGAAATCTGGGCAGTAGGATCCCAGGAGATTTCATATGCACACATATCAGCTGATCTCTGTTCTAACTTTTCTCTTAAAGAAACATTTTTAATTGTGTGATTTCTAACTTTAAGAAACACTGGCTACCATATCCTTCCTTGGGAGACCTAACGACCTTCCACGGAACCAAATCCCATGTGAAATGTGCTGCTTGTTCTCTTTTCTGCCCATTTGTGGGTCTTCTAATAGTTTTTCTGCTGCTTTAGAAACTAGAGAGGGAAAATGACAGGCCTGACATTTTCACGTTGTCTTTTTCCCTCTTTCAAATGCTGCGATTGTACTTAGGCCAGTGGTTCCTAACCAAGGGCAAATGTGTCCCAGGGGACATCTGACACTGTCTGGAGACATTTTTGTTCTCACAACTGGGGGAGGATGTGAGGGTAGTGCTCCCGGCCTGGGGAGAGGCCCGGGATGCTCTTCAACACCCTACAGTGCACAGTCCCCCCCAGCAGCCTTCAATGGCCCCAAATGTCAACAATGCTAAGGTGGAGAAACCCTCTGTTTGGGTATTGAGTCTTCAAAAGGCTTCCAATCCTAGGAGCAGCACCCTGAAATAGCTGATCAAACATGCCTGGCTGCGAGGCCTCATTGCTACATGGAAAACGCATTGATGACAGAGGCAGAATAGGAAGTGAATCCCGGACTGGCTAGCTTTCTGGCTGTCAAACCTCAAGCAGGTGACCACATCATCCTGATGCTCACCCATCCTCCTTCGTAAGACGGAAATACCACCTCCTACCTCACAGGGTCTACGTGACGTTTCAACACAATAATGGAAGAGAAAGGGTTTTGTAAACTGTGAGGCACGGGGCACATGTGAATGGCACTATCACTCTAGGACACCGGTGTCCAGCTTCACCAGTGAAAGCACATTTAGGGTTCCCACGGGTCTCTGCTAGCACACTCTTACTACACTGAGTCACACGTCACAGCAGTGGTTTTTAATAAATAATGAGGCTGAAAAACAGAGACTGCTTTTTTTTTTTTTTTACACTACATGTTCCTTGGCCTAAGTTGTGAGGCAGCAGAACTTAGTGAACAAATGACACAAGCTGAAGTCAGACTCTTAGGAAAGAATCCCAGCACTACCTCTTACTAGCTGGGTGACACCAGAAGTGACGTGGCCTCTCTGTGCCCTCTGTTTCCTCATCTATCAAACCCCAGAATTTCATAGGGAACTAATTTTGTTTTATGTTTTTATTCAAATTCCAGTTAGTTACCATATAGTACAATATTAGTTTCAGGTATACAACATAGTGATGCAATAATTCCATACATCACCCTGTGCTCATCACAACGAGCACACTCCCTAATCCCCACCATGTATTTTACCCCCCACACCCACCTCCCCTCTGGTAACCATCAGTTTTTTTTCTGGAGTTCAGAGTCTTGCTTCTTGATTTGTCTCTCTTTTCCTCCTATGATCACCTGTTTTGTTTCTTAAATTCCACCAATGAGTGAAATCATATGGTATTTGTCTTTCTCTGACTTATTCTGCTTAGCATAATACTCTCTAGCTCCATTCATGCCACTGCAAATGGCAAGATTTCATTTTTTATGGCTGAGTAATATTCCTGTGTGTGTGCGTGCACGTGCGCACGCATGCACATCTTTATCCATTCATGAGTCGATGAACATTTGGGCTATTTCCATAATTAAGCTAATGTAGATAATGCTGTTATCAATATCAGGGTGCATGTATCCCTTTGCATTAGTATTTTTGTATTCTTTAGGTAAATACCTAGTAGTGCGATTGGTAAATCATAGGGTAGTTCTATTTTTAATTTTTTGAGGAACCTCCATACTGTTTTCCAGAGTGGCTGCACCAGTCTACATTCCCAGCAACAGCACAAGAGGGTTCCGGTTTCTCCACAACTGTGCCAGCATCTGTTGTTTCTTATATTGTTGGTTTTAGCCGTTCTGACAGGTGTGTGATGATATTGTAGTTTTGACTTGTATTTCCTTGATGATCAGTGATGTTGAGCATCTTTTCACATGTCTGCTGACCATCTGTATGTCTTCTTTGGAAAAATGTCTGTGTCTTCGCAGAGTGCACTAATTTATTATAGGAGTCAGGCCACTTGGGACTGAAAGAGGGTGCTACCATTGTCAATGCTAGGACAAGCAGGCGTACGCCAGAATGGGCCAGTGGCCAACAGGGACATGAGGTCACCCTAAATGATATTAACAGTACCCCCCTCACAGTCTTGTTTTGATGACTAACTAGGATGAAAGGGACAGAACACGCAGGACACACCACTAAATCCTACCTACAAGTTTTTGCTCTGCGCTTCTATGCATTCAGCAAGTGCTTAGTGCCGTGGCCCGACGCTGGGCACCAAGAAAGGAGCAGTAAGTCAGACACACCCACTCCCTGTCCCCGGCAGGATGGCCCCTCCTGTTCCACAGTGTGTTTGTTACAGTTCCCAGACTTTTCTTCCATATGTACAGTCACAACAAATACAGAATTAAACACAACCCCACGGTGAACACTCTAGGTCCAGAATGCCAGGAAACACACACCAAATGTGTGAGAGTTCAAAGTCTCCCTCACAAAAAAACGAACAATGAATAAGAGCTTATCTAATCAACAAAGACAAAAGAATTTATTATTATCCCAAAGTCCCTGATTCAAGGAAGCGATTGCAGTTTGCCCAAAAGCTATCAATGCGTCTCACAGATTAATGAAACTTTGTAACATCACGTAATGTTTAGAAGCACGTTAAAGTATTCACTCCCTTTCATTTCTGGCACACACCACGGCAAGGAACTGTGTAGAGTTTGTCCACCAAGACAACGTGAGAGAACCCTTAGATCGTGAAAGCAAAATTAATCTAGCTCACTTTTGTATTGAGATACATTTATGTCTTTTGCCAGGAAAAGTTTGATTCAATATGCTAAAAGAATTTTCTCTAAAAGTCAAAACTCATAGTGAGAGGTAAATGCTCCTTATTTTACACAAAAGTGCACTGACTTCCAGGGACTTGGGACTCTAATCACAAGTCCCTAGCCCCCCTCCCTGGCCCATTTCAGTAAAATCAGTCTCGATTCCTATCCCCAAAAATCCTCATACCCAAGTGTTTCCAGAGCCACTGTGGGGTCCTGCCCCTTCCTCCTCCTCGTTGTTCACCTTTTGCCAGGCGCATCCTCAGCCTCCTTTTGGGTCCATTTCAGACGGTCCCTACGGAAGCCTGGTTCCCCTGCCTCTGTAGCTGTCAGACCTAAAATACCAGTCAGGCCCTGTCCCGGGAGGCACAAAACAAGGGACTCTGAAAAGAGAGATTCTATCAAGTAAGCTCTATGTGCATAATTCAGAACAAATTGACAGCACATCCCTTTCTGTAGTACTCCATGTCTGCCTTGATGTGTTATTATATTTTTTTGAGAGAAAGAGTGAGTGGGAGAGGGGTAGAGAGAGAGAAGGAGACAGAGAATCCCAAGCAGGCTCTGCACTGCCAGCGCAGAGCCCCGTGTCAGCCTGAATGAGCCGTGAGAGCAAAACCTGAGCAGAAATCACGAGCCAGACGGTTAGCTGACTGAGCTACCCGGCGCCCTGCTGGCATGTGTTCTGATCTGGTGCTTTTTACGCAGATGCGTTCAGTTTGTGACAATTCAACAAGCAGGTGTCCCCTGTGCATTTCATACATGCAACCTATACTGAGATAAACATTTTAAAAACTGGCTTACGTCATGGAAACCTCCACCTAAAGTAAGCACGGGCACATCACCGACACTAGAGTTCGTCAAGCTATTTGCAAACCACGCCTTGCCAGCAATTAGTGGGCCACACAGTCAGTTTAGAAGGCCTGCAGTAGCCTTTTATTGTGCTAACGACACTGGGACACACTCTCTTAAAACTTTTTTTTAAGTGCACAGTACAGTACCGTTAACCGTGAGCACCGCACTGTCCAGCAGGGCTCCCAAACACGTTCATCGTGCACGACTGAGGCTTTATACCCGCTCCCCTCCCCCAGCCGCTGGCGTGAGGGGAGAGGATCTCCCTCACGATATGGAAGCAACCTAAATGTCCACTGAGGAATGAACGGAGAGCGGAACTGTGGCATATACATATGATGGAATCTTTTTTGGCCTTGAAAAGGAACAGAATCCTGCTATGCGCTGACGAGCATGTTTAAGATGGAACCGGGAGCATACAAGTGCCTCATACACAGTGAAGGCAGCCACTACTTCCGGAATCTTATCGCCATTACGAGTACGGATACATACATGTACACTAAGACACCAGAGTTTTTAACCAAAGAACATGGCAAAAAAAAAAAAAAAAGAAAGAAAGAAAAGAAAAAAGAAAAACCCCAGGAAACAATGGGCACACCAACGAACAATGCATGGATGTGGAAGCCAGAGACACCGGGCTCTGATCCTGGCTGCTTATCACCTACCTAACCTCTGTGAGCCTCACTTCACCCTCTCTAAAATGGAGGCAATATCATCTTCTCCCTGGACTTGGTGTGAGGTGTCAGTAAGCTGGCAAAGAGCCCACCACAGGACACTACTGAAACACTGTCCCCACCCCCTGCCACCATTTCCATGGTGCCCTGGCCTGGGCTCTTTACCTGTAGGAAGGATGTTTAAAGGAAATGTGCGGGGGGGGGGGTGCCACGACCCCTTTGAGCCCCTTGGGAGAACAAAGTGTGAACATTCAAGAGCAACAGGGCAGGAGATGCTATTTCTCAGCACACTGGGTGATAAATCATCCAGCTGTGGATTCTGACCAGAGAGAAAACCATTTTCCAAGATAGGAGGGTTTTCCCATTATTCTTGGCAGGAGGTGGGGAAAGGCAGAAGGGGAGGAAGGCCTCCATAAAGAAGTAAGTATTTGTTTTAAGCAAATCACTTTGGAGACAGGTGGTTTTCATTTTGAGAACAAAAATGATACTTAAAACAGTTAGAGGGGGACTCCAGATGCCAGCTGCCAGCTTGCCAGGAGAGGGAAACAGGACCTTGGTGTCTGGAGTGCTCCCAAAGTGCCAGAGCAATGACGGAGGCAGACGGGGCAGGGAGGGTCCGGCACAGAGAAGATGGAACTGTCTTTATCAGCTTGCAGGCACAAACTACTTAGCAGTCATCCACGATATTAATCATCTAAAACCTCTATTCATTTAAGAACTGTTTGTTGAACATGAGCACATAGTTGTGTTGAGAACTGAGTTAGGGGCTTCGGGATACAGCGGAATAACAAAGACAAAGCCTCTCCCAGCACTGGGGCTGACATTCCAGTGGAGGAAAGTAAATCTATGACTTGTAAATCAACCAGGGATTTATAGCCTGTGACACAGTGCTCTGCAAGAAATAGATATGGTGATGTGTCGGGAAGGGAGAAAGGAAACTTAAGATGGAGGAAGTCCCTTAAGATAAGATGGCCCCGGGGGAAAGGGGGGGCACCTGAGTGGCTCAGTTAGTTAAGCCTCCAACTCTTGATTTTGGCTCAGGTCATGATCTCAGGATTCATGAGATCGAGTCCCAGGTTGGGTTCCGTGCTGACAGCGCAGAGCCTGATTGGGATTCTGTCTCTCCCTCTCTCTTTGCCCCTCCCCCACTCTGTCTGTCTGTCTGTCTGTCTCTCTCTCTCAAAATAAATATTTCTTAACAAAAGAAAAGACGGGGACACCTGGGTGGCTCAGTCAGTTAAGCATCCGACTTCACCTCAGGTCATGATCTCACAGTTTCCAAGTTCAAGCCCCACATCGGGCTCTGTGTGAGAGCTCAGAGCCTGGAGGCTGCTTCGGATTCTGTACCTCCCTCTCTCTCTGCTCCTCACTGGCTCCTGTCTCTCGCTCTCTCGAAAATAAATAAACATTAAAAAAATGTAAAAAGGATAAGATGACACAGGAACTCTTCCAAGTAACATCTAAAAGCAGAGCAAGCCAACCAAGTGAGAGGCAGAGCAAGGGCACTCCTGGGAGGGGGCCCCGTGGCAGGAGAGGTTCCGGCAGAAGCTGCCGCAGCCAGGGCACTGGTGTGGTGGAAGGCAGTGGCCAAGCACGAGGGTGACAGCAACGACGCTGGAAAGGCCGGTGTGTGCCAGGCTACACAAGGTACAGCCGGTTGTGGGGAAGAAAGTGGATTTCCATGAAGAACAACAGAGAGCTACTGAAGGCCGGAGCACTGTGATGCAGGATTTTGATGCGGCTTAAGATAAGAAGTACTCTTTTATCGCCAAACATGAAACAAAGTGTACAGATGATACAGTATCTCCAAAAATACTGACAAAAGTTAGTCGTCCGTGAGAGCTCCTGCACAGTTGTTGAGAAGTCTTGCCAGCCAGAGGCAAACAATTTTAGCCTAAATAGGAGATGAAATACAAGGAATTCTAGCATGGAAATGGGCAGGAGATTTGTGACTGACAAGAAAACACTCTTATTAGCAATGAACTCACAGTTAGCAAATATAAAGCACATGGTAAAGCTAATTAACAAGACAGGCTCTAGAAAGTGCCGGAAACAAGTGCATACACATAATGGTGGAAAGCGATGGGGAAATGACTGTGTGCTTGCAGGGTGCCTAAATCCATGAACAGGTTAACTGAAACAACCAGATAGAATGTCACCATGACAGTGCCCTACGTCTGCTTCTGAATCAGAAATCAGGTGAACGACTAAACGGCTTTCTTAGAGATTTGATTTTTCTTCTTCTTCTCCCTTGTACCAGCTGAATATAGGTATTCATAACTTGGAAACTCAAAGCTGAATGGGAAATGGCTCCTCTGAGTTATCACCATCCCCCTAGGATTCATAACATGGCCTCCTGACTTGGGTCACCTGCTCCCCATGATCCTGAACTCAAATGGATCTCTGAGACACAGTATGATCCACTCACACCTTCTCCTCGAGACCTCCTTGTTCCAGGGGGTCATCTGGACAAGGCTAAAACGGCAACCTAGGGCTCTGGTCTTGAGCAAAGTTGATGCCAAGATCAGATTTATGGCACCAAACAAGAGAACATGGGAGGCCACCGAGGCCCCAAGAGCAGCCAGGACAGCCACACGGGTGGCAGGCACTTCGCACAGCCCAGCACACTGCCTGCGCTGATGGTACAATATCCCATTAAGGAAGGAGAGGCGGTTCGAAGGGCAAAAACATATCACTTAGCAAATGCCTACCAAGTGCTAGCTACTTTCACATCCACTCCTTCAAACCACCCAGCGATCCTGGGAAGGGCAATGACAGTGGCTTTCAGGTGGGAAGAGTATTTGGTAGCAGCCCGAAGCTCCAGTTAGCAGAGGGAGGATCTGAGCTTTGCCTGCCACCTCGACTGGCATCTAGCAGCACACGGTGCTCTGAACAGACCTCAAGCTGACCTTCTGTCCTGCCTTCGAGCTCATTCTCCTCTCCCTCCCACCGCAGGGAAGCTGGATTCCACACCTGGCTCTCGCCCAGGCTTCCGAACCTGCCAGCCGCCTCAGAAATGTTACCTGCTTCCCACCCTTGACAGCGAAACTTATCTGACAAAAGGGATGTCTGCAGGGTAGGGGCGCAGGGAGGCTTGGCTGCCCGGGGTACCCTCTGGACAAAACTCATAGAGTGCAGTCAGCAGAAGGGAAGAGCCTTCATGCCAGAGGACAGGGCTGTCCAATATCCTTGTAGAGGCCACTACGAAAGGGGCTCGGCCAAAAGCCCCTTCTGTCACAGAGGAGTGTCCCGGAGAAAGAAATTCCCTTCTGCCACAAACAAGAAAACTGAGAGCCAGGTCTGAGCAGGAAAACAATGTTGCTCACCAGCTCTTCGGGAGGACTGAGCTGGGACCAAATTCCCCATCACGCCTCCCTCCCGGCCTAAGAAGCAGTGGGGCAACAGGCTCAAAAAGATGCAGGCATAGTAGCAATCAAGCCAGATGTCCGGCCTACTTACAGTCTCAGACGCGTCTGCAGTCCCCGGGGCTGTGGCTGCAGAAAGCTCCATTCTGTGGAGCATCGAGTGATTTCGGGCTGACTGCGTCTGAACTCTGGGCAGGAGTGTGGTCTGTGCTCGCCGAGCACTGCGAGTCTCTCTGATTCACTTGGCAGCAGAATTATTCTAAGCATCCTGTCCCGTACCCAACCCGCCTGCCCCTCCCACTACACATTCTCACTGGGTGGTTTTTTTTTTTTTTTATTCTCTGCACTAATTTCTGTCACAAATCAAGGGAAACTCATTTTTCAAAATTAATCCAACCTCTGGCGCTTGAGAGCGTGGAACCTTTATAACTGAGGAGGAGGAAGAGGAAGAAGTTGCAACACCGGAGAGAAGAGAGTAGGAGAACCGCAAAGTCTGCAGTAACAGCAAAATGGAGATTATTTGAGACAGCTGAAACACTCCACCCAGCCTCCAGGAGGGGACATGCACGGGAAACAAAGGGCATATGGTGTTTGCTTTCTTCAACATCCGTTCTCACCATTAAAGAGCTGCGCCAGCAAACGCTCATTACTTACATGAGGGCAAATCTCACTCCATGACAGACTTCAAAATACAGTTCATAATCAAATAAGTTACTTGCAAAGCAGAGGCCTACCTTGAATTTTTTTATTACATATAAAGCAAAATTTAATAAAGTGTAAATAAGTGGCAGAATGTCTTCTGGGCTTAGCGAAGCGTGAATTATACTTGAAACAAAGTCAATTTTTGTTCATTTCAAGTTCACAGAGTAACTCAAATACTGACATATTCAGGACAGGATTTCATTTTTTTCCCCCAAGGAGAGATTCCAAGGGGCTAGCATAATAACCAGATAAGAATGATTTTCTAGTATTTACTACTAGTCATGCATTTAAACATTTCTATCCTAAAGCAAACAGGTTTTTCTAACGAGGCTTCAATCATTTAAGGGGGAAATGGGTGATGGGCACAGAGGAGGGCACCTGTTGGGACGAGCACTGGGTGTTACATGGAAACCAACTTGATAGGAAACAATATTTTAAAAAATCATTTATTGCCCACATAAGTTAATGTTACCACCATTCCCACTATCGCCCACACTATTACATTGTCCAGAGGTAAACTCGAGTGCACCCCCTGATTAAATTTGGACGACCTCCTGAACTGGTGAGATCTGAACTGATGACACTTTTCACAGAGACAAAAAGCTAGGGTCAGCTTCAAACACACTATCAGCGGGGACAGGCGGCTGCCTTCCTCTTTCCCTAGCAGAGCCAACTATTGGCCACCGGGACCCAGCCATCCCCTATAAAGCCCACTCCCGGCTCCAGAGGGACAGAAAATTGATTCTAAGCCACTCATTGGTTCTGGGTGGGCAAGAGGAACTAAGGTCACCCAATCAGATGGCAGGAAAGGACTCCTCCTACATGCCAGTTGTGAACAAGGAAGCAGAGGGCCCCACAGCCAGGGGATGCCATTCTACAACTGCCTGACAACCACAATGAAACCAGCCCTTGGGTGAAGCTACTAGCCCTGACAGTGACACATGGAGGAGAGACAGGAAAAACACAGGCCTCTGAAGTCACCCTGAGCAGGACCCATGAGGTCCACCCGACCTGTAGCCTGTAAATTATGTGAGATAACAAACATCACTGCTCATAGGAATGGGCTGAGCAATGCCTGGGAAGTGAAGAGCCAGAGTCTGTAATTTGCCAAAGAGACTCCTTAAGGTTAATAACATACTCACAAAAGACATTCCCTTCAACGTTCAAGAAAAAGGAGAAATTACAAAGAAGAGTGGTTGATTGTCTAGGGCCGGGCTTGGAAGTGGGGAGTAACAGCAGATGGGCACAAGGTTTCTTTGGGGTGTGAAGGACATGTTCGAAAATTAGATCATGGTGATAATTACACAACTCTGAATATGCTTAAAGCCACTGAATGAGACACAAGGGGATGAATTGTATGGTATGCAAGTTAGATCTCAATACAGCTTCTTTCAAAATAAGCTCCGTGGCAGCAGATGCTCATTCAGAAGTCACCTGGTCAACTTTTCCTCCATCCGCCTCTGACGACAACATGCTTCTGCTTAAAATGGTTCCCTTGATGCTTCCTGATCACCTGTAGGGTCCAAATTCCTTACAAAGGTTCACAGTCCCTCTCACATCCCGACCTCACTCCACCCCCACCCCTACTTCCCATTTTACTCACCAGTAAGGCTTCCTTCCAGATACTTATCAAACTGCTTCCGCTCCAGACCTCGGGTCATACATCCTCAGTCACTCTCACCAACCTCTTAGGCTGATCTATCCCTCCCTCTCCTGCCCCAGCCTCTAAGCTTCCCCTCGATTTGGGCTCCTTCGGCACACTAAGTGCACACCACAGTGGGTTAGAAGAGCGTGTTTCGGGGTCTGCTCTAGAGCCTTGCCTTTTGCGGCAGGGAGAGTTTGAGCAGAGAGAAGCAAAGGCCTCAGCGTGGTGGAGGCTATGGGATTTCCTACAGGGTTCCATTGACATGGAGTGGGTGCCTGTGTCCCTTGCCAGGCCTGATGTCACTGAAGGAAGCCAGGTGTGGTTGAGAGCCAGGTCACTTGGAACCTGCCTCTGGCTCTCCCACGCCCAACTTTTTTTCTCATCATGGTGTTTCCCTTGTTTGTTTGTTTCTTTTAACCCTTAGACAAGGTAAGGAACTGAATAAAGAACATTACAAATGCAATAAGAATCGGAAACACTTGGTTTTGAAGAAAGGGACTTTTTAGAAGGGACACGACAGACTGAGGAACACTGGGATGATCATCTCCACCTGTGTCTTATCTCCCTACAGGATCTCAGGGGGAAAAGATTAATAAGATTTAAGAAATGTTAAAAATTCAGTTGCTGGAGTGTCTCATTTATCAAAAGAAAAAGTCATACTGGAAAGGGGTGACCCGCAGCACCGCGTCGTGTAGTTGGTACTTCGTTACAACAAGGAATCACCCAGCCCTCTTCCTAGCTTGTCCCGCCCGGCTCTCCGAACACCGCGAGTGATGAAACCCCAAACCCAACAGCATAGAAAAGTGCTGAGATGACACTTTACATAGTCGCAATGGTAATTCCAACTCCTACCTCATAATCATGGCTCCTCTTTTCCATATTTGGGCCCTAGCTCCCCTGGATGCACTCCGGGAACCTCCACAGACATCATCTAATGCTAAGCAGGTCAGCAAACCAACCATTAAGTCCTGTCTCTCTCTTCTCCACACTCCCTGATTTCAGCCAGTCTGGACACAATCACAAAGAACTGGCAACTCCCTTCCAAGGGGAGTGGCTGTCAAGATTTCTCTCGTAGTTTAGGTCAAACAGGAAGCTCATAGGATGTCACAAAGTTTGTCAATCTGATTCCTACGGTGAAGTTTTCACAACTGTCATCACCACCACCCCCACCCCCACCGAAAAAAGACAAAACTGACAGATTTATTATCAAACCACTTCATTAACTACCCCCCCCCATATCTGCATAACCTCAGCCCTGGGAACTCTCATTCACTCTCTTCAGGTGACCTTGAGACAGAGGGCTGCAGCCACATCCTTGCTGCGAAAAGGGCCATCCCCTGGGAGCGCGTTAGACCTCAATCTCAGTCCCCTATACCCGCCAGCCCCCAGCCCAGACCCCCTGAATCCGAATCTGCATTTAATAAGATCTCCCCACGGATACATGCCGCATGCCCCCCACCACCTCTCCACCCCTGTCCCCACACATCCCCGGCCTGGGACTCCAGGGTAGTGTCACAGTTTGAGAAGCCTGGACTTCACAGTCTCCTAGGTTGTGTTTTGTTTCACCCTCACAAGAGGGAGAAGAAGCAGTGGGAGGTTCAGCGTCAGAATTCACATTCCAAAGATTTTCAGGATCTTCCTGAAGAACAACAGGGCCAAATCCTGCTCTCTCCCTCCCCACCCTCCCAGAAACTATGAGCAGTCAGATTAAATGTAAAGGGAGTTGAAGACTAGACACGGCCTGTTTTTTCAATTAAAGCAATGCATTTTTCCATTTGTGTTGGAAGCATTTGCACCGCCGCGCATGTTTAAAGCGACCGGCCACATTCGCCTCTCGGACCGTGAGAGAGGAGCAGAACCTGTCCGATATCAAAAGTGCTTTACGTGGAACCAAAGCATTCCAGGATACATAATTCTTGGAACTAATGAGAACTACTAATTGCATCCAGTCTTAAAAATCAATATACTTCAAGAAACTTTTTAAAAATTTATATGCTTATTTCCCTTTTTCAAGTAACATCATAAGGCATTCACAGGAAGTGGTGGTTCCAATGGAACGTGGCTGCATATTAAAAAAAAAAAACCTCTGTGGCTGCATATCAAAAAAAAATATATCTCACAGAGCCTAACACCCAGCCCAGTGAAGATTCCCAGCAGGTTCTCATAACCTGACAGATTTGGGTACCCCATCACGCTAACTACGGTTTGGTTGGTCATTGTTGTTTTAATGTAGCCAAGGCCACTCAGACAGATATCCTGTACCCTAGTAGAATAAGGAGTGAACGAGCTCTTGAAGTCTGGACCTAAACTGCCCATAGGCTCAAATCCAGGTCTGGCACTGACTAGCTGTGCTCCTCTGGGCAAGTTACTTAACTTCTCTGGTCCATGGGAATTGCTGTACAAAGGTTAGCTGTTTTTCCTCATCCACCATGTCATATCACATGAATGGTACAGATAACAGAACTATGCACACGGTGGGTGCTCAATTATTACTACTGGTTGGAGAAAACTCCATCCTGATTACATTTCCTTCGATAAATGTTTCATTACTGAACACCAGCAACCGTTTCATGCGTCAAGAGAGGAGCTTGTGGGAAAGTTCTTTCCTTTCCTCTAATGGCAAAACCCAGAAATCAATGGATATAATCACCCTCTTCATCCAGTGTGAAGTTCTCTCTCCCCAATCTTGTACTTATTAAGTTTACTTTTATTATGAGTTATTTATTCTCAAACAATAAGCATGATTATAGAAAAAAAGCATCTGAGCAGATGAAAGATGCAGTCTTTGTACAAAATAGTAGACTGATACCAGTTATGTAGCAGTTACTGAGATCACAAATGTTGATTTCCAGGGTGCCCCCAGTAGACAAGGGCCAGACAATATTGCCTTCACAATATTATTATTATTATTATTATTATTATTATTATTATTATACAGTTACATATGTACTAGTAAGACAGCAGAGGGAATTGGGAGGTTTAACTATTTATCCATTTTCATGTGTTTTGAAGCATTCATAACCAATGACCAAATGATAGATGGTTCACCAGGAATTTACTGAATCCATATCCCTAGGGGATTTCACCAGCCAATGCTTTAACATCAACTAAGTCAGCATAAGAATGAAACAAGTGTATCAGTTTGCCTTCATCACAGTCTCTATTTTTGAAGAATACCCCTCCTTTCAGGTCTTACACATCTTTCAGGTCAATCACACAAAGTCAGGCTACTGGCGTTCAAACACCAAGGTTGACCTTTAAGAGATGTGCGATCTTCATCTCTGGGCCTCAATTTTTCCATCTGTGACATAGGAATAATCACTACTTAGGGTGAGGGATAGGGGTAAGGATCAGTGGAGTTAATGCACATTCTCTGCAATTAAGAAGAGGAGTAAATTAATGCACTTTTACTGATAAATACTGAGGCCTTGATTCACAACAACAAATTCATGTTCCTTTTCATGCTGTGCCAGGTCCTGAAGTGGCTACAAGAAAGGTTCTTACAGACTCTCCTTGCCCCCCAAAATGAGGGGAGAGAAGAGTAATTTCTGTATGTGTTTAAAGAAAGAGAAGAATATGAATAGGAGAGAACTACTTCCTCCCTAGGTTAGCCTTGACAGTGACACAGCTGCAAGGGTTGCTCTCATCAGCAACATTCCCATAACACGGTTACCTTCCAGAGCACGAATAATATACTGAGGGGCTCCAAGCTTGTTCATGCCTCAGGTCCTTTGCGCTTGCTGTTCTCTACTTAGATGACTCTTAGTAATGGCAGGCGCCTTCTAATCATTCAGGTGTGAGCTGCAATTTCACCTCCTGCAAAGGCCTTTTCTGATGACTCTAGGTGAAACAGCCTACACACCCCACCAGCCAGTCACTCTATCCTTTTCCCCTCCTATACTTCTTTGTTGCATATTTCACTATCTGTAATTATTTTTTTTGCTTGTCTGCAGTTATACTTTTTCTCCTCTGTCAGAATGTACATTCTCTAAGAGTACAGACCTTAAGAAGCCCATTCCTAAAGTGGCCCCTGGCACATAAAGGACATTCAGTGGACTGAGGCAGGTAACGTATGGGTAGATAGTTTGATAGTTGCAACAGCTGTGTCCCATCTGTATCAGGTTCTGATGACTGTTTTGTCTCTTCAGAAGGCTGTTTCTTGCCTTTTGGCATGTCTTGTGATGTTGGACTGAAAGCCAGACATTTTGTATAAGGGAGTGGACACTGAGGCAAATGAGACCTCAGTGTGGGGATTTGCGTTAATCTAGTCAGAAGTTGGGCCATGTTGAGGTCAGCTGTTCCTAAGATATGAGAAACTTCAGATTCCTCTAGTGATGTTTCACGTCCCCCCTCTTGGCTCTGGGGCTTCCCTTGTGCTGTTCCCTCCCGCCCCCCAGAGAGCCCATCGTCTGCAGTTCTCCCTGCTGTAATCCACTGTGGTTACTCCCGGAGGCTTGCTAGTATGCCGTGGGGGTGGGGGTTGCGAATATTCTAGGCCTCCTTCTTCGGAGTGCCCTGCAGGCCTGGAGCTGGTGGTCAGCCTTCACCAGGGCTTCTGCCTCTCCTCCACGAAGGAAGCTCCCCCACCCCCTTCCCCCAGCTGCCTGGAGGCCCTTCTCCCAGAAGCTTAGGACTTCTTTTGAGGTGAGGTGGTAGGGCTGGGCAGGATGGGATTCCTTTCCCTCAGCTGCAATGGTGTCTCACTGGTGCTCTCAGTCCCCACCCTTCCCCTGCCGTAGAAGCCTTTTGTTCTTTAAAGGAGAAAAGTCTGCACGGATTTTTCAGTGGCTCCCGAGCCAGCACCTACATCCCGTGCCCTGAATCTTTTCCAGATTTCCCCCAGTCTTCCCTGCGAGAGCAAGGTGGGATTCCTGGAGGGAAAGCCCGCAAAAGGACAGGCCACCTGCCGTCTCCTCTGCTGCCCCCAGAAGCTTCACACTGTCAAGCTAGCCTGCGCTCAACCTCCAGCAACCTGTCAAAGCTTTAGCTGGATCTTTATGCCTCTTTCCATGGTGTGTGGTGGCCTCTGCCTCCGGGAAGTAAATGCTCAGGCCTCAGGTCTCAGAAAGTGCTTCTCTCCAGATTTTTAAATGGCTGTTTGCTCTGCAGACTCAGTTCTCTGTCAACTTCCAATCTGTCCAGATTTTTCCTCGTACGCGTGGGAGGCACATCTTTGCAGCTCTCTACATCTCTGAGTTGAAACTGGAAGTCCATTTATTGATTTTTTTTCCCCAAGACCCAGAAGTATGACAAAATGTGAACATTTGATAAAATAGGTGGTGGGTAGGCAGACATTTATATTCTCATGCTCTTCTATATTTTAATAGTTCACTAACATTTCAAAATATAAAATCAACGTGTGGGTGACCATGGCGGAAAATGGTACTACAATATAAATAGACTGAGATGTGTACACAGCACTTGATACTTGTTCAAAAATTTACAGAGATCACCTAATTTAAAAAAAAAACAGTATTTTTAACCAACAGTTCTGAAACTGTTCTGGAAAAAAATAATAATAAATCACTGCAGTACACCATGAAGTTTCTGTGTTAAAGCAGTGAGGGGAGAAACTAAAGTAGAAGAATTAAGTAGAGGAATTGTTCTCCTCAAAGAGAACACTTTATTTGTGCAGGTTTATAAATCCAGGTATATGACAATATTGCACGTTAATCGACTCACCGTCGTTCAGACTGATATCTAGCCATTATTATTAACAGTCGTGGAGGCAGGAAGTGACGCAGTGGCAGAGCGCAGGTCATTCGAGAAGGGCCAGACCCCAGGCTGCAACACGCCATGCAACACCTAGTAACCTAACCTTTCAAATCTTCAGACTGCCACTCCTCCTCTTACTGGCATTTCTAACTTAATAGAATCAGGAATCATATGTAAATGAAAGCAGCAACAGCTTGGTGAGATCCATCTCCTGGAAAGAACTTTCCCTTTTTACTTAAATAATTCACTATCTTAAATAATGGCAAATACATTCTATGCTATGAAAAAAATGAACCATTAAGGACTCCAAAACTTCGGATTAATCTTAAGGATTGTATATTAAATTCAATTACACCGGATGAATATTTAACATGTTCCTTCTCTGTACTTAAGACCATTCTAACCCCTCTGGGAAAAAATGGGCAGACCTGACTAACTTACCGACGTCTGCCATCACGACAGACGCAGCGATGGCTCACGGGGTGGAGGGGCACGCGAGTGAATGTGCGCGCTGGGAATGGCAGAGGCATGCCACTGGCCCTACAGTGAGTTTCATTAGCAAAGAGAGTGACTTTGGCTCTCATTACAACAGATGGAGACAAGCCTATATCTGTAATGGGACTGAAATGGGATGCCCCCCCCCCCATGACGAACCTATAGCTGTAATGATCACGTGTGGCTCTGGGAGACACACCCTAGGTGGAACCACAAACAGGGTGACCAGTCAGACAGCTAAATGACACACTTCCCCTGGCCTCACAACCGCCGCTTGTCAACGGGTGCTGGGTTGTTTGAAGGGCTGTTTACAAATCAGCCCCCTCCCTGCGCCACCCCAGGCCTGAAATGAGATTTTGTACCCAGCTGGAGGGCCGGCGACTGTTCAGCTTCAGGTGGGCAGCACCTTAGACTTGACTGTCATCTTAAAATATCCGTTAATGGAAACCGTTCAAACTCAAGTTTTTAAATAAAAGCAAGAGGAAATTTGAATAAAAAATATCAGAGGCTAAAAAAGAAGTAAGGTGGATGGATTTTTTTAACCACTACTGACAGAAGCTCTCATGATAATTACATGGATTCTACGTACCAGAGAGATCATTTGTCATGTGATATTTTGAACCAAATAACAGAGTGGTCCATGAAAAAAAGTATATACAAATAAGCACAAAGAAGCGATTTCTCACTATTTGGAAACATACAAACCTGACATGCTCCATATCCAAATGTGTATCCAAGTTCATATCATGTGTCCCCAGAGCCCAATGTCATAATCACTCATCTAACACAGAATAGCTGAATCTACCTTCGTATGGCAGATGTATTTTTTGAATAGGTTGGCAATTATTGCAGTTTTGAGATTTGGAGAGAAAAAGGTTGAGATTCTGCAGCTGAGAGAAACCGTTAAAGATTGAACTGTGAATACAAGCCAAGCTGTTAAACAGCAGTTACAGAATGACAGCAGTAAACCTGATTCCTTTTCCATCTGCGTCCCTGAAGGTCCCCGTATTACAGTGTGACTTCAGTTTTTAGCAGTTTTAACTTGATAACGCTTGCGGGTTTAAACAGTTAGAAGGTACCTTTGGCCCATAATCTGTCAACCTACTGATTCGGATGTCGTTTCTTTCCCGTGAACTGTATGCGGTCAGAAAGCAAGCCCCGTGTGACCAAAAGCTGTGAGCATCTGGCATCACGTTGCAGACGGCGAGATACTGTCGAAACACGCACAGCCTTCCTAAGAAGATATTCGCGTTTTAACACTTAAGTCAATGCCAATTATGGCTTATTATAATCATGACTAAAATACACATCTATAGTAAATATTTTAAAGGCAATTTTAATCTATTTTTTCTCCCACGATGTGCAAAAAGCAGTCTCTTTTTGGTTTTCAGCTGGGCCTGCTGCATTGCTAGGAGCTATCTCCCATCTCGACCGCGGCCTCATTTTACAGCCAGGAAAATGACGCGCCTGCCGAGGAGCCGCGCTGCTTCTCCGAAGAGAAAGGTGCCCGTGTAAGAGGGCGGAGCAGCCGGGGAGTCCCCACATGGCCCCGGAAGCCAGCGGGGCCTGAGCATCCAACCCCCAGCACCGAAGGCGGCCCCAGGCCTTCAGGAGAGCCCCTTTCCCATGGCCCCTCCCTCCGGGCCTCCATCTGGGACCACCTGCCTCAAGAAAGCCAGGGCAGGATGTGGTTTGCCTTGGACGGCCTCTCCGCTTACAAATGACACAAGCCCACTGTTTTCCACCCAGACTCCCAGACATAAGGATATCAACTTTGTTGGTTTTCTTGAAAAAGACCTGGTGGTCCCAGAGGAAGTATGACAACAAATGAAATGCTCTTTCCTTCATGACAAGCAAAACAGGCTGCCAAGAGCTAAAATGGGCTGACCTCATACACCTCATTCCACAAATAGCTAAACATCTGTGTGTGTGTGTGGCTTTTGTGTTCATGCATATTATGACCACATACTGGAGACATTCACATTTTTACCTTTACTCTCCCTGAACTTCCCTCAAGATCTCTTGTCTAATCCTCCTTGGGGGCAGACAGATGGTGAGATTTGCCCCTGAGCTGGGGGTGGGGAGCGGGAGGGAATACAGAATTTCAAATCCCCCTGTGAGTTAAGAAACTAGAGGGAAACAAAATGCCTCCTGGGCAGCCTTGGAGGTGTGCTGCCCACCTGTCCCTTCAGGCTCTGCCCTACCTTGTGTTCCAGCCCCGGCCCGGGTGACACTCCTCCTGGGTTACCCTCTCCAGGCACTGCCGGACCGTGGTGGGGGCGGGGACAGGGAGGTGGTGGCAATGAGGCTGACCACACTGGGCAGACCTCTGCCTGGCAGTGTGCTCAGAAAAGCTCCTTGTCAGGCTGGCCGGGACGGCAGCCTGAGACTCCCCCTGCCCCTCTCTCCACCCCTTCATCTCCCAAGGGTGTCATCTCCCCTCTTCTACACTCCTACCTCCCTCTCAGCTCCTGCTGCCCACAGCACCCAATTGACAAGCACCATACCTCCATATTTGTCCAGCCTCTCAGGGTAGCTCAATTGACTTAACATTAATAGCTAATATGTGCTGATTGATGAATATGCATGAAACACGACTCTGATTTGCCCTATACTCATGATCTCATGTGGCCTCCCAAGTACACTAGCAGAGAGGTACACTACGGTTGTTGCTCTTCCCATGCTTCCTAAGAGGAAACAGACAGATACCTAGAGGGACTGAATAACTTCCCGGGGTCTCAGAGCTAATAAACCGAGACTCACTCATCCACGACCATGGGACACTGCTGTTCCCAGCCAATGCCCGATCGAGTCCTGAGTCCCGGAAAGCAGATCCTGGGTCCCCAGCTGTCATCCTGCACTCCACACGCCTCAGTGAAGTCGTGCTGAATGCAAGTGACCTGGCCAGGTTCAAGGTCACAGCAGAAAGAATGAAATTCCTTAGTAGAAAGGCAAGGGCACCCCAGGTTTTCTTGCAGCACACGGTGTTGTAGATCAGGGGGAGTGCGGGGGGCGGAGATCAACCTCTCCACGTTACCCTGCTACAGAAGTCTTTGCATCTATTTCTCCACCTTCCCCCCAACAAAGAAATCTAATGATACCTTAAGGGAAAACATTATTTCAAAAATGTCATCAAGTAAAAGTTGAATGGATGAGATGAAAATCTAAAAAGTTTAGCTAGCAATCATGGGACCTGATAACCTATGAAAACTTTTATTCCAAAAAATTTTTTATTTCAAATGACTACCATTTATTTCATTTCATATTCTTTCAAGTTTTATTTTAATTCCAGTTAACACAGTGCTTTATAAGTTTCATGTGTACAACACAGTGGTTCCTCACTCCCATACATCACCCTCATGCTCAGCACAAGTGGACTCCTTAATCCCCATCACCGATTGCACCCCTTCCCCCAACCCCCTCCCGTCTGGTAACCATCAGTTTGTCCTCTATGGTTCAGGTCCATTGCGGCACATGGGTGGCTCGGTAAGTTAAGATCCTGACTCTTAGTTTCGGCTCAGGTCATGATCTCATGGTTCAGAGGTTCAGGTCCCACATCAGGCTCCAAGCTGACAGCACGGAGCCTGCTTGGGCTTCTCTCTCTCTCTCTCTCTCTCTCTCTCTCTCTCTCTCTCTCTCTCTCTCTCTCTGCCCCTCCTCCACCCTCACATATGTGCATGCACACACTCTCTCTCTCTCAAAATAAATAAGTACACTTAAAAAAGAGAGTCCATTTCAGGGAGCGTGGTTGGCTCAGTCGTTTAAGCCTCAGACTTCAGCTCAGGTCATGATCTCACATTCATGGGTTCGAGCCCCGAATCAGGCTCTTTGCTGACTGCTCAGAGTCTGGAGCCTGCTTCCGATTCTGTGTCTCCCTCTCTCTGCCCCTCCCCCTCTGTCTCTCTCTCTCTCTGTACCAAAAATAAACAAAATGTTAAGATAAAGAGTCCATTTCATATTCTTCAATAAACTTAGGGAAATGGGACATATTCCTTAGGGATTCCTTGAATAAAGAAGATGTCATGCAATGCATCAAATTTAGTCTATGCTATATACATGCAACATTTTGCTTCTTGGTTTTGGAGACGCTAACCTTTTTTTTTTTTAACATTTATTTATTTTTGAGAGACAAAAAGAGACAGAGCATGAGCAGGGGAGGGTCAGAGAGTGAGGGAGACACAGAATCTGAAGCAGGCTCCAGGCTCTGAGCTGTCAGCACAGAGCCTGATGCGGGGCTCGAACTTCTGGACCACGATATCATGACCTGAGCTGAAGTCAGATGCTTAACCGACTCAGCCACCCAGGCGCCCCAATACTAACCTTTTTTTCATGTCTGAAATTATCAGTCTGAAGAATGTATATGAACCTAATTTTTAAAATTCTACTCCTTACAATGTGGTTTAAGAGCTCCAATAATACTGATCAGCTAGGGCACCTGGGTTAAGTGACTGACTTGATTTAGGCTCAGATCATGGTCTCAGGGTCATGAGATCGAGCCCCATGTTGGGCTCCACACTGGGCATGGGGCCTGCTTGAGATTCTCTCTCTCTCCTTGTATTGCATGTGTTCATCCTCCCTCTCTCTTTCTAAAATAGAAATAAAAATTTAAATTTAAAAAATGACCAGATGAAATAACTTAGAGATATTCTGTACTTAAATGCATGAACATAATAGAAGAGTGTTAAAATTTTTGTTAAGAATAGTAGCAATTTGGGGGTGCCTGGGTAGCTCAATCGGTTAAGTGTCTGACTCTTGGTTTAGGCTCAGGTCAAAATCTCACAGTTCATGGATTCAAGCCCAGCACCAGGCTCCGCACTGACAGCGCAGAGCCTGCTTGGGATTCATTTTCTCTCTCTCTGTTTCTCTCTCTCTCTTTCAGGAAAAAAAAAAAAAAGAATAGGAGCGATTCTCACTTATATGCTCATACCTAGACTAATTCTGGAAAGGGAATAAGCCCCTACTATGAGCTCCCTTATACCAGGTATTCAACATTAGTAGTAGTAATAATAATGTGTAGCTGGACTCTACATACATTATTATTTATTCATCCTTCTGTTCTCAGAGTTTCCCAGTATCTGGCACATGATAAAATAACTCTGGCTTTTACCAAAGCTCTACCAGGATATGAGCACTGTCTCCTTTCACAGATGAAGAGCTGCTTCAGGGAAGGGAGGAAACTTCTGAGGCTGCCCAGCTGGTGGGCAAGGATCACTCCCCCTCCTGACACAGCATTTCCCCCCTTGTCTCCCAGAACATTCATTTGCCTATTTTCCTCCCTTTGGGCTATTCCCTGTTAGTCTCCATGCTGGGTGCCCCAGGGCTCATCTCTCCTCTGGCCACACTCCCCCTCAAGGTAATCTCATTTCATCTGGGCTCTGAAGGACTCCCAAATTCCTACGTATAGCCTGGACCTGGCACTTGAACTCCAGACCCACATCCTTAATAAGCTTCCTGGTGCTCGGCAAAAAAACCTTAGAGTCATCCCTCCCTCCCTCCTCTCACCACACGCCCAGTCTGATCAGCAAATCCTAATGGTGCTACCTTCAGAAACATCCAGAATCTGATCAGTAAATTCTGGTGGGGCTACCCTCAGAAATATCCAGAAGACTGCTTCTTTCTGCTCCCATTCTGGTCTCCTCTGGAATCCTGCATTGGCCTCTGACTGCTGCTCCCTGCTTCCACCCATGCCCCTAGTGGTCTGTTCTCCACACACCAGCCGGAAGGAACCAGTTAGAGCAGCCCTGGTTATATCACTCCACTGTCCATAGCTCACGATTACTTCCCATCTTGCCCAGACTCCCAAATCCTACAGTAGCCCTACTCCGTCTGGAGCCCTGTGACCTCTAAGCCCGTCTCCTCATGCCCTCACCTGGCCCTCTCCCCTCCAGCACACTGGTCTTTGTTCTCTTCCCAGCACACCAGGGGCTTTCCCTCCTCAGGGCCTTTGCACATGCTTTGCCTCTGCCTGAAAGGCTCTTTTCACCAGATCCCCCACAGGGCTGTCTTCCTCACTGCCTCAAGTCTTGACTTAAGGGTCACATTTTCAGTAAGGCCTTTGCTGGCCTTCCTACCATCAACTGCAATCCAGCCCCCAACATTCACATCCCCTTCCCCTGCTTTTTTCTCCCTCCAACATACTATAACTTATTTATTATGTTTGTGGCTTACTGTCTGTCTACCCCACTAGGATGTAAGTTCCATGAGAGCAGGGAATTTTGTCACTCACGCATTCACTAGTGCTTAGAATACAGTAAACGCCAATAAACATTTGATGGATGGACAAGTGAAGCTCAGAGAGTTTAATTAACTTCCCCCAAAGTTGTGCAGCTCAGCTCTGACTCCAAAACCACTGCTCTGAGTCACCAGTTTGTGATAAAATAAAGATCCTTGATCAGTCCACACTCAGATATCTACAGATCTGATATAATTTCAAACCAAATTACACAGCAAGAGATCAATTCCCCTAGCTCATTGGGTACTTTCATTAATCTCATATTCACTTGGAAGACAAAAAGAATTTAAAAAACAGCAACATAGAAAAAAGTAATGCACGCCTGGGAGCCACTTTAATCACAAGAAGCTGAAGGATGAACGTACCTTGATCCCCGAGGAAAAGTAAACAAGTCAGATCAAAACATTTCTCAATTTTAAGTAAATTTTTTTAGGTCTTAGAACTAAAGAACTAAATCCCCTGCTATTAACATTTTTGCATTTTGCATTTTTCTGCCTGTATACAAGGTTCGAGGTTTGTACATCATCCTGCACATACAATTCCAGAGCCTGCTTTGTTCTCTCCTAGCATACGCATTTTCTATATTACTGCATGCCTTATTAGGGCCCCTAATTTTAAGGTTATATAGTAATTAGTCAGTAGGCAACGAAGTCTAAGCTGGTGAAAAGAAACACAAAGAATACGCATATCAACTAAATATGGAAGCCTGTGATCACCGTTCAGCATGCCGTCTCCAAATCGACTGCCAGCTTCACCACTGAACCTGCCCCAGGTGCATTTCCTATAGGCCAGAAGAATTAGTTCCTTTGGAAATCCTCTGGCGATATTATTGCCTCTGGAAGTCAAAACCGAAGACCATGGTCTAAGTGGCCACAACACCACCATCCAAAGAGTGAGGGCCAAGTACCCAATGCTGTCAATAACCACAAGGAAAGAGAAACAAGCAACAAAGATAGTACTCATCCAACAAATACGGATGAGCAGTGCTGGGCACCAGGCGCCGAGGCCACACTCCCACACAGAGGCCATGGGACCTCAGCCCAGAAGGGAAGAGAGCCATTTGTCAAACAGCCACAAAAACAGATTTAAAATTCCAAGAGTGACAAGTGCTGCTGAGGACTGAAATATGGCACTACAAAGGCCTGTAGAAAATGTGTAATTGTGGGGCGCCTGGGTGGCTCAGTCGGCTGAGCGTCTGACTTGGGCTCAGTTCATGATCTCATGGTTCATGGGTTTGAGCCCCATATCAGCCTCACTGTTGTCAGCACAGAGCCTGCTTCTGATCCTCTGTCCCCGTCTCTCTCTGCCCCTCCCAGCTTGCACTCTGTCTCTCAAAAGAAAGAAAAAAAGAAAAGAAAAGAAAAGAAAAGAAAAGAAAGAAAGAAAGAAAGAAAGAAAAAAAAGAAAAGAAAGGAAAAGAAGAGAAAAGAAAAGAAAGAAATGGTATTTGTAAGAGTCAGGAGGTCAAGGGAAATTTCCCTAGCAAAGCAGGAAGCAGGTGCTGGGGCTGTGAAGGCATGAGGGGTGCAAGGGTAGGAAGTGGGATATGAAGCTGGAAAGAAAAACAAGGGTCACAGCACACAGGACCTTGTAGGCTGACCATAGTCAATGTGTATTTATATATTCTGAGAGGGAGAGAGAGAGAGCTCAAGCAGGGGACAGACAGAGAAAGGGAGAGAGAGAATCTTAAGCAGGCTCCACACTGTCAGCACAAAGCCCACCGCAGGGCTCGAATTCACAACCCATGAGATCATGACCTGAGCTAAAATCAAGTCAGAGGCTTAACCAACGGAGCCACCAAGGCACTTCAATTGGTTTTTTCTTTAATGTTCTCTTAGTGTAATATCTAAGAACTCCTCACCTGGGTCTAGGTCCTGAAGATTTTCTCCTGTTTAATTCTAAGACTTTTATAGTTGTATGTTTTACACTTAAATCCCTGATCCATTTTGAGATAAATTTTTTATAAGGTGGAAGAATGAGGTTGAGGTCCTTCCTTCCTTCCTTTCCTTTCCTTTCCTTTCCTTTCCCTTCCTTCCTTCCTTCCTTCCTTTCTTTCTTTCCCTCTGGCACCATTTGGTGAAAAGGCTATACTTCCTCCACTAAACTGCTTGTGCCTTTTTGTCAAAAATCAGTAGGCATATTTGTGTGAGACTTTCTGGGTTCTCTCTTCTGTTCCACTGACCTATGTATGTATCTCTGCACCAGTACCACACTGTCTTGATTACTAGAGCTATTATGGTAAGTCACAAAATAGTCATCAAAGTCCTACTTAAAAAAAATTTTTTTTATGTTTATTTTTGAGAGAGAGCAAGAGAGAGAATGCAAGTGGGGGAGGGGGCAGAGAGAGGGAAACACAGAATCCAAAGCAAGCTCCAGGCTCTGAGATGTCAGCACAGAGCCTCATGTGGGGCTTGAACTCACAAACTGTGAGATCATGACCTGAGTTAAAGTTGGCGGCTTAACCAACTGAGCCACCCAGGCACCCCATCAAAGTTCTACGTTGCTCTCCTTTTTCAAGCTTGTTTTAACTCTTCTTTGTGTGTGTGTGTGTGTGTGTGTGTGAGAGAGAGAAAGAGAGAGAGACAGAGACAGAGAGAGAGAGAATGCATGTGCAGGAGTGGAGGAGAGGCAGAGAGAGAAAGAGAGAGAGGAGAGAGGAGAGAGAGGGGAGAGAGGAGAGGAGAGAGGGGGAAGTGAGGGAGGGAGAGGGAGGGAGGGAGAGAGGGAGAGAGAGGGAGGGAGGGAGAGAGAGGGAGGGAGGGAGAGAGGGGGAGAGAGAGAGAGAGAGAGAGAGAGAGAGAATCTTAAGCAGGCTCCACACACAGCACAGAGCCCAATGCAGGGTTCAGTCTCACGACTATAAAACCATGACCTGACATGAAATCAAGAGTCAGACATTTAACCAACTGAGTCAGATGCTCCTGTTTCAACTATTCTAGCTCCTTTGATTTTCCATATAAATTTTAATTTTTTATTGTTTATTTATTTTTGAGAGAGAGAGAGAGAGAGAGAGAGAGAGAGAGAGAGAGAGAGAGAAACAGTGTGAGCAGGGGAGGGGCAGAGAGAGAGGGAGACACAGAATCTGAAGTAGGCTCTAGGCTCTGAGCTGTCAGCACAGAGCCCGACGCGAGGCCCAAACCCACAAACCACGAGATCACGCCCTGAACTAAAGTCAGGCACTTAACCAAGTGAGCCACTTAGGCGCCCCTGATTTTCCATATAAATTTTAACACAAGCTAGTCTACCAAAAAAAAAAAAACACCTTTCCTGGGATACTGATAGGAATTACATTACCAATAGATTAATTTGGGGAGAACTAACATCTTTACCTTGTTGACTCTTCCAATTCATGAGCAGAGTATACCTCATTAACTTATTTAGATCTTCTTCAAATACTTTCACCAACATTTTGTAGTTTCAGCACATATATCTCGTGTGTGTTTTGCTACATTTATGCCTAAGTACTACAATTATTTTCAGAGTGATTGTAAATGGGATTGTGCTTTTAATTTGGGCTTCCATATGTTCATTGCTAGGATATAGAAAAATTAATATTCATGTGTTCATCCATTCTGTGACCTTGCTTAATTCACTTATTAGTTCTAAAAGTTATTTTATAGATTCTCGGGATTTTCAACATAGAGAATCATGTCACCTGCAAACAGAGACAGTTCTATTTTTCCATTCTGATTCATATGTCTTTTATTTCTTTCACCATTTAATATAATATTAATGTAGGTTTTTTTGTAGATGCTATTTATCAAGCTGGGGAAATTCCTTTCTATTCTTACTTTGCTGAGAGTTTTTATCTTGAATGGGTGTTGAATTTTGTCACATTTTTCCTGCATCAATTGATATGATTGTGTGATTATTTTTTCTCCCATAGCTTGTTGATATGGTGGATTACATGAACTGATTTTCGAACACTGAAGCAGCCATCCATATCTAAAATAAACCTCACTTGGTCATTGTATACGGTTCTTTTAATATCTTGCTGGATTTGTTTTGCTACTATTTTATTGTGGATTTTTGTGTCTATGCTCTGTAGGGACATTGGTCTGTGGTTATTTTTGTACTGTTGGCCTGGTTTTGGTACTAAGGTAATACTGGCCTCATAATATGAATTAGCAAGCATTTCCTCTTCTTCCTTTTTTCTCGAAGAGATTATGTAGAATTGGTGCTCATGTTTAAATATTTGGTGGAAATCTCTGGTGAAACTCTTTAAGCTTGGAGATCGTTTTTTTGGGAGCTTTTAAGTTATGAATTCAATTTCTTTAAGATTTTTTTTTTTTTTAGTAATGTCTACACTCAACGTGGGACTCAAATTCATGACTCGGAGATCAAGAGTCACATGCTCTTCTGAATGAGCCAGCCAGGTGCCCCTGAATTCAACTTCTTTAACAGTTAGAGGACTATTGAGATTATCCATCTATTTTATCTTGAGTGAGTTTTGGTAGTTTTTGTGATTTTTCAAAGAATTGGTCCATTTCATCTAAATTGTCAAATGTATGTGCATTTGTAATATTCTCTTACTACCCTTGTAATGGCTCCAAGATCTATAGCCCCTGTTTTATTCCTAGCATTCCAATTTGTGTCTTCTTTATCTTTGTCAGTTTTCTTATAGGTTTATCCATTTTATTGATCTTTTTAAAGAACTAGGTTTTTTTCACTGAAATTTTCAACTTCAGTGATTCTAGCTCTTCATGGTTTCCTTTCTTCTACTTGCTCTTTTCCTTTCTTTTCTGTTCTTTTCTAATTTCCTGAAGTGGGAGCTTAGGTTATTGATTAGAACTTTCCTCCATTCTGATGTAAACATTTAGTGCTATAAATTTTCCTCTCAGCATTGCTTTAGCTGTGTCCCACAAATGGTCATATTTTCATCTTCATTCAGTTTGATGTATTTTTAAAATTTCCTTTGAGACTTCCTCTTTGACCCATGGATTATTCAGAAATGCGTTATTTGTTTTCCAAGTGTTTGGAGATTTTCCTGTTATCTTTATGTTATGTTACTGATTTCTAGTTTGATCCCATCATAGTCAAACAATATACTCTGTATTATTTCCATTCCTTAAAATATATTAGGGTTAGTGTTATGAGCCAGGGCATGGTCTAACTTGGTGAATGTTTCATGGTTACTGAAGAGAATGTGTTTTATGCTGTTTCTGGGTGGAATTTTCTACAAATATCAATTAGAACCGCTTGGTTGATAATGTTGCTTTGTTTTTCCATATTCTTGATGACATCCTATTTAGTAGTTCTTTCAAACACTGAGAGAGCAATGCTGAAATTCCCAACTGTAATTGTGGATATATCTGTCTTTCAGTTCTATCACCTTTTCTTCATGTATTTTGCAGCTCTGTTTTGTTCATACATACTTAAGATTGCTGTTTTATTGGTGGATTGACAATGTTATCATCTGTCCTTCTTTATCTCAGTAATTTTCTTTGCTCTTTAGTCTCCATTATCTGATATTATAAATAGTTCCACCTGCTTTCTAAAAAAAAATAATGTTTTCATGGCATACCTTTTTTTACCCTTTCACTTTTAACACACCCATATCAATACATTTGAAGTGAATTTCTTATAGACAGCACATAGTTGAGTTACATTTTTATCCATTATGTTACTTCTTTCAATTGGTATATTAAGGCCATTTACACTTAAAAGTAATTATTGATATGTCAGGGCTTAAGTCTGTCATTGTATTATTTGTTTCCTATTTATTCTCTATTTATAATTCCTCTTCTTCCTTTTTCTTGCCTTCCTGTGAGTTACTTGTACATTTCTCAAAGCTCCATTTTGATTTATCCAGTCTTTGAGTATATCTCATTGTATAACTTTTTAGTGGTTTTTAATGCTTTTTAGTTATTAAAATATACATACATAACTTAATCACAGCAAGTGGTACCAATGTTTTCCCATTTGAAGTGATGTATAGAAATCTTACTTCCACTGAGGTCCCTTTACACCCTCCCCACTTTTAAAATATAACATTCTTATCTATTATCTCTATACATATTGAACACACCAGATATTATAACTTACGCTTCAAATATCAAACATAATTTTAAAAGCTAATGAGGATAAAGACAGCCTATTATACATACCCCAATTTTTACCCATCCACTGTTTCTTTATTTCCCTTTCTGAAGTTCCAAGCTTCCTTCTGTTACCATTTCTTTTTCAGTTTAGAGAACTTTCTTTGGCTATTGTTTAAGAGTAGGTCTGTGACTGACAAATTCTGCTTGTTTTCCTTTACCTGAGAATACTTTTATTTTCTCTTCATTCCTGAATAATATTTTCACCAGATATAGAATTCAGAGTTGACCATTCTTTTCTTTCAGTACCAGAAAATGCTGCACACTTCCTTCTGGACTCCATGACTTCATGTGAGAAATCGCCTGTCATTCAAATCATTCTTTTCCCACAGGTAACATGTTGTTCCTCTTTCACTGCTTTTTCTTTGTCTTTAGTTTTTAGAGGTTTGATTATATTGATGTGTCTTGGCACAGATTTGCTGTTTGGGTTTTGCTCAGCTTCTCGATCCTGGAAGTTTATCTCTTTTGTCTAGTTGAGGGAGTTTTCAGCCATTATTTCTTTGAATACTTGTTATTTCCATATCTTTTTCTTCCCCTTCTGGGACTCCAATGACACAAATATTAGACCTTATGTTATTGTACCATAGGTCTGTGAAGGTCTGTTCATTTGTTTTGTTAGACTATCTTCCATGTGTTGTTCAGACTGGGTAAATTTCATTGATCTGTTTTCAACCTCAGTGATTCTTTCCTCTGTCATCTCTACTCTATTATTAAGCTAACCAGTAAATTTTTTAATGTGGCAATTCTATTTTTCAGTTCTTTAAGTTTCATGTTTTAAGTATCTGTAATTTATTTGCTAAGAATATTTAGTTTTTTATTTCGATTCAAGAGTGTTTGTCATTGTTCAGTAAGGCATCTTTTTTCAAAGTTTATTCATTTATTTTGAGAGAACGAGAAAGAGAGAGCACACATGTGTGAGGGAGAGAGGCAGAAAAGGAGAATCCCAAGTAGGCACGGCGCAGAGCCTGACTTGGGGCCCGATCCCATGAACCATGAGATAATGACCTGAGCCAAAATCAAGAGTTGGCCACTCAAGTGACTGAGCCACCCAGGTGCCCCCATTAAAGCATCTTTTATGATGGCTGTAAGAGTTGCCATGGGAAAGCAACTGAGCGGCCACTTTGCTGTGGAAAGCTGCAAACACTGACAACCCCCACTTGCAAACCTGGGATGACCCGAGCCATTTGGAAAGCACCAGCAGCCATTTTATTGCAGGCCAGATAACAGATCCAGGCGCCACCAGGACTGACGACCCCCACTCTCAAGCTGGACTCTCTCAAACTGTAATGCCTCACCATGGAATTCCAGCATCCCCCTCCCCACTGAAGCGCACAACCAACTGAATCCTGCCACCGTCCAAAGAAGACCCTACATGGCTATCGGCCCACCTGAGCTCAAACCCGGAACTCCTGCACCCATAAAAGACCTTGCTCTCCCATATCAGGCGCGACTTCCCTGACTCCCCGCTCCAGAGTCACGGAACCTCGCCCGGGGAATTGCAGATCCCAATAAAGGCCTTCTTGGCTCCATAACGTGGTCTCTTTGTCCTCCCATCTCTGTCTCCATCTATTAAACCTTACAATGGCTACTTTAAAATCTTTGTCAGGTAATTCTAACATTTGAATCTTCTGATATCAAGATGTCAACCAGACTGGACTGTTATCTAGAGACTTAGAAGAATGAGCTACTTCCAAACTTACTCAGGTTGTTGGCAGAATCCAACTCCTTGCAGCAGGAGGCCTGTGGTCTCCGTTTCTTTGCTGGCTGCCAGCCTGGGCCTGCTCTCTGCTCCAGTAAAGTGGCCTGTATTCCTTTTCACATGACCCTTTCGTCTTCAAAGTGGCAAGTCCTCTTCAAGCTCTGAATTTCTATGACTTCTTCTCCTGCCACTAGGCAGAGACAGTTCTTTGCTTTTAAGTGCACATGTGATAAGATTAGGCCCACCAGGCTACCTCTCTTTTTAAAAGTCAGCTCTGCCATATAACATAACACAATCATGGGAATGAGAGAGAGCACATCACATTCACAGGCCCTGGGTATTTGGGAGTGGAATCTTGGGGACCATTCCTAGAAATTCTGCTCACCTCACTACCTCTGGGGAGACGGCAGGAGAGAGTGCATTATTTGGTCCAGAGGTTCTGCAATTAGAATGTATTAATTCTAATGGACTTGAATTGAGCAATATGTTTACACTCTCTTGCTATACTATTTGTATTTTTGTAATAAACATTTCTTTTTATAATTTCCAGCATGATTATGTTTATATATATAATACATATGCAGGTATGTTATATGTAAACATACATTCAAAAGCTACTTTAGAAATAACAGTATAGGGGCGCCTGGGAGGCTCCGTCGGTTAAGTGTCCGACTTGAGCTCAGGTCATGATCTCATGGTTCATGAGTTCAAGCTCCGTATCGGACTCTGTGTGGACAGCTCCTCCATATGGGACTCTGTGGGTGGGGCCTGTGTCTCCCTCTCTGCCCCTCCCCCACTTGTCCTCTGCGCCTCTCTCTCTCTCTCAGAAAAAGAAGTTTAAAAAATTTTTAAGTTAAAAAAAGAAGTAACATTATAATATTTTTGAATGTAGAACTACAGTTCACAGGCTACCAACCTGTGTACGTGCTTGAGAAAAGGTATTAGATTTAAAGGGATGGTGCTATCAGCACCACTGTACAAAAGGCGTGCCCGAGATTTGTGAAGCAGCAGAATCACCTGAACTTTTAAAAATATCCTGGGTCCGCTGTCCCAGCTCCTTTCCCAACTCCAAACTGCTAGCGATGCAGCTTGCCTGGGGCAGGGGCGGCCTGGAGACTCACTGGCAAGAAGACTCCTGTGGGACCCCACATGTCACAAGTGTAAATATCCAGCAAAAACCACAGCAACACCCTAGATGGTTTGGATTTCGATCTGCTAGGAAGCTGGGGAGTTGAAACATGATTTTAAAGTCGCTTTCTGAGCTCAGATTCAATAATCCTGTCATTAAGAAAATAGGACTCCATTATGGATAATCACCAAGATCAACTGGGTCAGGGGACTGCTCTCCCCAAGTCATAAGACATCCCCCCACATCCTTCCTGCACTGCAGCACCGACGAAGTCTGAGGAATCTGCCAATGGTGTGGGCTCCTACCGGCGAGACATTTGTCCTCAATTACTCCAGACCCTCCTTCGAGTAACATTTCTCACAGCAACACTGAACAGGATACAGTTGTTAGGATTTTGTTTTCTAAAAGAAAACACTGTATTTAAATTGTAAAGAATAATTTGAGCAGGAATTGGTTGCTTTCAAGGACCCCGTAGATGGGGAACACCTGGATAGTCAAACACTTGGATTATTAATTACTGATAGAAAAGACAGACAGAAAATAACAGGCTTCCTTACTAATTAGTAAAATGAAATCTTTTCCCAAAATGCCTTGCTTTCACAGTTTGTAGGAAAAACAGCACAAGCCCAAAACTCCAGGCAGTGGTGGCTCTTTTCAATTGAAATCGCTGATTTCTAGAAAGAATCCTTTAAAAATCAGAAAACAAAATAGGCACGATTCTGAATACAGAATAGCAACCTGGAAATCTCTACTTTATGCCACTCGTGGAAGTAAATTTGTGATTCTTTCTTAAATCCAGAATAGCAAAGTAATTATGAGCTTCATCTCACAGTGGTGCAGATACGCATGATAGGGAGTGGACGGTCCAGGAAGGCATAATGACACAGCATGCAACGAAGGGGCGGGGCTTGCTCCCCTCGGGACAACACAGGCACCCAGATATTGCGGTGGGCTTGAGCTCAGGTGCTAGAACCAGCCTGCCCAGCTTCCCACGCCCTCTCTGCACCACCCTACCTTGTGTGACCATGAATGAGTTTTTTAACTTTAAGAAGCCTATGCCTCAGTTTCCTCTTCTGAAAAACAGGCATGTTAAGAAAGAACAGTACCTATACCACAGAGTGGTGTAAGGATTTAATAAGCTGAAACATATGAAGGGCTTAGCCTCCTTTCTGCCTGGCATAGGGTAAGCGCTCAACAAACTGAGTCATCGTACACAGACAGACACAGTCCCAGGCAGCCAGTAAGCCTGGAAGAGGACGTCACCATTATTATTCCGTAAAGTAACACAGCCATCAAGGCCACGAGATACCAGTAGGTTCATTTAACATATTCTAACAGTGCTGCCTGATGAATCCGGTCAAAACCTTCCCAAGCGGCATCTTAATCAGTTACATCTTTGCAGAACAATGTCAAACGTATGCTCTCCAGAGTACAGAATGACCAAAGGCCAGATCATAGAAGCAAAAACCGTCATCCTGTGGAAGAAGTTACATTTATGACAATACAATATTCCAGTTAACGTGTCTCATTGGTCCATAGAGCCCCCAGGACCTAGCACATAGCGACTAGACATCGTGAGCACATTATGTAACACGCCCAGAAAATTCCTGCCACCTTTTGAAGAGACGTAAAGTGGTTTGAAAATAATATTCCATATCATGCACAAAATTAATGGCCTTGATGTTGGTAGTTTTTTTTAAAGTGAAATAGGATGAGAGGGATCCACTTCGGGGTCTCTGAATGTACAAGAGTAACATGGAAATCTCTACTTTATGCCATTTGTTAAAGTAAATTTGTGATTCTTTTTTAAATAAATAACAGTCCCACCGAGGGGCACTCACTGACAGCATCCACCCGAGTGGCGGCAAAAGCCCAGGCCCGAGGGCAGGGGGCCGTGCCCCTCAGACATGACACCTTCTGTTCCCTCTTCCTGAGGCACGGTGCCGCGCCGTCCGCCCCCACCACCTCCGTGAACAGGTGCGTCTGCCCGAGCAAAGCAGAAGGAACGGCGAAGAAGGATGCCGCCTCTTACCCCCAGCCCGCCCCAACCGGAATGAGGTGCAGAAGCCCTGCCTTTCAGATTCCCGGGGCACGGAGTCTTCAAGCAGCAAGCGGGGCACGAGTAGCGTCCCCCAGACAAGGCCCGAGGGCCTGAAAGCAGTTGAAACCGAATGGTCACCAGGTCTACAAAACAAAAGTCTGTTTCCAAACCCTGGGAAGCTTATTTCAGTGTCGCACTGAACGTAACTGCCACACCACCTCTTTGCAGCATGTCCCGTAGCAAGTACTCCCCTTCTAATAGGAGCGCAATCAGGGCTGAGTCAGACCAAGTGAAGCATCCCCCTAACACCTGCTCCCCCGTCATATTTCCAGAGAGAATGTCCCTCTCTCCGTTTACCCAGTTAACATCTGCTACCATTGTTCTTGCAGAGGGCACATCTCAGACTTCATGGTAAACACTGCACAGCTCTGACAGTGGACAAATACGTAGTGACCTTTGTCTTACAGATCTGTTTCATCCCAGCTGATGGGATCTCGTTGAGAATTCCACCTGTGGGTCAAGAAAATTAAGGTGCTGACAAAGTGAAAGCTATCTGAACCGACATCTACTGTCACAAGTATTGTGGAATCACTGGACAAGGATTCATTTTATGTTTAAAGTAATCCCTAACACTAACTAGGGGCCACATTCGACCACTGAAAATGGAAAGACTGATGGGACTCAGAAACAAATGAGCAGAGGCACTGTTAGAAGAAATGATGCAGCAGTACATATTTGGAGAGAAATGGATGTATTTCCAGGTTATTTAATGATACCAGAGAGCCAACAAAGTTTGAATCATGAAGGCGTAGACAAGTCTTCCTCAGTGACAAGCCACGTGAACAAGGAGCCATGACGCATCAGGTCATCTGTCCCAGAGGCCCAGGAACAGGGGAAAGAGGCTTGGAGGTCTACCCACGTCCCCGGACCCTCACCCCACTGCACTCGAGCACACAGCGCACACAAGCAGAGCTGAGGAGCGCGCCCAGCTCTAGTGAGGGGACTGTGCTCTTTGTCAAGATTTAAAAGGACATAGGGGACAGCATTCACGTTTTATTCTGTCACAGCACTAAAATTTGAAGATGAGGACTCTCACAGGAAGGGGGTAAACATATGCGCCTCCTTTCCATGACCTGTTCCTCTCAAACGAACAGAACTCAAAGATCAGTAACTTGAAGTAGAAATTAAAGTTCTGGAAAAGTTCCAGCACAGGCCCATGCTCACAGACGGGATAGTTAGTGCAAGAACATTTTTTTAACTTCCATCCCCCAGGTTTTCAAACCCGATGTTTGATGAGGATTTGGGATCTTAATGGATTTGATGTCAGGGAAGATGGAAAGGGTACATTGCTGCTATTTTGTCTAAAAGAAAGCAAACAACAACTAAACAAGCAAACAATAACAGAGACAGGCTGTTTGGGCTCAAACACACGTGTGCACAACAAAATTCAGAAGTACCCAGGAGGATTCCCACGGACTTACTGGAGGGCTGCCTAGTGAAACAAAAGGTGTATTAACAAGAAAATGTCAAACTTGAAAGAGCAAGTTTCCCTTTATTTCCCACCCAACTAAAAGAAATGGAAGATGAAACCACCAATGCAGATGATGGTACAGATGAAGATGAAAAGAGCAATTTTTTTTCAAAATAAGGACAATCAGAGTGCTGGGTTGACAGTTAATTCTTTCTCCCCATGGAAAACAAGAATAATCTCCATCCTGCCCTGTATCTTTTACATAGCCTCAGCAGCCCGAGATACATTTCTATCATGAGGCTACTAGATAGTGTAAAAAGGAATGTTTTAAAACTCCTATTAGCTCAAGCTAATAAAACCTTGTACTTCTATATCATGCCACCACTAAAAGCAACATTAGTACAAAAAATAAATATAAATAACCACCGGCAAAGTAACAAAGGGCTTTCTCTCAGAATGGTACAAATATGTAAAATACTAACCTTTCTTTCACCTCACTAATTACAAAACAACAATATTCTTCAGCCACCTTGGGCAAATACACAACAGACTCAGGATATGCCAGAAAGCGTTCTAAAACACCTAACAAATGAAGGCGGAGGCAATGGGAAACCAAGCTAAACACTGTTACCTTCAGCATTGGGCATGCAAGCTACAAGTAAACCCACCTCGGCCTTCCAGGATGGGCCCGCAGCAAGCAAAGCATGCATTTCCCTAACACTCATACCAACAGGCGGAGAGAATGGCTCACTTCCTCACAGACCGCGTCAGATCAATTTCAAAACCAGCAAGCATATTCTTTTAACCCCTACCACAGCTTCCTGCTTTCCACACATCTATTTGTGAACGACAAAATGTCGAGGGCCTAGGTCCCCTTGCACTTCACCAAAGGTCCCCTCTCAAAGCAGTCAGCTACATGCCTGTGGGCTCAAGCTACAGTTTCAAGGCTTTTTCTTTTTTAAATTCCTTTGGTTGGCCATTAAAAAATGTGATTCTGTGAATACACGTCAGAAGGTCCCAGGAAAAGGCTGCTTAGGAATCCTTTGCTGGATTAAAATACACTGTTGTCTGGATCTGGGGGTAAGATTCTGAAAGATGCTGGTAATTAAATGCAACATGGGGAAGATGAACTTCTATGAAAGAGCCCGTATATCTGCCTTTAATAGATGGTTATCTTTCTGTTTTATGTGGCAGTTTCAGGTCCCAGAAGGGTAGCTGTTTTATTTTTTTTTAATAAATGACTTTGAGGATTTCATTCTAGTACCTCCTATTATTGTACCCTAAATTATGGTCTCTTGTGGTCTGTTCTGAAAAAATATCCAAAACTCAAAAATTAGGCAAAAAGGGATGATTGTGTGACCATTTGATGCCACACTGATATATTTTCTATAGGCCCCTCCACCCAGCAGAATCATCTGATTCTCTCTGGAAATGTAACCTGATTTGACTAACACTTTGTTAGGACATTTTACAACCCTATGAAAGTCATAGGATAACATATAGAAAAATGGGAAGGTATGCTGCTTTCTTTTTTTCCTTTTCTGCTAGAAATGATAACCCCAGAGGTAAAGACTTCATTGTCTCTAAAATATGAACCTGTTTGGGATATAACCTAGCAATCTTATTTGAATTTCTCTTTCTCCACTGACTTTTCGATCAGTTTCTCATAACCTGACTGCATCAGCTTTGTGATTCTGCTAGTTCCCTCCTTAAGGGAGTCCAATAAAACTCTGACACAATAAAACTTTCTCTATGTGTATGTTTTAAACAATTAAAGAATTAGTCTTTGATATTTTGGGGAGCCCAACAATCATATGGTCCCTGGAGGATGATCTCCAGCCTTCAGGATTCCCCAGCTATCATACTCATAGGGCCACTATGTGAAGACAACCAAACTCGGGTCAACTAGCTCAGTTGGCTAGTGTGGCACAGATATGGCTCCAACACAGGCAGGATGCCTTCCATCCATCTGCAGAGGCCACAGCTCTAAACAGATAAAAATAGGGGCGCTTGGGTGGCTCAGTCAGGGAAGCGTCCAGCTCTTGATTTCAGCTCAGGTCACGATCTCATGTTGATTGTGAGATTGAGCCCTGCATCAGGCTCCACACTGAAAGCGGAGCCTGCTTGGGATTCTCTCTCTCTCTCTCTCTCTCCCTCCACCCCTCCCCCATTCACACTTGCTGTCTCTCTCTCCCTCTCTCTCTCAAAATAAATTAACATTTTAAAAATAAAATGAACAAAAAAACATAAACGTTGAGAGTGAATGAGCAGCAACGCCACTCCCATGGGTGAATACACAAGAGAAATGAGGGCCTGCATCTGTAAGAAGACTGACACGACAACGTTCAGAGCCTTTATTCCGAAAACACCCAAAACGGAAACAATCCAAATGTCTATCAACAGGAGAACAGATAAACAAATTCTGGCGTATTCGTAAAATGGGAGACCATACAGCAAGAACGAAGTACTGATGTACGCAGCGACATTTTGTTGTCCAAAAGGAGCCATACATAAAAGAACACAGACTTAATGAATCTGTTTATGTGAAATTAAAATATAGGCAAGCCTCATCTATAATGATACATTCCCTGTGGGGAGGGGAATGACTGGAAAAAGGTATGATATTACTTTCTGGAGGGACAGAAATAGGATTGACCTGGGTGATGCCTAGCATGCACACGTGCACAAAGAAAACCAAGAGGTACAGTTTTGACTTTGGTATTTTACTTTACGTAAATTTCACCTCAAAAATGAACAAATTGTTTAAAAAGAGGAAGGACAGAAAAAACTGGATTCTAAAAAAAGTGACTAGGGAAAAGAAAGGAAAGGGGGATTTGAAAGGATTCTTCTTCCACATGTAGAGTAAATAAATAAGAACTAACTAAATAAGGGGTGCCTGGCACCCCTGGCTCAGTCAGTGGAGCATGTGACCCTTGATCTCAGGGTTGTAAATTCAAGCCCCGCATTGGTGTAGAGATTATTTAAAAATAAAATCTTTTAGGGGCACCTGGGTGGCTCAGTCGGTTAAGCGTCCAACATCATTCAGCTCAGGTCATGATCTCACAGTTTGTGAGTTTGAGCCTCACATCGGGCTTGGGCTCTATGCTGACAGCTCAAAGCCTGGAGCCTGCTTCACCTTCTATGTCTTCCTCTCTCTCTGCCCCTCACCCACTTGGGCTCTGTCTCTCTCTGTCTCTCAAAAATAAATAAATGTAAAAAAATGCTTAAAATAATCTTTTAAAAAAAGAGCTCACCAAATAAAACAAAAACGAGGATAAACCCAAAAGGGCATGGCTGTATGTTCCCTGGTTGGGTACATTTATGCCTGCCAATAAACTTCAGCCGAGAGCTGGCAACGCCCAGGCACCTTCTTAACATGAGGGTGATTGGAACAGCTGGTATTTCTCTTTGAGAAACGGAGACAATACAGAGTTGAGGTTGGATACTGGGGGACCATGCTCAATAAGGACACTATTAATAATCCGTAAATGAATCAAGCAAATGCTTAAGGTAAGCCCTCTGACAGTGGGGATGGTGGGAACAATGGCATAAAGGCACACAAATAAACAATGGGATTCCACAAGACTACCCCATTCAGTTCAGGAACAAATTATTCTTAAGCTAAATAGTGCATATGTAAACCCACTCTCAAAACTGCAAACTTATGCCAAGATGACTGTTATTACCTAAAGATGTATTTTCAGCTTCTCGAACCCTCTATGGCAGTTTTCATTATTGTTAAACTCCATTGCATCCACCTACTAGATCTTCAATAATAGGCCTAAAACATTCCCAGCGGGTGAAGGCTTGAAAATAGACTCAGCCATCTGAAAGAATAGAAGTTTCTTTTTCTGCCAAATGTGACAGCCACAAGTGGTGCAGCCCCAGCGTTCTGGCCACGTCCTTTCTGGCTCGGGGGGGAGGGGGGAATGCCTCCCAAAAGTGTGTTTTCCCACACCGGGACTGCTCTAGATGAGGGGAGATGACGAGCAATTAGGTACTCGGGCAAGGGGAGAGGGTGACAAGCGACAGTGGCACACTCAGTAGGGGGCCAGCCATGTGCTAAATCCTGCCTCCTTTAATCCTCAGAGTGGCCAGATGAGGTAGTCAGGCTCCAGAAAGGAAACAGATGGCACACCCAAATTAGGTAGTCTGAGGCGGGACCAAGAAGAAGACTTCCAAAGTGGGTGAGGTACAGAGAGACTCTGAGACAGGAGGCGGGGCTAGAAACTAGGGATGAAGGGAAAGGAGTATGGAGGAACAGGACTTGGGAGTGACCATCGTCTGGCAGAGCGGCAACCCCCTGGGGCAGGGAGCCAACAGGATAATCCCTGACCGGGCTGGCCTCCCTCCCTCCCTGCCATCCTCTGTGAGCACGGAAGGCAGAGGACAGGAACCCGCTGTGATGGCGCCAGGCCCAGCCCCAGACCCCGAGGGCGGAGAGAGGCCACAGGGACATCACCTCTGGGTTGCCGGTGAAGAGCTCCTGCTCCCCAGCAGTCCCTGAGCAAGGAGGATCGGTTCTGAGGTGGCCTGGGCTCTTCCCACACTGTGTTTTCCTGTCCTGGGGCCCACCTGCCCCCACAAATGCTTAAGCAGACAACCCAGCCTTGAGCCCTCAGCAAAGTCCAACTCGGAAGTTCTCTGAATCTATGGATTTGTGGTTTGGAATGGGGGGGCACTAAGCCGATAGGACATCAAAATAAGGGTTTCAAAATAGGGCCTCCCCTCAAAACTGGTGCCCACACTGTAGTCGTTTCTCCTTCCCAGGGATGTCCTCCATCCTTCCAAGTCCTCCCCTCCTTCCGAGGATCCTTCTCTCTTCCCACAGTCCTCCCTTCCTTCCCAGGGTCTTCCTCTCTCTTTCCCACAGTCTTCACCTCCTTCCCAGAGTCCTCTTCTTTCCCAGATCCTCCTTTCTTTTTCCCATGGTCCTCTTCTCTTATTCCTTTCTCCTCCATCTTCACACTAAGCTTTTATCTGGAAAAACCTTCCTTCCACACCAGAATTTGACTCAACTTCAAGGGCAGTCCTTGTCCCAAAATTGGGGGTTTTGTTTGGAAGGGCAAAAGAATTCACCCCATTTACGCATCAGTACAATAGAGTCAAAATGTGGTAGCCCAAATATAATACTTTCCTACTCTTAAAATGGGAAAGAGCTACTAGGTCCAACTGTAGTTCAAGAAAAACAAAGGCTGTACTCCCACAACTACTTATAGAAAGCAAGTTTATCAGCATGTTACCAACAAAACTGTCGCTAGCCTCTGCCCAATGAAAATAAAAGAGCGAGGGGCGCCTGGATAGCTCAGTCAGTTACGTATCTGACATTGGCTCAGGTCATGATCACACGGTTTGTGGGTTCGAGCCCCGCGTCGGGCTCTGTGCTGACAGCTCGGAACCTGGAGCCTGCTTCGGATTCTGTGTTTATGTGTGTCTCTCTCTGCCCCTCTCCTGCTCAAGGAGAGCAGAGTTGTCTCTCTCTCTCTCAAAAATAAACATTTTAAAAATAAAAAAAAAAAAGAAGAGAATGAAGTGTGAGCAACATTACTCTAGGGCAAGATCCTGAGGAAAGACTAAAGTGGGTTCCTATTAGTTCTAGACTGGGGGCAGAGGACAGGTAGAGGGCCCAAGAGTTGGACACTGTTTTTTATCATCAATCCCTTTTCATAAAACCCTCCCATGTAGCTCTCAAGGCTCTTTGAAGGGGACACCTGCTTCTCTGGGCCCCCCATCCCCCACACCAGCTGCCCCACAGCCGCAGGTCTTAGGCACGGTCTGGTACCACCGAACTCCAGCAGAAGCCCTGGGGATTTCTGCACACAGCCCTTCCTAGTGAGCACAGTCCGTCTTCTCCAGCGTTAGATGGCAAGTTCACGGTAGAAAAACATTTTCGGCTTACTTGGTATTTCCTGCAGCAAACAGCCTCAAGGTGATGTTCCCCCCCCACCCCGATTATTTTTTTACTCAATTTCAATCATTATTTACAACTGTGCAGCATGTAATTTCTTAACATGAATGAGCTACATTTTTGCAATTAACCCCTAAATGACTTCTGCAAAGGGCATAATTTTAAAACATTCCTGATTGTGTTCAATGCTTCATGGCCATAAAGGGGAAAGGAAAATAATACTGCTCCTGTCAAAAAAGGTGTATGAAGGTATAAAACACAGCATAATTGGAATTCTAGATTTAGTCTGATTGCTACTTGATTTAAAGAGTCAACACTAGGGGCGCCTGGGTGGCTCAGTTGGTCGAGAGTCCAACTATTGATTTTGGCTCAGGTCATGATCCCAGAGTTGTGGGATCAAGCCCTGCATGGGGCTCAACACTGTGCGTGGAGCCTGCTTAAGATTCTCTTTCTCTCCCTCTGCTCCTCTCCCCACCTCATGCTGTCTCTCTCTAAAATAAGTAAGTAAATAAATAAATAAATAAATAAATAAAGTCAAAACTAGTTTCAACCCATGAGGCACCCAGGTGGCTCAGGTAGTTGAGTGTACAACTTTTGATTTTGGCTCAGGTCATGATCCCAAAGTCATGCCCACATCAGGCTCTGCACTGTGTGTGGAAGCTACTTGAGGTTTCTTTCTTTCTTTCTCTCTCTCTCTCTCTCTCTCTCTCTCTCTCTCCCCCCTCCACCCCTCCTTCCCGCTCTCTTCCTCTCTCGTATATATATATATATATATATATACATACATACATATATATATCAATTTAAAAATAACTAGTTTCACTTTGAATGGAATGGAACAGGGTAAAATTCTTTCAAAACATCAAAGCAAGTGAACAAGTACATACATAAAACAATTTAACAAGCTTTATATTTTCCGGCATTTTCTAAGTGACACACCACTTTAAAAAGAACACTCTGAGCCTTAAGAAAGTGATTTCAAGATGAGTATCTCTCGATATCTAGTGCAAAGCTATACATTCTCTTTTTGAGAGCACACAAGAGGTCAAAGTGTCAACTCATCCCCTAGGAGAGCCCATGAAATGACCCAAGTGCTCCCACAGTTTTGGTCAGTAGAACCCACACAGGAGACAGGAAAAAGGGTTTCACGTTGTACTCACTCTTACAAAGTTGTCAGGGAACAAACCTCTTCTGCCGTTGATCTGTCCCTCCCACCAGCCTCCATCCTCCTTCCTGATGTTGGTGATGATCTCACCCACGCTGATCGTCAGCTCATCGTCGTGCTGGGCCTGGTAGTCAAACTCCACTATGGCCTCCACTGGAAGGAACAGGGACAGAAAAAAGAGCACCTTAGGCCAGATCTTGGAGAAGGCTGAGGCCCACCAGCCCTGGAAGATCAGTAAAGTCATATTAAAGGGACTTCCCCTCTAGCAGTACTTAAAATAACAGGACCCCACACAGCAGCCTGATTTTGGTTAGCCCTAGGGCTGTCGCACAGAAACCGCAAAGCGCAGGTCGGTGGTCAGGAACCGGTGGAGCGGCCTGCAGTTCTCAGGGCCAGGAGGAGCTTCCGAGGGGAAACCACACAACGCCAGAGGCCGATCACATCTGCACTGCCGGACGGAGTGCAGCATCACCTCCCCAAGTGTGGAGAAGGCAGGTAACACGCGCAGCTTTGGTCCTTAGGTGTCGTCGGCCTTGCGAAGACTGTGTGATGTTAACTTCTCTGGGCCCCGGGCATGCGACATTAGGTGGCCGATAAGAACTCCCACCCTAAAGAGACAATGCCCATCCCTCAGCCACAACAGGCACAAAGACAGCTGACACTGAGGGCCCTGCTGGCCAAGCCAGGGTCTCAGACTGCTGACGTCCACAGGGTAAATCTGGAAGGACCGGACGCCCTCAGGACAACCGCCCTCTCCGCAGAGCAGTCCTCAGGCGGCAACACCATTTAAAGTGTTCTCCCACCCCGTGGTGATCTTTTATACTTGGTCATAGGTGGAGGCAACAGATGACACAGACAGGTCTTGTTGACAAAGTGCAGGCACAGAGTAGCAGAGCTAAGCCGTCTCACCTCAACCAATAAACCACCTGTCCTTTTCCTTCTATATTCACAGCTCAGGATGGATGAATGAATAGCAAATGAATAAATACAAGGGTAGTGAAAATCTGGTGAAACCGCAGGTGGTGCATTAGCAACTTAGAAATTATGGAAATAGAAGAGGAAAAGTTTGAAGTGAGCTCTGTAACATGCACACATACAAAAATGAACTCAAATGAATCACAGACCTAAATCTAAGAGCTAAAAGTATCACACTTTCATAAGAAGGCACAGGATGAAACCTTAGTGATCTTGGGTTTGGCAAAGATTTCTTCAGTAGGAGATAAAAAAGAGCAAACGACCTGAAATTTCAATACAATGGCGTAGGTTTCCAGGAAAAAGGCTGGTAGGTGAGTGGGCCCCCTGTTGAAGGGGCTTTGTGTCTCCATTAGGGGTGAATTCCCAAAGGGCTTCCAGATCAGAAGACCCTGGCCCTCCAGATTGGCATGCTCACCCCATCCATTCATAATGTCAGCTGACCCAGACGGTTCATTAGCAACTCAAAGTGAAATTTCTTTGCCTGGATCATCTTTTTCATTCCAAAACTAGCTGGCCAACTCTGCTGTCATGACTCTTCCCAGGATGAAGTGGAGTCGTAAACCCTTGTCATCATTTGTCGACAAAAAGGAAGAGCGTCAGAGCCTAAACAAAGCAACTTTTTCTGACTCTTCCTGGTTCCTGACATGTAAGAAGGCAGAAACACTCCTACTTTCTTGTATCATGCTCTGCTCCCCAGCAGCGAAAATAAGCCATCATAACAACTAGAACCAGGTCAATTAAATTTAAAAAAAAAAAAAAAACTTTCTTCAAATGACCCAGACAGGGATCCTCTAAAGCTTTGCCATCGGAACTGAACCGGCAGTAATCAATGTTTCTGTGCCCAACATTTCTCCTGCATTATCTCATTTAATCCTCACAATATTATGATGCTCATCTTCCCAATTAAAGAACCTGGAGCTCGGCAAAGCAGTTAAGCTCATTTTCTGAGCCAGTGCTCTCCAAAGTGGGATGCACTCACTTCAGGGATTAGTCGACATCATGAAAAAACAATCAGAGCCATGATTCACTTTATTTTAATTTTAAAAAGACAAAAATTCAACTTCTTTTATATTCCCTTATAAAATGACACTGGTTCCTTCATCCAGCCTCTAGGTCAGGCAGTCGAGGGTGCTGTGAGGACAGGAAGCAGTCTGAGGCCAGCAGGGCCCCTCAACAAGGCTGCCTGCTGGAGCTGGAGCCAACTTGCAGCGGAGGGGGGGGGGCGGGGGCGGCTGCCGATGTGGTGCTGGGCGGCCTTCTGATCAAGCCTCTTCATGGCTATGACTCCTCAATAAATGGAGGAAAGGCTTAAAACACATGTGTAAAGAAAGCAGAGGGTGTAAACAATACTCAACACGGGAGCAGGAAAACAGGAAACCGCACAGCTCCGGGCCAGCCAGGTCGGGAGGGGAATGTGAACACAAGACAACCGGATCTTCCAGGGAGACTAAATGATCAAGACTACTGATAATACAGGGTGTTCTCCACTGCTGATACAGGTGCAAATTACCTGGTTACAGTGTGGAACTGTTGGGATTGCAATGTATGTACCTGAATCATGAAGACAAATGTCTTCATTTTCCACCAGTCTGAAGTCATAGAACACTTAATCTTATGTTTTCCCAAAGTCCACTAAACCTAATGATAAATGCTTAGAAGCTTCTTTTGGGCTTTCTCAATCAACTAGTACAATAATATATGCATACAATCTGTAAATAAACATATACACAGAAACACCTGATTATTTCTTTAATAATAGGTTTTGGTTTTTTTTTAATCTAGACAAGGCCTGGAATGCTGCCCTATGCTCCCAAGGCTGATAGAAGCTCATAGTTTGTCTGAGGGGACCAGGAGATCATGGGGAGTGGAATTGGGGGTGGGAGAGTAGCACATGGGACCTGGCTGGGAGAGAGAGCACAGGAAGGATGCTAAGGAGGAATCTAGTCAACAGTCCATCGAGACACTGAACTTGAAGAACTCTGTGTACTTTGGGGAACTCGGAACCCCATCAACTTCCAAAAAACAACCTTGCTTCTTCTTTCCTACACAGCAATTCTCACTTTATTCTGTATGCGGGCCTTACCGAAATGGAGCTGGAAAAGGACAAAGAAATCTGCTTCAAGATGGTCCTAGGAAGTAAACAGCTGCTGTCTGCGGTCACACTCTGAGGAGAAATGCCTCCTGCTTTTGCTTCAGTCTCTCTCCTTTGAGGAGCCCAAGGATACACCTTAATTGACACTTATTGTGAGTAAGGCTGGAGAGGAGGAATTGGGGACTCAGGGATAAATAAGGCTAACAGGGCGCCTGGGGGGCTCCATCAGTTGAGCGTCTGACTTCGGCTCAGGTCACGATCTTGCAGTTTGTGAAGTCGAGCCCTGCATCGGGCTTGCTGCTCTCAGCGCATAGCCTGCTTTGGATCTTCTGTCCCCCCTCTCTCTGTCCCTCCCTTGCTCGTGCTCTCTCTCTCTCAAAAATAACTAAAACATTTAAAAAATGTTTACAAAAAAAGGAGGTAACTGCATAGTTTTTGAGTCTTCCCAACATCCTATCTGATCTTTCCAGATTTACACTGGTTTTAAGATCCTAGACACTGAAGGCATCACATACACCCTGTCTGCCTTCGGCCCCAGCTGAGGGGCCTAACTGCCTCATGTCCCCTTTCTGGCTCCTCCAGCCCTTAAGGCAATTCCATGTGGCGGTGGCTGCACAGGTGTCTCATCCTCCCGGTGAGAGCTAAGATTACCCTTAGCTCTTCGTTCTGTCTCTCTCCTATGAGCGTCCGTGGCCTGTAGCAGGTGCTCAATAAACCGCAATAACCAACTGGCCAGCTTGCATTTGATAATGGCAAGCAGTTCTCTGCCCAACAAAGATGGTACCAAAATGTCAAGTGTCAATCACATTTTTGCAAATCAAGACAGATTGTTCAGTGCACTAAGGGAGCTTGCTATTTAAAGAATCCTGTGGTTGATTCTTTTGTAACATGAATAATCACTTCCTGCTTTACCTTTCCTGTCAAGATGAATTTTTACATATCAGGTTTCTCTAAGAGGAGGAAACCTATGTATGATTTTCTTAAGCACTCATAAATCATGAGGTTGTGTCTCTCCTTACCCCCTAAAAGCCTCTGGCCTGTGTCCTCTGCAAGACTCTGAAAGGTTCCAGACTTTGGCTGTTCACAACAGTATCACTTGCCATATTTGGGTACTGAGTACCTTAAGTGTCGCTGGTCCAAATGGAGATGTGCTATAAAACACGCAGTAGGTCGCAAAGAATTAGGGGGAAAAGAATGTAAAATATCTCACATTTAGATTGTATGTTGGAATGGTATTTTGGACATGCTGGGTTAAATAAGTATATTATTTCTTTTTACCTTGTTTTTTCTTGCCTTATGAATGTGGCTATTAGGACATTTAAAATTATATATGCAGTCTCGTATTATACTTCTGTTGGACAGAGAAAACTTGGAAAATACTTGACAGACAGCAAATCAAGACCTCACATTTCATAAACACAGTCAAAATATACACAAGAGCCCATGAGAAAGTCTGCATCCCCGAAACCCATTTCCTTGGCTTTAGGAAGTGGCAGGTAGGCTGCAGGAGCTATAAAACATCGCCTAAGATTTTTTTTTAATGGTACCCTTTGGGAAACTACCTGTGGACATGAGCACAAAATTAAAACACTAAGCTACATATGTCAGAGGTATAATTAGGGCAACAGTAAACAGAATCCCATATTGAAAGACACCATAAATTACCAAACTTAAGAATGTCTCCCTGTCAGAAAAATACCACCCTTCAGCTGCCTGCTATGCCAAAAACCAGCCTCCACATGTTTGCTGCATCTCCTGGCGCTGCAAAAGCCAAGGCTACGGTTAATCCGTGCGTCCAAACGGGTAGAGCCAGGGGAGATAAGAGTTCTGCTTCGACAGGCAAAACGGGTCAACCACCCAGATTTCCGCCTTCAAACCGGCTGGAATGTGGCCTCCCCGCAAAGATGAAATGTGTGCTTCTTAACTGTCATTTGGCTGAGCCAGCTGCCAAGCACCTTTTCACAGCAAACTTCTCACGGTGGCATTTCAGAGTCCCCTCTCTGCGACCTGGGGCCTCCCAGCCTCTGTGTGCTGTACTTCCTGTCTCCTGTCACTCAACTGTGCCACAGTTTCACAGTGGCTCAGCCCAGTCAGACTGTAAGCTCCAACTGGGAAGAGTCCTGGCCTGTTGCAGGATTCCACCTCCCTGGCTTAGCATCATGTCCAGCTAAACTGCCGTAAACCTCTCGTGCAGTTTAAGGAGCCTTAAGCTTTGAGAATTTCATTTCACTCATAAGTGGAACAGGAGAAACTTACCAGAGGACCATGGGGGAGGGAAAGGGGGGAAAATAGTTGGAGAGAGGGAGGGAGGCAAACCATGAGAGACTCTTGAATACTGAGAACAAACTGAGGGCTGATGGGAGCGGGGGAAATGGCAAGGGGGGTGATGGGCATGGAGGAGGGCACTTGTGGGGATGAGCACTGGGTGTTATATGGAAACCAACTTGATAATAAACTATAAAAGAAAAAAAAACAATTTCAAACGTACACACAGCAAAGGAGACCATCAATGAAATGAAAAGACAACCTACTGAATGGGAGAAAATGTTTGTAAATCATATATCTAATAAGTGGTTAATATCCAAAATCTATAAATAATTCATATAACTCAATAGCAAAACAAACAAAAACTGCACACACACAATCTGATTAAAAAATGAGCAGAGGATCCGAACAGACGTTTTTCCAAAGAAGACATACAGATGGCCAACAGGTACATGGAAAGATGCTCAGTATCACTAATCATCAGAGTAACACAAATAAAACCACAAGATATCACCTCACACCTGTCAGAATGGCTAGTACCAAAAAAGATGAGAAATAACATGTGTTGGTGAGGATGTGGGGGAAAGGGAACCCTCATGCACCTCTGATGGAAAGCAGTATGGGGCTTCCTCCAAAAGTTAAAAATGGGACTACCCGATGATCCAGCGATCCCACTCTTGGGTAGGTACCTGAAGAAAAAGAAAACACTTGACTGAAAAGATACCTGCACCCCTATGTTCACTGCAGCATTATTTACAATTGGCAAGACATGGAAGCAGCCTAAGTGTCCATCAAGGACAAAGAGACAAAGAAGACGTAGTATATATACACGATTGAATATCACTCAGCCATAAAAAAGAATGGAATCTTGCCATTTGCAACAACATGGATGGACCTTGAGGGCATTATACTAAGTGAAAGAAAGAGAAAGACAGAGGAAGAGAATTACTGTATTATCTCACTTATATGTGGACTCTACAAAAAAAAAAAGAAAGAAAAAAAGCACAGATACAGAGAACAGATTGGCAGTTGCCAGATGGTAGGTGGTGAGGGGGTGCAGTGAAATGGGTGAAGGGAGTCAAAAGGTACAAACTTCCAGTTATAAAATAAAGAAGTTATGGGGATGTAATGAATACCATGGTAAATATAGTTAATACTTTATTGCATATTTAAAGTTTCCAAAGGAGTAACTCTTACAAGTTCTCATCACAAGAAAAAAATTCTGTGTGGTGACAGCAACTAGACTTACTGTGATGATCATTTTGAAATATATACAAATATCAAATCATTATGTTATACACCTGAAACTAATATGGTATATGTCAATTATACCTCAATAAAAAATAAAAAGAATAGCTTCATTTGTGAATTTTAAAGAATAATTTCTTAATGTTACGTTCTAGTCCTCTGATTGAAGCAAGCGTATAAAATAAAGAACTTTTTGCCCAAAAAAAGATTTCACTAAAAAAGGTCATGATTCCTGATCATTGGAGACAGAAAGGACACTAGTTACTATCTTGTCAAATCCTTTTCTTAATTTTACAGATGAGGAACTGAGGCCTGGAAGGTTCTATGATGAGGCTTAGAGAGAGTGAGAGCTAAAATCATGGCAGCATCACTTCAGATAGCTGTGAAATTAGGTGATTAACTAGTTGTTACTTAACCTTCTAATTTCTGTATAAGTCTAATTACATGAAACAGAAGTTGGTGTTTTGATTTTTTACTTTGCTTTTCTGTTTGGAGTGTCATTGCAACTACTGTATTGTAAAGGATGGAAAATAATTGCATATGTTAAAAAAATAGTGTTATATTCAATAAATAAATAAATAAATAAATAAATAATGAAAAAAAAAACAAAAGTAAGAAAGGTTGATTTTTGACACTGGTTACAAAAACAAAAACAAAAAATCATGGCAGCATCAAGACTGGAACTAAACTCTCTCACATCATGGTCCCAATGAGACAAGAGAAGAAGTGAATAGGAAGAAAATGAGACCAGAAATATCCAGATATCCATGCCATTGGGTTTATTTTCCTTTCATATGCAGCTTAGTTCCCAGAATATCCAGGGAAAATTACACAAGTCAGGAATATATAAGAACCTGTGTTCGAATCTAATAAGAGAAAAAAGAGATCAGTGGTTGCCGAGACCAGGGAGTGAATGCAGATGAACACAAGAGATCTTACTGGGATGACAGAAATGTTCTAAAATTAAGTTATGGTGAGGGTTTCACAAAGCTGTAACTTTACTAAAATCATCGAACTCTACACTTAAAATGGGTAGAATTGTATACCTCAATGTAGCTTTTTCAATTATTTCATAAATGTATTTATTGAGAGAGAGGGGGAGAGACAGTGTATGCACAAACAAGGGAGAGGAGCAGAGGGAGAGGGAGAGAGAGAATCCCAAGCAGGCTCCCTGCTCAGCACGGAGCCCAACACAGGGCTTGGTCTCAAGACTGAGATCATGACCTGAGCCGAAATCAAGAGTCAGATGCTTAACCCACTGAGCCACCCAGACACCCCACCTCAATATAGCTTTTAAAAATAAAATGACCATGTGTTGTATGTTCTGGAATTTACAATATTAGATATCACTCATTGAAGTGGTTGACTGACTTTATGTCCCAGGAAGAGACCAATCCCCATTCAGAGAGGGGAATCCATTTGGGGGACCCTCCCCTCTGCCATGAGACAACAGTCTGACGGGACTTCCCACCACTGACAGCACAGGAGTCAACTATGGCTCCCAACAGCGGATGGACATGACAAAGCCTGGACATGGCTAGAGCAGATCCCCCAGCAAGGCTCCCAAAAGTGGAAGGGATCTCTGGAGCTCCCTGGTTGCCATCTTTTCTCAACCTCCAGTAAATCATCTTCCATCTTTGTTAAGGGTGAGTTGGTTTCTGTTGCTGGCAACCAGGGCACCCTAACAGATACACTTGTACATCAACTTTTTGAACAGGCTCTTCCCTACACAAGTCTGCACAAGGCCCAGTTCTCCCTCATCCTGTGCTCTCCTGGCAGTGTCAAGGCCGAGGGTTTATATCTAAACTTCCTAGGCCAGGGCCACTGGCACTGTGAGGACTTCCAAGTCTAACAAAGTTGACTTCCGCACCAGCACACTTCCCTTTGGCATCTTCACAAACACACCACTAATGAGACCATTCAAGGCCCAACAAAGGGTCATTCCTAAGGACTGAAACTGTCAGAACCTGAACATGACCTTCCCTGAGGAAGACAGGTGCAGAACACAGACTCCGGTGAACCAAGAGCCACTGGGCCTAAGCTCTCTCCCTGGACACCGTCTGCAAGGGAGCTGCCTATAGGGTTAAATGATATCCATAGTGACCTAGCAGCAGCTCCCAGAACTGGGCTCCAGTTCCAGCTTCCCAGAATGGAAGGGAAAAGAGAAAAATCAAGAGTGAAGAGAAAGAAGCAGCCAGCTGTGAGAGAGGAAAGAAGGGCCACCACTGACTCAGGACGCTCTTGCCACACTGCTCAGTAGGCCAGCCTCCCAGCCCATCTCTCAACCCGCGCCACATGAACCCAAGCATCTTCACAGGGGCCGTGAGCTGTGGGAGAAAGAATACAGGCCTTGAAGCCTGGGAGGCCTGGGAGTGAGTTCTGACATAGACATTTACTAACTGTGTGACAGGGGGCCACACACCTCGCTTGAGTTCATTTGCTCTGTGCTTCAAGTCGGGAGATGACTACCCAGTGGGTTGTTGCAAAGATGGAGGATGCTTGTAAACTCCTGTCCATGGGGGCCGTTCCATAAAGGACAGCCACGAGCCTTGCAGGCCTGTACGGTGCTGAGCGAGGAGGTTTCCCCACGCATATCCTCCCTGCCAGGTCCCGGGAAGGGGAACCCTTAAAGGGCAGATCCGAGCATCTCTTCCCCTTCACCTGGCATCTGGCACATAGTAGGTGCTCAATAACTGTTGGCAAGTGAGTGCATGTCCCGAGAACATGTTACCTCAAACCATAGCTTATCGCTCAGCACAGCGAAATGCAGTCACAGATGAGAGCCTAGTTGTTTGACTTGAAGGCTAGAGAAAGCCCCAAACCAGCACAGCCAGCCACAAAACACGCTCTGGCCCACTGGTGCAAGCTTCCCAAGTGCTACCGTGATCAGCCTTGACTCCATTCCCACCTCTGCCACCACCGCCGCCCCTGACCGCAGAGGGGCCACGGAGCAGACGTGAAAATGAGATGTGGGCCGTGGCTGGGTCACTGGGTCGGGAGCTCCCTCAACCAGAAGTGCTTCACAAAGCCTGGGGGGTGAGTCCCCCCACAGCCTGCATTTGGAAGTCTTGGCCTCAACAGACCTCACCCAAAGAACCAGAAACAATGAGCTCTTCAACACTTCGCGACTGAAATTAACTCCTGCAAACCTAATGCACAGCTGTTTTAAGAATGCGCCTTAGATACACTGGAGAAGAATAACGTGGCCAGAAAAAGAAATAAATAAAAAAGAAGTAAAATTAAATAAAAAAGAAAGCACAGAGAAAGCATGCAGATAAACATACAGGCAAAAAAAAAAAAAAAGAACTAGCAAAGAATCAAGACAATTGATGACAGTTAATAAGCCTGTAGAGAGAAGGGCTCTATATAGCAATCACGGAGGAGTAAATAAACTGCACCTTAGAACTAACTTAATAAAAAGAGAATTAAGTCAAAATAGCTTAGCCAAAGAAAACATAACCTTTTCTTTCAGTAGAAGAAAGCAAGCACATGAATGTTGCTTTACATAAGTATCAGACAGTTTTAACTAACAATATGGCTTGATTTTCTTTATATAATGACAGCCTATTCTCAGATTCAAAGGACAGAGATAACGACAGGCACCTAATTAGAAGGTGATCCCCTATTTTTCTCAGTGAGAGGATCCAAAAGGTTTGGAGCCAACCAAACTTTAAAAGGAAGAAGAGGGGGCACCTGGGTGGCTCAGTAGGTTAAGCGTTCGACTCTTAATCTGGGCTCAGGTCATGCATGATCTCACGGTTCATGAGTTCCAGCCCCACATTAGGCTCTGTGCTGATGGAGCTGAGCCCGCTTGGGATCCTCTCTCTCTCCCTCACCTGCTTGCACTCTCCCTCTCAAAATAGATAAATAAACTGCAAAAGTAAAATAACAGAAGAAGAAACAGTCAAATGTCTGCTTATACTTATACTAATTTAATTTTAATTTAGTATATAATATACAGATTATATAAAATAATTAGAAAACATTGCTTTTCCCCTGACAGCCACCCATGTCATGGGCGAGTTTTATTCCACAGATGTCGCATGGAGGATTGACACACATTTAGTTATGGATAAGGCATCAAAAATGCTTGCTTTGTTGAGAGGCGCCTAGGTGACTCAGTCAGTTAAGCACTTGACTCTTGGTTTCAGCGGAGGTGATGACCTTATAGTTTCATGAGTTCAAGTCCCACCCATGCCCTCCCCACCAATGGGCTCTGCTTTGACAGTGCAAAGCCTGCTTGGGACCTTTCTCTCTCTCTCTCTCTCTCTCTCTCTCTCTCTCTCTCTCTCTCTCTCTCTCTCTCTGCCCCTTCCCTGCTCTCTGCTCTCTCTCTCTCAATAGATAGATAGATAGGTAAACTTTAAAAAATTAATTCATAGAGGGGTGCCTGGGTGGCTCAGTCAGTTAAGTGTCCGATTTCGGCTCAAGTCATAATCTCACTGCTAATGAGTTTGAGCCCTGCATCCAGCTTGGTGCTGACAGCTTGGAACCCAGAACCTGCTTCAGATTCTGTGTCTCCCTCTCTCTGTGCCCCTCTCCTACTCATACTCTGTCTGTCTGTCTGTCTGTCTCTCTCTCTCTCTCTCTCTCAAAAAATAAATAAAACATTTAAAAATTTTTTTAATTAATTCATAGAGCCCTATAGTGCAAGATGCTTTGTAAGCACTGCAACAGAACACAGCCCGGCTTTTCTCAAGAACACAATGGAGGTAGCTGCAGAGCTGGTATTAGAAGTGGACGTGCTGTGCTGCATTCAAGAAGAAAGGCCAAAGGCTTTCCGGGGACTTCAGCACAGCTACGTGGAATGAGCTGTAAGAGGCAAGAGTGGGGAAGCAGGTCAAAAGAAGGGAAGCGAAGGATGATTCCACAGGAAAAAAGTGGTCAGTCCGCCAGAGGGCAAGGTTCGAGTCCTCTGTTACTAAGAAATGCACGGTCTGATAAGGGAGAAACTTGACAAAGGTGACGGGAAACCGCAGGGAACCTTTGCTGCCACCCCCAGGATATTCGGTGTCCCTCTTCAGGCTTCGCTTACACCCCCAGGTGTAATGGTCCTGCTGAAGTGTGAGCCTCCAGAAGGCAGAAGGAAGTGTAATGCAAGCATGTGGGCCTCCTGAGAGAAAAGTCACATTGCACAACGCTTCCTCCCTCGAGTGCTGAGCTGACCATTTGGCCCCATCAGGGGCTTAGGGGGTGCTGGTTGCTGAGTACAGAGAAACCTGCAAGAATGCTTTTTGTCAAGAAGCTGAAAGTCCAAGAAGATGGGGTCCGAGACAAATGCACAGGGCTGAAAGCAGAACATAAGGGCACCGCGACAGCTCTTCAGAGCACTCTGGCAGTGCACACTGTTAGAAGGATGGCTGGCTGTGCGCTCCCCGCCATCCAGTCTGGACAGGATGCCCGGCGTGCCTGCGGCATCGTAGCTTGGACGTCATGAGCGACCGTGTGTCTGATGGTTTCATCGTGTTTCGTGTCTGACAACATATAACAATCATGAGTCTGTCCACATTATAACTACCCATGGCTCTTTTCAGTTGGCATTTTTAACAGCTGAAGGACAATTTGAGATAACAGTTGCTAGTCAAGGATCTACTTCAAGACCATTCCCTTCATCAACTGCATTATAAATACTTTGTCACAGTATCAGAAAATCACTTAGTGTGTGTCCACAGAGATTAACACAGAATAGAAGTGAAGTTTAAAACCAACATTTTTTTCCTTTGAAGATTACAATTTAAAGTTGGACAAACAGAATAATACATAAATAAATTGGACTGGGGTTTAAAATGTTTGAAATGTTTTCCAAAACTGAAACATGAGATTAATAAAAATAAATAAAACTAAAAGGATCAACAGCCCCACATCAAAACACTTCTAGAAAGATGATCCAAGAAGAGTAATATGTAATGTTTTTTCAGAAATAATTGCATTTAGTTTCCAAATACCATTTTTTTTTCACTAAAAAAAACCACCCAGGTAGCCTCGTAGAAATGATTCCAAGCCTGGGACAGGAAAGGTAACAAGCCTGAAATATCTTGTCAAAGACAAGAAATAGCTTGTCAAAGCAAGGAAGCCATCACACACAATAGAGTCATGTCAAAAGAATACAGAAGTGAGTGAGAAAAGGCTCCTGCTGGCCACAAATGGGACAATATGAGTGTCAGTAAGAATAAGTGCAGTGGGGACCCCTGGGGGGCTCAGTCAGCTGAGCGTCCAACTCTTGATTTTGGCTCAGGTCGCGGTCCCACAGTTTATAAGATCGAGCCTCGAGTCAGGGGATCCTCTCTCTCAAAATAAACAAACATTAAAAAAAGGAATAACCGCAACAGATTGAAATACATGAAACAGGTTTGATGTCTCAAATCAATATATGTTGGGGCGCCTGGGTGGCTCAGTCAGTTGAGCAACTGACTTCAGCTCAGGTCATGATCTGGCAGTTTATGAGTCCGAGCCCTGCATCGAGCTCTGGGCTGACAGCTCAGAGCCTGAAGCCTATTCTGGATTCTGTGTCTCCCTCACTCTCTGCCCCTCCCCAGCTCACGCTTTCTCTTTCTCTCCCTCTCTCTCTCTCTCTCTCTAAAATAAATAAACATTAAAAAATTGATACATGTTATATGATCTAAGTTTCATGATCACTTTTGTAGACTGCTAGGGAACGAACTCACTTTTCTGAGAACTGGTAAATTAAAGAAAAGAATCAAACATTTGTCCTGCCTTTCCCTTATGAATTTAGGATAACCAAAGAGTTGGTGAGGAGAAATTTCTCACTATAGGAGTATTTTGGCTAACAGATAAAGAAGGAGTGAGGATCAACATTTTGTAAACTTTAATGTAATCCAGCACCTGGGCAATGGTCACTAACCCCTGCTCACATTACAAAGAGAGACAATGAGGTTTCAAGAGCCTCGTGACAGAAGGGTGCGCCACCCTCGCAAAGCAAGCCTCTGGATTTGCTGCTGGTTTTCAGAGACTCCAAGGGGACTAGGAATATGTCAAATGGCACGCTAAGGTGCAGTCAACAAAATCCAGACTCTGGAAAACTCTATAAACAAATGACAGCTTCCTCAACAAGGAAGGAAGGAAGGGAGGGAGTGCAGGAGGGTGGGGAAAATAGATGAGGGAACCTAGATTAAAAGAGATTCAGGAACAACCAACCAATCACAAAGTATGGACCTTCCAAATCCAGATTTGAACAAATGCCTTTTTAAATATTTTAACTATGGGTCACTGAATATTTGAATGGGAAGTCTGGTGATAAGGACACATTGTTAGTTGTTGTAGGTGTAAAAATGATACTGTGATTATGGTTTTGAAAAGAGTCCTTATCTTTAAGAAATACATGCTGAAACACTTCCGGGTTGTTAAAGTGCTCTAAATGTGCAAGAAGAACAATGTTCTACATTGAACCTAAGAGATGAAGAGAAAAATCTTAATGCTGGTGTAACTTGCTGTGGTGTAACCGGGACTTTCGTAAGTGCCTCAGCGCACCATGGTACGCGCGGCAATGCCTCTGAAGAGGAAGATGGGGTTTTTCAAGGCAACAAGATACTAAATAAAAGTGTGCGTACGTGTATGTGTGCGTTAAGGGCACGAGGTATCTACAAATATTTTTTAATGTAGTTGACCTGAAATCAAGAATCAGATGCTTAAATGACCGAGCCACCAAGGCACCTCTACAAACATTTTTATAAGTTTGTTTGTTTGTTCATTTATTTATTTATTTAGAGAAAGCAAGCACGGTCGAGCAGAGAGACAGAGAATCCTAAGCAGGCTCCAGCTGTCAGTACAAAGCCCGATGCAGGGCCTGATCTCACAGAAGCTGTGAGGTCTGACCTGAGCCAAAGTCGGCTGTCTAACTGACCGGGCCACCCAGGTACCTCTACAGACACTTTTAAACAAGGAAGTGATCCAAAACGATTTTTTGCCTTTTTAGTGCTACAGTTTATTTTTTTGTAAATAATTATAAAATATATATCAAGTAACCAAAATTGTGATTATCTCCCTGCAAGACATGCATTTTAAAAGAAACCCTGAGACAACTGGAACTTAAACTGTATTTACTTTGCATGTTGTACAATGCTTAATCTTAATTCCTTAGTCAAAATAGACTTTTAGCTACTACTTAAAAAACCACAATAAGCCACAAGAACGGTCAAAAATGTGTTCTATATCACATGACTGTAAACATGGACCTTGAAACAAAACAGCAAGGCTACCTCTGGGAACATTCTGAATTTGGATTTTGGTGGTGGTGGTAGTGGTGGTCGTGTGTGTGTGTGTGTGTGTGTGTGTGTGTGTGTGTGTGAAGAGTGAGGACATAACTATTTTTATCTGTCATGCTTTATCTTTTCTTCAGCTTTGAGATATAACTGACATAGAACATTGTTTAAGTCTAAGATAATGTAATAATTTGATACACTTATACATTGCAATATAATGTCCAAAATAAAGTTGGTTAACATATCCTTCCCTTCATACGTAATTACTATTTTGTGGTGAGTATGTGTGTGTGTGTGTGTGTGTGTGTGTGTGTGTGTGTGTGTGTGAGAGAGAGACATAGTGGTGAGAACATTTAAGATCTACTCTCTTAGCAACTTTGAAGGGTTCAATATAGTATGTGTTAACAAATGTCAGTCATATGCCCTAAGACTTCATCTTATTATTGGAAATATGTACTTTTTGACCAACAACTCCCATTTCCTCCACCCCAAGCCCAGACCCTGAAAACCACCATTCTACTCTCTGTTTCTGTGAGGTTGGCATTTTCAGATTTCACAAAGTGAGACCATACAGTATTTGTCTCTGTCTGACTTGTCTCACTTAGCATAGTGCCCTCAAGACGCATCCATGTCATCATAAAAGGCAGCATTTCCTTATTTTTATGACCAAGGAATATTCCACTGTATAACATACCATATTTTTTTATCTGTTCATTCACAGATGGACACATAAGTCATTTTCATGTCTTGACTACTACGAATAATGCTGCAAGGAACAAGGGAATGCACACATCTCTCAGATAATGACTTCGTTTCCTTGAGATAAATACCCGGAAGTGTGATTGTTGGATCATGAGATAATTGTATTTTTAAGTTTCTGAGGAAACTCCATACTGTTTTCCATAGTAATTATACTGATTTACATTCTGATATGGGATTTCTTGAGATGTGTTATATATAAGGAAGACTGCTGTTTCGTTAGGCATAAAAGTGATATAAAAGTGATATCGTGTTTATGGGTATTAAGAGTCCTCGTCCGAGGCACCTTTCAGGGCTAGGTCTGCAGAAATACCACTAAGAAGGCAGCAGCAGCAAGTGCACAAGGGGGGAATGCACTTCCTTCTCACTTCAGATGAAATAAACAAATCCAGACACTCGACCAGTCTCCCACCGTGAAAGGAGCGGCCATTCCTAGTCCCTGTCACAGATCTACCCACACTGAATTGCTGCCTGTGTTCCCCACCAGAGTGAGGGCTACAGGGGCAGAGAGTACATACACTGCGGTGCTTGCCCCTGTCCACCCAGTGCTGGCCTGATGTCCGGCCTAGAGTAGGAATGGAATAAATATTTGCTGAATGAAAATACTCTTAACTTCTAAGTGCCAGGTGCCTTGCTGCCTTGATGCTCATCACATTGTTTAACTGTAACAACCACTCTGGGGTAGATGAGATTTTCCATGATGGCCACATGACCTCTCCCACTCTCAGGCTCTTCCAGAATGCGACCCTAGCCATCGATGGGGCAAATCTAATCTCCCTCCCTGGGCCTGTGAATTTGGGCAGGCTTGGGAGCACTTGGACCAAGAGAGTGCTGGGAAGTGAAGCTGTGTGACTTCTAAGGCTGGGTGACAAAAGGCTGATATGCAGTTTCCCATCTACTTGCTGAAATACTCTGAGGACTGCCACACTGTGAGGAAACCAAGTGACACTGAGGGCCCCCACACAGGCACTCCAGGTGGCCACTGAGGGGCCAAGTTGCTGAGTCATCCCAGCCTGGGCCAACACATGAGGGTCAGAGCCTTCAGATGATTCTAGCTCCCCTGCTGTTGAGTGAGCCCCAGCACTCAAATCTTCCCAGGAGAGGCCCCAGTCAATGTAGAGCTCACACAGCCATCCCCACCACGCCCTGTCCAAATTCTTGACCCACAAAATTGGCCAACATAATAAAATGGCCCTTTGAAGGTGCTAAGTTTGGAGTCACTTGTAATACGGCAGTAGTAACCAGCACACACGCCGAGGGGCCCACTGGTATCCCAGGTGTTGAAGAACGTGGTTCCCAGAGAGAAGAGAAACTGTCTGGGGGGGTGGGGAGCAGGTGGCCCAGGTGCCAGCCGCTGGAGTCACAGCCGGTCTTCTTGCCCCTGCTCCTGCTCATATATTCTTAATCAGTGAAGATTTGCTGAGTCATACATTCCAGATACTGTGGCTATACCAAGAAAAACATGAAGATACCAAAGTGCATACATGAATACACGTAGTATCTCAAATATGAGACCAGGCCAAATTAGGCCAGCCTGCCCTTATGAATTCTTAGCTGACATTGTTCCAGACAGAATGGCTCTTTGGTTTCCTAAGTATTTATTGAGAGTTTGAGGGAACAGAGGCACTGGCCTAGACAACAGGAATGTGAGTTAGGGGCCCATCACAGGAGACGAGTCAGGAAAAGATGAAAAGAGAAGGATGGAATTTCTCTGACATTAGATAAAAAGAGGATAAAAAGAAGTATAAGTGTTCTAATAGCAACAAAAGACATGAACATGAGGGTACACAGGGGAACTGATTGCCTTTTCTTAATACAAAGATCAGGGTCATCTGTTGGTAAGGGTCAGATGTGAGAAGAGAAGCTGAGAAGCTTAAGAAAACAGTCTAGGGGTGCCTGGGTGGCTCAGTTGGTTAAGCCTCCAACTTCAGCTCAGGTCAGATCTCACATTCGTGGGTTCGAGCCCCACGTCAGGCTCTGTGCTGACAGCTCAGAGCCTGGAGCCTGCTTCCAGTTCTCCCTCTCTCTCTCTGACCCTCCCCAGCTCATGCTCTGCCTCTCTGTCTCCCAAAAATAAATTTTAAAAAAACATTAAAAAAGAGAAAAGAAAAGAAAACAGTCTAGAATAAGCTCAGTGCAAAATGCACTGAGGTGCCCCGGAGCTGTGCCCAGGTAGGAGAAAACAGATTCAGAGCTGAGCTCAGCCACGTACAGTAACGGATCCAGGGAGAAGAGGGGAGCTCAGTGTCTGCCAGGAGCCAGGCAGGATACAGACTGGGAGGGGGTGGTCACAGAGGCAGGGAGATGGTGAAAGGTGGAAAGGAAAGGTTATGATGACTGACCAACTGCACAGGGCTGAGGATCTAGAAGGTAGAAGCACCCTCCATGAAGAAAGTATACAGGACAATTTGTAGACCCAGACAAAATGGTAGACAGTACAGAAGCTCTAAAGGAAAGGAAGAGACAAAGAAGTAGCCAAGGATTGGTGGGGGAAGGCGTCCTTCCTCTTTCTCCCCCACCCAACATCTCCCATCTACACAACTCTCCTTTCCAAAATTCCCTTCTCAAAAGACTCTCCAGGACATTGTCACCATGGAATGGGAGATTATCTGTCCATACAACTCTTCCAGCATTCGCAGCCTTCAGAGGATCTCAAGGTTAAACTTCTGTTGGATATGACAGCTATTTCTTCAAACACACCTAGAACTAGCACTATCTGAAACAATTAAGTTGGATTCACCATTCCATGAGGGGAATGTACCTCAATGAGTGCTCACATACCCTTGAGGTCAAGAGGTCTGGAATCAATATGTATTATGTAAATGAATATTGCCTTTGAAAGAAAGCACAAGTTTGGGGAAAGTTCCCATTCTTGGTCCTAGAACTCAAAGGTCACCACAATCTGGCACAAGTTTGACACTGACAAACTCACTTGCATTTAAACCCAGTCCCCAGGCCCAATTCCAGCTGGACAGTCCTGCTCCCCATTACCCCACAAGTCTCCCCCAGAGGGCACATGGATGCTCTCATTCATGAAATGTGGTTCCTTATTCCTTATATTACAAAATACGTTCCATCTTCAAGGCTTGAGGTCAACCTCAAACTCCATCTTGGGCCATTCCCTCCATCCCACTACATTCTCAGATTTACTAACTTCACCATTAACTGAACAAATCGCTTCTAAGTATCGTGCACTGTCTTGTAACATCTTTTGAATTACTGTCTTAGACTGGGAGCTGGTAAACTTTTTATTTTCTCCAGATAGCAAATATGTTAGGCTTTGTGAGCCATACAAACCATTGCAACTACTCGACTCTGGTGTTCTAGTGAGAAAGTAGCCATGGACAATAAAAAATGAATGAGCATGGCTGTGTTCCAATAAAACTTTATTTATAAAACTAATCAGCAGGCCAGATTTGGCCTACCAGCCACAGTTTACCAATCTCCATCTTAGACTGTTATTTTTTTTTAATTTTTTAATGTTTTATTTATTTTTGATACAGAGAGAGACAGAGCATGAGAGGGGGAGGGTCAGAGAGAGAAGGAGACACAGAACCAGAAGCAGGCTCCAGGCTGTGAGCTAGCTGTCAGCACAGAGCCTGACGCGGGGCTTGAACCCACGAACGTGAGATCTGACCTGAGCCGAAGTCGGAGGCTTAACCGAGTGAGCCACCCAGGCGCCCTAGACTGTTATTTTTAACTCTTATTATCTCTTAAGTTATGTTCTGTCACTCTAGAAGGAACCAGGTATATATTTTCATTTACTCTTAGCCTCTATCTGCCACAGTGCTGCATACAAATACATACACTTTTGAAAAGTCACTTGAGTATATCTTGAATGATGTGCCACATGTCACAATTTTTTGTTGTTTAAGCACACTGATGTACAAACAGGAATTTCTAACTAGGAGTCACTTAACTGAACTGTGTGCCATCAAGTTTTGTTTTTTTTTTTAACTTTCTTGGTCTGCTCTTTCGTCAGATACTTTTCTTCCATTCATTTCCACAGATGGCCTAATCCATTCATCCTACCAGCTACTTAGCTGACAAGCACATTCCACAGGCTGGCTGGCTTCAGTAGGACTGAGGCTCTCTGCAGACAGGAGTGCTCCCTTCAGTGTCCCGTCCCCTGTCACATCATGGAAGCATGGGAGGAGAAAGCCTGGCGGAGGCAAAAGGGGAGCTTTCAGAAAAAAGAGAGGAAATCGATTGCTGCCGCTCCTCACAGAAGCAAACATGAAACAATTACCCGTAACCAAAATAAAATTAACTTCACAGTGGGTTAGTGACAGTTCCTGTCAGATGCTTCTAGCTCGCTTCTAAATCGACAACTGCAACGGAGAGAAAAGAAAGCAGACATTTTCTGAAGAATTTCAAATATGCAGTAAACTACTTCGCCCCCAAAACCCGCTTCCAAATATGTTAAAGTTGATCCTATATGAGGAGCTAAAAAGTAGTAGTGTGTTCTTTCAGAATAAAATGACAAATAGGTCACAGACAGCCTGAGACTTTACTTCTCGCCAGTAGTGACCTTTGATGCCGATAAAGTCCCACTTCCTCTTACCACCTCCAATAACGGCAAGAGCAGCTAAGAGCAGGCAGCCTGGGCAACGCGGGCCCTTGTCCCCCAGGTGACCCCCGCGCACGCTTAGAGACTCAAACAGCTGTAAGGTCCGTTAAGAAAACAGATGCTTCCACCCTCCCCCTAACTTCCCCTCCCCAGTAGCAACTACTTTTACCTCCTTTAGTGGATTTGGTATTTGCTCCCAAGTCTAAAGGCGATGCCCGCGTGGCTACATGCCTCACTGTCTTCATTCTCAGCCACGACGGGCCGCTTTCGCACACGCAGGCTGAGGTGTGCTCTCCCGGCTCACCTGGGGACACGCTGCCCCGCCACCCCCCAGGGGTGGGTTATCATTCTGGATGGATCAGTGTTCACTGCCTGTAAAGGTTGAATTCCTTCTCCCCCAAAATTCATATGGCCCAAACTCCAGTATGTCAGGATGTGACCTTATTTGGAAACACGGTCATTGCAGACATAATTCATTAAGATGAAGTCTTTAGGGTAGGCCTATTCCAGTATGACTAGGATACTTGCAAGAAGGAGAAAATGGGACACAGAGACACTCATGGAGTGAAGTGGGTGTGAAGAGACAAAGAGAAAAGACAGTCATCGACAAGCCAAAGAGAAAGGCCTAGAACACATCTTTCCCTGCAGAACTGCAAGAGGACAGGCGTCTGGTGTTCCGGCCCGCGAGTCTGCGGCACCTCGTTCTGGCGGCCTCAGGAGACCAGTACAGATGACAACATCATTAGGGAGACACAGATGCTGAGGGCCAGCCACATGGTACTCTCTTGCTTTTCCAAACTCTCCCCTGCTAGAGCCAATACCCGTCTTCTTTGTTCCTTTGCTTAGTTTTCATTTTCTTACTGAAAATTTCATTTAAAAACTGACTCAACTCCAAACTCTTCCTCTCTTCTTCCACGCAGCAAGGTGGGGTGAGCCTTGATCCAAACACAAGAGACTGCACTATCCAGAAGCATGAGGAGTGACCGGAGCTCTGGGAGCCGCACATGGGGGCTAGGACACCTGTGCCACAAGGGAGACCTGGGCAGAGGCCACAGGTGGCAGGGGAGCGAGGAGGCAGCTGAGAACCAGAGGTGACGCAGGGGAATCTCTAGAGGCAGGGTGCTTGATTAAGAGACATTCCTGAGATTAGAAAAAATATTTGCATAGACGAATGGAATTTTAGGAAATGTGAGTTAAAATGTCCCTATTCAAAGATAAAATGACACTTTTCCTCCACATCAATACCAAACTTCCCAAATTCTATCTTTGCTAGTGGAGTAAATTTCTTTAAAATTATAATAAAGGAGGGATGCTTTCTACATAATCTCAATCAAAGAAACAAAGGCCAGAAAAAATAAGTTCGAGAATCACAAAGTAAAAGAAACTTAGATAGTCCAGACTGCAATTCGAAAAAATCCGTAAGGATGCAGACTTTATTCCATAGCTTTTCTCAGTCAAGATCAAAAGTTCTCAATGATCTCTTATGTATTCTATCATCACCTTCCATAAAACTCATGCAGTAAAACAAAAATACATGAATAATGAGGATCAGGAAAAAATACAGTTAAAGATCAAGAGCCCGGGAAAGTTAAGACATCAGCGTGTACAGTATATGTCTACCATATAGAGACTTATTGCTTAGTAAAGGCAATGTGCCTTTTAGTTTCCTGACAACCAAACCAAAAAGGGAAACATGATCTTACATTGTTCGCGGGAGCAGACAGGGTGGGGCGAGGGCAGGCGGGCAGCCCACAAAAGAAGAAAAACTAACTGGGAGAAAGAACTTTGCATGTAGGGCTTCATATAGCGCTGTTTTCAAGCCGAGGACAAACCAGGCCACAATGAGTTTTCTCTTTAGAAAAAAAAGGGGGGGGGCACCTGGGTGGCTCAGTGGGTTAAACGTCCAACTCTTGATTTTGGCTCAGGTCATGATCTCATGGTTCGTGGAATCGAGCCCCACATAGAGCTCCATGCTAACAGTGCAGAGCCCATTTGGGATTCTCTCTCTCCCTCTCTCTCTGCCCACCCCCCTCACACTCACTCACTCTCTCTCAAAATAAACATTAAAAAATTTTAAGAACAGAATTGAATAAAAAATATCAGAGCCTATCTCATATAGTGAAGGTAAATGTCTTCTGTGAAATGAATATTTCAGTCATAACTAAGGAGGGATGTGGGCATCAGGTTGCAATGTAAAATATATTTCTTACCGGGAGATCTGGTCACGAAAATTTGAAAAAGGGCAGGAGATAGTAAGTGGACTTAATTTCTGGCCTGGCCAGCACCTGTTCCTTCCTGCCTGGCTCTGGGTGGTAAGGAACGCCCTAGCCTTGCTGCAGTGCATCATGTTCCTGACCCATCCTCTGCCAGTTCCTCGCCTTGACCTTTGTATCTGTCCAGGGGTCCCGCTTTGCACCTTCTAGCTCTTCCCCCAGGGGCAGCACCTTTGGACAAGCATGGCAGTTTGGGTTCCCTCTGTCCTCCTGGCCCGCAACTTCCTGGCACCCATCTCCGAATCCCCTGCTGTCGCACTGCCTCAGCCCACCCCGGTCTCTCTCTCTTCTGGGGAAGCCTTAGTCAGGGATCAGAGAAACAGAATAGTACTTTATCCTTCTGCTACACGACCGTATCTCCTCCAGTTTCTCCACATTCCTTGTGAAAATGTAAACCAATTACTTCATCACCCATGTTCAGAGAAGCACCATTCACAATAGCCAAAAGGCGGAAGCAACCATCAACTGAGGAATAGATAAGCAAAACGTAGTATATCTAGACAATGGAATATTCTTCAGCCTTAAAAGGAAATGAAGTTCTGGCACATGCTACACCACAGATGAACCTTGAGGACAGTATGTTAAGATGTCAGTCACAAAACAACAAATATTATACGATTCCACTTATATGGGGTACCTAGAATAGGCAAAATCATAGACACAGAACATGGAATAGAGGTTATTGGGAGTTGAAGAAAGGGAACAATGGGAGTAACTGCTTAATGGGTACAGAGTTTCTTTTTGGGGTGATGAAAAATCCTGGAAATAGATAGTGGTGATGTTGCTCAACATCGTAAGTGTACCTGATGCCACTGAACTGTACACTTGAAGTGGTCAACATGGTACATTTTATGTTTATATATATATATATAAACATATATTCTTTGCCACCATTAAAAAATGCATAACCTCAGTCCAATCATGAGAAAGCCCAGTCTGAAGGACATTCAACACGATACTGATCAATACTCTTCAAAAGCGTCACAGTCATGAAGGACAAGGAAAGACTGAGCAAATGTCAGAGAATGCAGGGTACTGAGGAGAAATAACAACTAAATGCAATGTGGGATTCTGGATAGGATCCTAGAACAAAAAAAGACATTGGTGGAAAAACTTAAGAAATTAAACAAGATCTTTAGTAAAGGGTATTACACCAATGTTGATTTCCTGGTTCTGATGACAGTACTCTGATTATGTAAGATGTGATCCTTAGGTGAAGCTGAGTGAGGGATGTATGGAAACTCTCTATACTATTTTCGCATCTTTTCCTTAAGTCCAAAGGAAAAAGCAAAAGTTTAAAAAAGTTTTAAAAACCAATCCACCCTTTAAAAATACTGTAATATGTACAAGTGTACATTTGTTAATCTTTACCCTGAAGGTGGTCGGCTCACATCTGAAGTACCCAAATCAGAAATGACCCAAAGGGATAGTGGGTCAGCAGATGAAAGACTAATCTGAGACCATCTGCAGTAGAGTTAGTCAAGTGGCATCACGGAAATGAGCAATGGCTCCCTGCTCTCTGGATTGGGTGAAAACATCGTGCTGGCATCGTGACTCTAGCAAGAACCACACAAAAGAATCTAGGAATACCAGCAATCCGTCCTCTTCAGACAAGGGGCCTGGACTCTCTCGGGATCCTTGGTCAATGATTGAAGAAGGGCCCTGTCCCCTCCCTGGGGACTAGCTGAATCCTGCCACTGGAATACCACCACATCTTCCTTGGCTATCTCTCGCTTGGGCAGAGAGCTCGAACTTTTGCAGAGAAGAACGTACTGTCAGGGCTCTCTCCGAGCCTGTTGGTAAAAAATGTTTACTGAGTAGCCAAAACTGGTCTGAGACTTGTTTTCCCTGTAACATATCTCCTTGTCATGGGACTGTGGGAAAGGACACACAAGGCTCCCATCAACTGTTTCCCAAAAGAATTTGACAATTCTTCAAAGGACAAACCAGTTGAGATCAGTTCACAACAGATAATGTCTTAGGATTTCTGAGAATGCATTTGGCCCTGTGAGCATGTGCCAGATCGAGTCTGCATCCCCAGAGCAGAGTCCTCCAGGGACAAAGTCTCCAGCTGGATGGCTACTGTCACCAGAAAGGGCCATTCACCCAAGGCTCCCCTGGGACACCAAGTGTCCACATTGGACTCCCTGGGCTTACAAGGGTTGGAGTATATTGAGTGTCCAAAACCTGACCAAACAAATTTATTTATCCCAGAGTCTTCAAGTTGACTCAACAGTGGAATCGATCACAAAGCACTCATGAAAGCCCATGCTTTTATTTTCTTTAGGGCCAGATGTAATCAAGCCCATCTTCTATTTTCTTCCTCCCACGGGGCAGACTCGTCTCATTTCCTGTCCACATCCTCCTGCTTCCTCATTCCTCTCATCGCCAGCTGTTACCAGCATCCCAACTCCTGGCTCTCCTTCACTGCAACCCCTACCCCCCAGCCGCCCCGGGAGAGGTAGCCCTCAGAGAGAGTGTCAGCTGGGATCATCAAAACTCCAGGACAGACTACAGAGCAACAAGGGATGTGACAAACTTTATGGCCCGCTGGGCTGAGTGAAACCTCTTTTTCAACTTCCTCAAACTCTGCAAAGATGGAAGTTGTCTTCCACTCAGGCTGCCACCAAAATGGTTGCCCCATTGGCGGTATCTGACACAGAGATCAAGAAAAACAACGACACCACCTGAAAGTGAAATAACATTGCACATTCATTTTATTGGAATTAAGAAAAAGGAAAACAGCATCCCTGGTGTGGTAGGCAGAAATCGTGCCCCCCCATATCAGATGTGGTAGGCAGAAACAGTGCCCCCCATATCAGATATCCACATCCTAATCCCAGGAACCTGTGAACACCTGGGAAAGGGACATTAAAGTTGCAGATGGAATTAAGCTGGCTAACCAGCGACCTTAAAATTGGGAGATTAGCCTGAATTATCCCAGTGGACCTAATGTAATCCTAAGGATGCACAAAAGTCTAAGTTGGGGGCAAAGAGAAGGTCAGAGTGATGTGATGTGAGGAGAGGCCCCCCTGCTACAGGCTTTGAAGATGGAGGAGGGGGTCATGAGCCAGGGAATATGAATGGTGTCTAAATGCTGGAAAAGGCAAGGGAATATATTTTTCCCTAGCATTTCCAGAAAAGAACAGAGCCCTGTCGACACAAGTTTAACACAGTGAGACCCACGTTGGACTTCTGACGTCAAGAACAGTAAGACAATACATCTGTGTTGTCCTAAGCCACGAGTTCTGTGGTCATTTGTTGTGGCAGCAACACGAAACAAATACACCTGGCCATCAGGTGCCACAGTAGCTTATTTCAGGCCTAAGAAATACGTGAGTTCTAAGTAAAACTATCTGTGCAAAGTCCACAACACTTGCCTTCCCGGAAGGCCTGGCTCCAGGCCCCTGCCTGGCAGTAGCCTCCATTCCTTTAGGCCTTCCTTCTAAAGAAACCAGTGCTGGGGGACAGAAAACACACGTGGTTTTGTGTCACAGGGCAATTCTAAATAGAACACTTTGCCTGTGCCATTTTTATGAGGTATTTGCTTGACACAGATCTTTAAAAAGAAAACCCACTCAGAGTTATTTCTGTAACTGAGGTGGGCAAGAATGGGGATAGTAAAATGAGATGATTACTTATGAAATGAGCAATGGAAGTTAAGCCTGTTCTTACCTAGCATGTAAGGCATCACTCTGCAACTCAGCATGGTGAGAACAATCTCCATTTCAGACCACCCCAACCCCAGAGTGCGCGGGTCTGAGTCCCAGTGTTGTTCTTCAGCGGCCTCAGAGCTGGTATGTGCCATCCGTTCTGATTCTTTGTTTGGCCAGTGCCAGACACTCACGGAGGGCCACAAATCACTCTTTTGAACGGATTTTCTGTGTGCATGTTGAGCACCCTAAATGGGCAGTGACACAGAATCCTCCCGAAGAGAGGATGGGGGTGAGGAACAGGAGCCACACGGCAGTCAGCACTCCATATTTCAGTAGATTTGGATTCTCTTTCCAGCTAGCTGGGAGTGAGGGTTCAAACTCTAACAGTGTCCAACTGACAAAAATCTTGCTCTGTGATTCCTGTTTCCCAGGCTTGAAAGTAGTTAGGACTAACAAAGCCTAGCCTAAAAATAAAAAGCCATTATTTCCAATGCCAGAACTGTAGGCCAGTTCAGCTCTATTTTTAGCAAGTCTCACTTACCTGTGAAGCAGCCTACGGCTCCTATAATTCTCCGAAGCACGAAAGCATTAAAAGATCGGAGTGCCTCTGATAAGTGGGCTGGTCCCCAAGTGAGTGTTCCCACATTGACAAAAGTAGACAGCCGACAGTCCGGTTGGCCCAACTGGCTTCCAAAGGGACCCACCATCACGCTGCCAGCTCTTAGCCATTAGCAACAGTTAAAATACTAAACCAAATGACAGAGGAGTTTCTGCTACCAAATTATGATATTGGAGACTTTGAGTTTCCGACAAGAGGGCATTTTCTAAGCAATTACTCCCTAGGGACAAAGAAAAAGAATCCTGAAGCAAAACACCAGAGACCGATTCAGGCTAAAGATAAAGTACAGCAAGAGGAAAATACCAGAAAAACACCACATTGCAGGGCACATGGGGCCAGCGACACTTCCCTAAAATGCAGGATGAGAGGCAGCCTGCAGAAATGAGCGCACTGGCTCCCTTATCTCAAATCTCTTCTGCACAGCCCAGGGCACATGCTTGCGCTTCTTTACGGCCCCAGGAGGAAGTGTGGCAAGCCCGAACGCTGGCCACAACTAAGAAAAAGTAGATTTCTTCTGTGGCGGACTCACGGCAAGGAGACTTTGGAGACAGTAAAGCAAGCCAGCATGCCAGCTGCCTTAACGACACAGCATGCCCTGCGCGAGCCAATCATTGCTCTTTTCTTAAGCTCATGCAAAGAGATGCTTGATAAAGGCTAACCAAGGGCCACAGGAAGATTCTTGAACGTACAGTACAAGTGGTCTGGCCACAAATGCTGCCATGTGGCCAAAATGTTCCCACAGACCATGCCACGGATAATTCTTGCTTATTTCTTTGGATCTTTCAAAACAGAAATACATCCAAACGTGTGACTCTACCTTACAAAAATGACAGCACTGGCTTTCTTAGCTTCTCCTGACCTGTCTACATGCAACGTGTGAAGGAGATGTGAATATGCGATACCATTAAATACCAATTTCCGGTCCCATTTGGGGAAAGAGACTCTGGCTTTAGAGTCATACATCATATGTTGTTTTCACTCATTTGACAAATATTTTTCTTTAGCTGCTCATTCTGGCTGAGATACCGTGCCAGATACAGGGATACCAGTGTGGAGGAGACAACCATGGTCTTTGCCTTGGAGCTAAAGTTATTATGTAGTCCACGAAGCATGATTTGTGGGGTCCCTACAGTACCTGGTGGGGTTTCCTGAGCCAGCACGTGCCCAGCGCCTTCTCCTCAAGCACTGACCCTTCTCTTGTGCATCTGGAAGTATCCACATCCGACTTAGCGGTGGAGAGGGAGGAAAAGGAAGAAGGAATGATGTCTGGCTACAACAAATCAGATTTCCTTGCATTTTCCAGCAGACCAAGTAAAGCAAAGATAAATAAGACATCTCATGATTCTCCCCTCAAAAATCAGAATCTCATCCTCAACTGGTGGTTTCTTCTCATTCATAACTATTGACGCAGTAAAGTGAAAACATGACTGTACTGTGCATGAATTATTTTAGCCAAACATGCTATTCCCTTCTACCTCCTGAGCAAGAACTCATCAGCTCCAGGCTGAGGGCCAGGAGTTCCCAGGACAGGGCTGAGGAAAATACGGAAGGACAACAAGGCAAAGACTTAGCAGAGCCCAGGGAGAGCAGGGAGGCAATGGGAAAGCGCCCAGAATGGTGCTGTTGGAACCAGCTAAAGACTAATGAGTATTACAGACTCCTAAGTCATCACCGCAGAAAGGTTTCCCTACCTTATATCCAAAAATTGGTGCACACAAAAATGTGACACACTCTTGACTTAGCTCTCCGTTATCTGAAGGAAGCAATGGATAGCAGAAGGAAAACCAAACATCCCTGAAAGAAGATCTCTGGGTGGGGGGAGATGGGGAGGATCCAAGCTAGCACAGAAATCAGATGAGACCACACTCTACCTCCCTGCTCCCCCCCTACTGCTCCCACCCCCACCCCTGGCTCCTTGCAGAGTGGAGAAACTTGCTTTCTCACAGCATTCCCCAAACTGGCCCTGGTATCACTCATCTACATCCCACCCCTAAAAGACATCCCTCTTTGGGTTCATTCAGAACTCTCCAGTCCTGCTATGCCTTTAAATATCTTTCCCTACCACTGAAGGTCCATCACCTGGGTGCTCTTGACAGGACAATCTATTTTAAAACAGAAACTCCCAAGGCACAGCCAGCATAGAGCCAACACACACGTCAGCACCAAGGTCAATGACGATACAAGCCTAAAGAAAGTTTAGCAGGCACTGGTTGTGCTGTGGTGCTCAAATTACAGCTCAGGTGACTGGGAAGAGCCTGGGACACTGAAAACTATCTGTATTTCTCACTCATGGGCCGGGCAGAGACATGGTGGGATCACGGCTATCAGATGAAAAACAACATACCAACCTTGCTAGTTGTGACAGGAACATTCAAAGGAGAGTGACCTGGAATCAGTCATTAAATACCAGTTCTACCTAGAGATTCACATAATCCCTGTGATCTGCAAATTTTCAGCAACTAACTTTGAAAGAATGATCCAACCCCCCCAAGGAGAGCACAATCTTATTGTAATTTCAGGAGAGAATTCAAACTGTTGAGGTTAGGGGTCTAAGAGCAGCTAGGGATCTGAAATGTTATGGAAATATCAACCAGATTCTCAAACATCAGCCATTCGAGATTTGTAAAACACCACAGGCCAGTATGAGATCCTGATGTGGGTCTCACAGCTCCTAACAATCTTAAGATTATTTTATACACTGAATTTCAAGAACACCATCCACACCACATACCATTTCCACAACCAGACTACTCAGAAGCCCAGTGTTCCCAGCACCCAACCTCGGTACACACAACTTAGCTCAGCACTTCATTTTATGACATTGGGAATTCATTAGAGGCATTCGTTTCTATGTTATTTCTACATTCAGACAGAAGAAATAAATGTATAATTTCAGATACTTATGAATTTTATTCCAAAACTTCTGTGTAGCTATCAACACTGATGTAAACATTTTCAGTCTTCCACCAAAGACAAAGTCAGGGACCGACAAATAGATATGCCAGATTTCTCATGTTCACCCCTCTCTTCCATGCCGTCTTAGTCGGCATCAGCTGCTCTAACCAGAACACCAGAGTCTGGGTGACTTCAATGGCAAACATTTACTCCCTATGGTTCTTCAGACTGGAAGTCCAAGGTCACAATGTCAGTATGTCAGGTTGTGGTGAGAACCCTCTTCCTGGCATCCATGTACAGGGTTTGGAGGAGGGGAAGAGGGAGAGGGAGAAAACAAATGGTCTCTTCTGATAAGGGCACTAACTCCCTTATGAGGGTTCCACTCTCATGACCTAATTACCTCCAAAATGTCTCACCTCCAGAGGCGCCTGGTGGCTCAGTTGGTTGGGTGTCCAACTTTGGTTCAGGTCATGATCTCACATTTCGGTTCATGAGTTCAAGCCCCACACCAGGCTTAGTGCTCTCAGAGCACAGCCTCCTTTGGAGCCTCTGTCACCCTCTCTATCTGCCCCTGCCTCAAAAATAAATAAATATTTATATTAAAAGTCCTACCTCCAAATACCATCTCATTGGAGATTAGGGTTTCAACATATTAACTTTGTGGGGACACATTCAGTCTATAAAACATGCCCCCCAAAATTCTGTGCCTCTGTCTCTTTCACACACACACACACACACACACACACACACACAGAAAACAGGTGGGACACACACAAGCTGGGGGGCCCAAAGCTACCGGGATAGGGGAGTATGACCAGCGCACCCACCACGTGCACAGAACGTATGAGGGGGTCTTCGCACACGCCAGGGCTCTGGCACAGTATGCTAGGGTGGCCTTTTTGGCCATTTATTGGTAACTCATCTGAGCCCCTCCTCTGTGCCAAGCTCCTAATACACACCATGTATTTGATCCGAGGGATGGCAGCTGCTCTGTGGGCTTCCCTGAGGAGACTACCAGTGGGCCAGCAGTTGGAAATGGCCTTCACAAAAGGAATGCGGCAAACCAAAGACAGATGGAGGGCACTATCACTCATGAGGAAAAAAGTAGACCTCAAAAATACGGTTTGCTTTTGTCATTATTTAGACACGTGATTCACAGAATCACAAGGTACGAGAAAACGAAGTCCTATCTTCATTCAGCTAGTTCACCAGCTCGGACAGTTTAATACTTTGAAAATACGCCCACTTTTACCATGAGATTGGTAAAAGTGCGGCCATTGGATGCAGCGGAGACTGGTGAGTACCTCCCAGCATCTCCTTCCTCGGTTTAGAAATAGAACCCCTCCCTCCCTCTATGGTAGAGTGATGGCACCCCCAAATATGTCCATATGCTAATTCCCAGGACCTGTGAACATGTCACCTAACCAGGCAGAAGGGACTCCGCAGGTGTGATGAAGGTGAGGACCTTGAGATGGGGAGCTTATCCTGGATTATCTGGGGGGCCCAGAGTCATCACTAGGGCCTTAAAACATGGAAAAGGGAAGCCGATGAGCCAGAGAGGCCTTGAGGAGAGAGGCAGGGGTGGGGTTGACGTGAGGAAGGGACCATTAGCCAAGGAGTGTGGTCGCTTCTAGGAGCTGCAAAAGGCAGGGGTCAGGGGGTGCCTGGGTGGCTCAGTCAGTTAAGCGTCCGACTTCAGCTCAGGTCATGATCTCACGGTTCCAGCCCCACATTGGGCTCTATGCTGACAGCTCAGAGCCTGGAGTCTGCTTCAGATTCTGTCTCTCTCTCTCTCTCTCTCTCTCTCTCTCTCTCTCTCTCTCTCTGCCTCTCCCCTGCTCATGTTCTGTCCCTCTCTGTCTCTCAAAAATAAACAAACATTAAAAAAAAATTTTTTTTTAAGGCAGAGGTCAAATCCTCCCCTAGAGCCTCTGGAAGGAATGCAGCCCTGCCAACCCATCGTGGACTTCTGACCTCCCGAACTATAAGACAATAAGTCCGTGTCATTTTAAGCCATTAAGTTTGTCGTCATCTATTACAGCAGGAATAGGAAATTAATACCCCCCTCCCCCAGTGTATGGGGGGCACATGGCCGGCCAGGTAGCAATTATATCCCCCAGACCCACCTGCAGCCAGGGCTGAGCCTGTAGCTAAGTTCTTGCCAATGGGTTGTGCTGGGGAATTAATAGTTTCCAAGTCACATCCTTTAAAGAGAGAAGCTGCACACCCTCCAGCTTCCTCTCCCCCCTGAGGCAGAAGGCAGACCAGGGCCCATAAGCCAGCTCCTACCATGGTGGCAACAAAGGTGACGCCCTAGGAAAGGTGGGGAGGGCAACAAGAAAGAAGGAACCTGATCCCAATGACCCTGCAGAACAGAGCCATTCACTCATCCTGAATGGTCCAGGGTCAGCAGGCAGTTGCCCGAGAGGAAAATAGACAGCTATGCTCTCTTGGGGTCTCTGTGACAGCCAGTTAGCCTAAGCCCTAATACATCTGGGATACCAAATATTGATGGACAGGGGAGCAGCAGAAATGTTTACGCTCTGAGATTACACACTCTGAAAACCAACGTGGCATTCTCTTCTAAAGCTCACATACTCTCTCCTTCAATAAGTATGTTCTCCCCTTCATTCATTAGTTTGTTCATTCACTCATTCATAGGGAGAATATGCTGCTATAACCACTTCGGAAATCCAGCAACTTGAAAGCCAGCAAAAGCCCTCCCTGCTATACACCTTTAAAAAACATATTTTACACATGCACCTAGAGACATCTATTAAAATGGTGATAGAAAATCCATTCATAGCAGCAAAAAACCAGAAGCGGTGAAAAGTCCACCACTAGGAGAAAGGATAAATACACAATAAAAAATAAATGAACTATAAAATGAGAGACAACAAGCAAATCACAAGTCTCTGTGCAGTTTGTTGCCAGTTTAAAAAAAAAAAAACTAAAACCAAGCAAAAGCAATGTGTTTTTAGGAGATATATGTAGAAATGATAAAAACTATTTGTTAAAGAAGAAGGGAATGATGATTTTTATTTTTTTAATTTTTTAATGTTTACTTATGTTTGAGAGTGAGAGTGAGAGAGAGAGAGCAAAGGAAGGGCAGAGAGAGAGGGAGATATAGAATCTGAAGTAGGATCCAGGCCCTGAGCTGTCAGCACAGAGCCCGATTTGGGGCTTGAACTCACAGACTGTGAAATATACCTGAGCTGAAGTCGGACACTTAACCGGCTGAACCATCCAGGCGCCCCACAGGAATGATGATTTTTAAAAAGATCCATGATGACCCATGATAACGATGAGCCTGGGTGGCTCAGTCTGTTAAGTGTCCAACTCTTGATCTCAACTCAGGTCTTGATCTCAGGGTCATGAGTTCAAGCCTGGCAGTGGGCCTTTTTTATTTAAGTAGACTCCACAGAGCCCAGTGTGGAGCCTACTTAAAAAAAAAAAAAAAAAAAAAAAAACCAGACCCATGATGGTCTTCTCCTCCAGAGAAGGCAGGGAGATGGGACTGAGCCAGAGTGCACATGAGGCAATGGGTTCATGAGTATATATTTTATAACGACGCTTGACACCATCCACATTAGAGTCTTGTGTGTATCAAATCTCTTATCATTTTCAGAACTGTTTGGAAGGCATTGCACGAAGTGAAAAGGCCTGAATACAGGAAGAATTCTCACTGTGGTTTGAAAAGACAAAAGAGAAGGGAGAAGCAAGTGAACTCAAAAGACGATGCCACATTACGTGCTATGTGCTCTGTCACATAGCCAGCGACAATGTCATTTCTGAAACATACTATCATGTCTCCTATTAGTGTTGATTTGAGCTTTACTGGGTTAATTTATACTTATTTTGCAAATCTGTGCCAGGTTTATACTTACGAATGAGCTAAAAGCCAAAGGAGCTTATAGCTAGCTAAGTGCCTGGATTTTCTAGTACTATTATTATTAAAAAATTTAAGGCAATTAAAAAGGAAGGAAAGGCTGACACATGCCCCAGCATGGATGAACCCTGAAGACCTTACACCAAGTGAAATAAGCCAGTCACAAAAGGACCAATACTGTATGAGTCCATTTATGTGAGGGGCCTGTGGTGGTCGGACACAGACAGAACAGCAGTGGCTGGGGCTGGAGGCGGCGGACGCAGGGGAGCGCGTGTTTAAGAAGCGTGGAGTCTCAGGTGGGGAGGGGTAAACAGTTCTCAAGAAGGACAGTGGTGACAGTTGTACGACAATGGCAATGCACTTAATGCCACTGAACTATACAGTGATGGTAAATTTTATGTTATTCGTATTTGACCACCATAAGAAATAAACAAATAAAAGCTAACAAACACTATCAAACATTTAAGGCAAAATAGGGATTCTTGGAAACCACTTTCCTTGTAAAGGGGCCTTCCACATGACTCATTTGAGAACCCTGCTCTATCTGGTTTCTCTCTAGACCTTCAGGGAAGAGGGAGGTTCAGAGCCCAACTAAACACTGTCGAATCTCAGAAAGCTGTCTTCTAACTTGATGTGTGTTGCTCAAATTAACACTTTTCCCTCTTTCTGGATGAATAGAATTTCTTCAAACAAACCACCCTTTGGTTTAACTGCTCCTTTCATCGTGTAGGTCACGAAGGAATCGCGTCACAGTCTCCCTCCAAGGGAGAAGATAGTTAACGGAACCGTGTCATTGAGTGGAACTTCAGGTGTCTCCCCACTCCTCGGGTCATCGAACCTTACACTTTAACAGGCACTCGATACACACTTGTAGAATTTAATTGAATTCCAATATGTGGTGGGAGGAGGTCAACTGTCTTGTTTATTCTAGCAGTACGAGCTGGTTATGTTCACAATTTGAAAATGTAACAAAGGGAAAAAGTATGGGGCACAGGTTAGCCACCAATGCTCTCTAACACGTACTCTCATGAGGCTTAGAACTTTCACAGAAACTCACCCCTGAGACGGCATCATAAATATTCAACTTATTTTTTGCCAGGTTCACGAGCTGGCATTTGGCACCCACTTGTTGGCTGAGGAATACATACTTTACAGAGCTGTCCATTAACGAAACTGATGCATCAAGAGGGCAAAGCTTTGAGATGATTCTTCTAGCCTAGATCTTGGGGTTCTACCCAGCCTTACCTTCCACTCTTTGAAGCTAAAAGCAGAATATTTTTAGGGGAGTGTATGACAATGACACAAAGCTAAGCTGAGAAACCACAGGGGGTTTATTATAGCCACGACATTTCCTTTATCAGCATGGGACTTAGACCTACATCCCAGAGAAATGTGAAGCCGCACTGAGGACCCAGGGCCTCCAGGACACAGTTTTCCACATGGTTCTGGGAAACAAAGTTCCTTTCAATGCCAGTCAGGGCACGAAGTGAAAGGAAGAAGGGAAGAGGAAAAGAAAGAGAAAGAACCAAAGCCCCAAGGGTTTCACGTTTCACTGTGTGTACCCAAATCTCACCCCTGAATGCTAACCCAGGATGAATCACCTCAAAATGGAACACTGGAAAGGGTACAGTGCCGGGGACTAGGAAGGCCTCACAGCAGTCTCCTTCAGAGGTGTGTCTCTCCCACCCCTCTGTCTCTGTCATTCTCTCTCTCACGCACACACGGGTCAAGCACATATAGTACAGAAGGGATGATAAGTCATATGAGCACATAGCTTCTTGGATGAAAACGGAAAGCAAGCACAGGGACAGCAAGCACCCCACCGACCCACGCATAATAATCCTCACGGACTCAGGTCCTCTCCGTTACCATTATCGGGCATTCTAGTCATTCAAGGGGTTATGGAAACAAAGAATGGATCTAAAACGTCGCTCTGCCTACAACCTGAATTCCTTAAAGGATAAAAAGGAAAATTATGTCCATCACCTCCCTATTTATAATATCAAGATGATGGGAACAACCTAAATGCTCAAATGATATGGAAGTGGTTACGTTAAATTGAGATCCGCAAACTCAGATATTCAGCAACTAAAAACACTGGCTTTGAAGATGACTTTGAAGGTAAACAAACACCAGGCCATACACTGAGATATATTATAATCCATGCACAGACAGCTACAAGCATGTAGTAAAAAGCTTAGAAAGACCTACAGCAGGGTAAAATGAGAGTGGTTGTATTGGGGTACAATATGGGTCACCAATTTAAATTCTCCTGCTTCCTGGGTTGTCTGGGTAGCTCAGTCAGTTAAGCATCTGACTTCGACTCAGGTCATATTCTCACAGTTCATGGGTTTGAGCCCCACGTAAGGCTCTGTGCTGACAGTTCAGGGCCTGGAGCCTGCTGTGGATTCTGTGTCTCCCCCTCTCTCTACCCCACTCCTACATGCACTCTGTCTCTCAAAAATGAATAAATGTTAAAAACATTTTAAACTCTCCTGCTTCCTATTTTCTAAATCCTATAATATAGTCACCATATATTTATAAGAAAAAAAATTCAAGGCTCAAGAATATTGGAGCTAGAAGAAGGAACAGCCTAGAGTCCACTGCCTCCCTTGCAGGTGCTGGAAGGTGAGCCCAGCCCCCAGCAAAGGCGGGAGCTCCTCCCACAGGCCCTCAGAGGGACCACCCCGCAAAGGTTTCTTCTTCCCTGGATGACCACACCTCCTCGTGTGGCCTCTGCGACCTTAGACTGCACTGAATAAAAGCCAGTTTCACCTCTCACCGGCCACAGTATTTTACTGAGCAAAGGAGGTGGCGATGGTGGATGGTAACGTGGTGACAGTGGTGGAAAATCTGGAGGTCCAGGCAATAGTGGTGGGAGAGGGTTCTGAGAAAGCAATGGGAGGGGTGTAAGAAGGAGGGTTTTGAGAGTGAGTAGGAATTGGGAGAGAGAGGGAAAGAGAGAGAGAGAGAGAGGGAGGGAGGGGGAGTGCGCGCCAGCGAGCTAGCCAGGCAGTAAGAGAGGAAGAGGTGAAGGAGAGGAGATGGGAGGGAAAGGGGTGGGAAAAGAGAGGAAGGAGGAAGAGGAAGGGCGCAAAAGAGGGATTAGTAAGAAGGGGAGGGAAGGGCAGGGGTGCAGAGAAGTGGAAATGGAGGAGGGTGAATGTGAGTGAGAAGAGGGA
>NC_043717.1:14872542-14883617 GCF_006229205.1 Suricata suricatta
GGAAGGGCGGGCAGATGAGAAAGGGACAAAAAAGAGAGGGGCCCCAAGGAAGAGCAAGAAAGAAAAAGAGTGGGAAGGAGGGAGGGTAGAAGGGGGGATGGGGGATGGGTGGACAGTAAGGGGAAAGATGGGTCCGAGGAAAGAGAAAATTGCTGAAAAAGCGAGGAGTAAAAAGAAGGTACGGGTGAGGGATGAGGACAGAGGGTGGGGGTGAGGTGAGGGGAGAGAGAAGGTGCTGGGGGAGGGGGGCAGGAGGTGGTGGGAGCAAGGGAAAAGTGGGAGGGAAGAGAAGTTAGGTGGGAGAGAAGGCAGCGGTAAGAAGGTGGGGGGAAGGTGGGAAGAGGGGTTACTGGGAAGGCAGCAGAGGAAGAGAGACGACCCGGAAATGTGAAGGGAAAAGGCAGGGAGGGGAGGATGGAAAGATGGGAGTGGGGGGAGTGTGAGGGATGAGAGGCAGGTAAGAGGACCAAGAAAGGGTGGAGGAGAAAAATAGAGAAGAGAGAAAAGAGAAGAGGAGGAAGGCATGAGATTGGACAGAGGTAGCTGGCTGGACTTTAGGGTGACAGTCCCCTGCCCCCTTTCCCCTTCATCTCTCCGACTGGGCAGTTACCTTGCCAGGCAGTGGCTGGTTTTTTTTCACAATGTCTTCATCTCTTCCTCCATTTAAGAACCCACAGGTTCCCTAAAAGAGCCAGAAAGTGTCACAACTGTACCCCACCCCCTCAGTGTGCTATCATCAAACCATCCAGATGCCCCAGATGTCACATCTATACTTTTTTACACAATTGGCATCTCAAAGGCTAAAAATAACCCTGTTACTCACCCAGAAGCACAGCTGTGCCTCACACGGCCAGGAATCCTTCCTCGGGGGAGCCTGATGAAAGGGGCTCCAAAGATGGATGGAACATCACCAAAGGCTCTAGCGCCACCTCACACTCATCACCCCTTTGTCAAGAGAAAGCCAGGAAAAACGGGCACAAGACACTCTCCAGTATTCTGGCTTATGGCTTTCAAGCATCCTCATTTATAGTGCCCGCCCCAAGAGAGGTCCTCCAGGTGCCCCCCTCTCACCAAGCACTGAGCCCAGGGGTGCAGCTTCCTTCAGACCATGGCTGCCCCACCACCTAGCACACCGCTGACACGTTTACAGGGGACGGGAACCAGGCACGTCCTGCTCCTCCCAGAAGTGGGCCCACAGCAGCCACCTGTGTATCTTTGGGGGCAACATGGACTCCAGCGGGCTCAGTCTTGTTAATGAGAATTTGGAACGGAGATAACGAATCAAGTCACTCCTGACAAGTGGCTGGAACCGTGGCATTGTGCCCCATGACTGAGATGCGCAGAGAGAAGAAGGGACATGGGCAGGGAGGAGAGAAGGCGAGACGGCACTGGGGCAGTTGGCCCATCCCAGTCCTAGGGCTTCTTGGGGCCCTGGGGTTGCATGAGAGGCCTCTGTGGCCCTCTCCTGAGCCCTCCTGTCCAGGTTAATGGACTCTGCTTAGCATCCTCACTTGAAGAAAGTCCTTACTGCGCATAGGCAATATGAAGGAGGAGACCGTCCTAACCCAGTTAAGGAGCATGGTCTCAAAATGTTAAGACCCAGGACAAAGTTTCTACAGTTAAGAAACCTAGATCAGTTGAGACTCAGGACTGCACAGCACAGTCGCCTAGAAAGCTCTTCCAAAATATGCCTGTCGGCCCATCAAACTCAGACGAGGATGAACCAGACACAGAGTTGGGGTGCACATCCCTAGGGGAGGAAGCCGCCAGCTACACTGAAGTTCTCCTGTCCACAATTAATCATGCCCTCATCGCATAAAAAAAGAGGGAGAAGTAACAGAAATACATGTCCGGGGAGATCTGGGGAGAAACAAAACACAGACAGCCTTTGTCAGGGCGCGGGGGAGGAATCACCAGAGAACCGGAGGGCTGAGATTCAGAAGGAGATATTGGTCACTTTGAGCACTTTTCACCTTTGGAATTTGGAATAGGATGTATAACCTATTATAGAAACCAACTTTAAAAAATGTTTTGAAAACTTCCCCAGCAAGTAGCTATAGTCTTGATCCCCAACAAACAGGCAAACTGCTTCCCTTTGAGAATTTTGTTCTCAATTTGTGACACCCCTACTCCCATTCTCTCCCCAGACTACCACCGCCCCCCAGCAAATTACTTTCTTTTCATTTCTTTGCCGACAGTCAAAGGTAGCAATTAAGCTAAAACATCACCATCAATTCCCTACCACTTGCTCTGCCCAACCTGCCCAAATGTCAACAGTGAGCTAACTGACGGACTAAATTTGGGATGACACCTCCGTTGTCCACCCAATATTCTATGGAGAACAAAGGGGCAGTGAGAAATCACTGGTTAAGTAGTGAAAAACTCTCCTATTCTGTTGGTTGTGAAGAGAGGTTTGGGGTTTTGATTTTTGAAGGGTCAAAATAGAAGAAAGGCAATGCCCATTTATGAGACCACTCATGTCAAATGAACTTTACTCAGAAGCCAGCTTGTACAACGCTCAAGCAGAAGGTAGCATCCTGAACAGTCTGGTGAAGAACATGAATACCCATGAAGAAGCCGGCTAAGAGGAGGGAGAGCAAAGCCAGGAAGGCCTTTCCGAGTTCTCACCCAAAACAACATTTAAGCACCTCCTTTGAGCTCTAGGCACAAAAATGAGAACTAGCTGGGATAATTAGGGAGGACACTAAGCTAATTAAAGACTTTTCACACAGGAAGCAGGTGTGTGATGGATAAAACTAGTGCAGCCCCAAAGGACCAGACCTAGAACAGGGCCCCAAGTCTTCCAAGTCTAGAACAGTCTAGAAGAATCCAGCAAAAACACAAGGGCTGGTGTTTGCATACTGACTGATAAGAAGTTGAAGTTTAAGGAGATGGTGATTTAAAGTGTCTATACATGCTGTACTTCGGTGCTTAAAGACTTAAATCTGTCAGGCAAAATGAGTAATTAATGGGCAGTCAGCATTTATAGTATTTAATCCAAGACACTGAGGAAGGAACAGCAGTATGAACCGAACAGCACTTCATCTTGCCACTCTGTACCTCACCTGGGGGCGACCAGCCTTCTGCGGTAGCCCCACCCCTCCCATGGCCACCGGAAGGAAATCAGCTTAAAGCCTTTACTGGGCTTTTCTTGCCAACTGAATACAGTTCAGTGAGGACAAATATTAGTGAGGATTTTTTTGTTATTAGTGTTTTTTCTTCCCGAGGTTAAATATAAGCACAGTTTATCACCGCAATAAGGTACATGAGCTACATTTTGCTTTGCTGAAGTGTCCCCTAATGAAAACTATTGGCTTGCCTATAAGATATTTACCCATAAAATAACAATCAAGTTGAAAACCAAGTTCCCATAATCACCCGGGTTGCCAGTGTACCTTTGCCAGCTAAAGGAATTCAGACAAAGCAACACACAACTCTGCCCACTTTCTCTGGGTGGATTGGAGGGATCAGTTTGGCAGGGCAGTGCAGTGCCTTCTCCTGGGACTGAAATATACTGATGAACCCCGGTAATTGCCAAGGAAGTTACCCAAGCAGCGAACTCACAAATGCTTCAGGACAGAAAAGGAAATTCACAATCCCCCTACAGGATGAGAGGGATGTAACAAAGGGAGAAGGCTGGCGGGACAGAGCAAAAATGAAATGCCTCCCAAAAGAGACAGTGATCAAACACACATAAAAACAACAAAACCATGCCTTCCCTTTTCCTTTATTGCTGTGGAATTTTAACTGGGACCCTTGGGCTTCCTCCAAGTGTTCTCCAAAATGCCTGTGGAGGAGTGCCTGGGTGGCTCAATCGGTTGGGCGTCCAACTTTGGTTCAGGTCATGATCTCACAGTCTGTGGGTTCGAGCCCCGCGTCAGGCTCTGTGCTGACGGCTAGCTCAGAGCTTGGAGCCTACTTCAGATTCTGTATCTCCCTCTCTCTCTGGCCCTCCCCTGCTCGTGCTGTCTCTGTCTTTCAAAAATAAATTTTTAAAAAATGCCTGGGCAGCCAGGAATCCCCAGGGAATATGGATTCTATGCTTCAAGTTAGAAACTTGCCAGGGAGGGGTGATGAAAACATTTTTGAAACAGACAGTAGTGCTGGTTGCATAATGCCATGAATGTACTTAAGGCCACTAAACTGCGGACTTAAAAAATAGTTAAGATGGCAAATCGTGTTATCTCCGTTTTACAATGATTTTAAAAATTAATAAGGTATTACACCAAAAACCACTGAACTTCACACTTCAGATGAGTGGATTGCAAGATATGTAAATTGTAACTCAATAAAGCGTTTTTTTTTTTTTAATTTACCAGGGAAACAGCTGGTAGAAAGAGCTTCGCTGGGGGAAAGCATCACTGCCTGATGTTTACTGAGCGCCTACCTACAGAAGTTGCTAGTTCTTTCCTATTTAAAGGGAGATGGATCCTGCAGCTAGGGGACCATGTCACTTTGCCTCTCAGAGTCTCAGTTCCATCATCTGATGGCGTGGGCTGCCATGACTGCCAAGGACCTTTCCAGCACTTCAGTTCCAGAGACCGATGTGTGAGTGGCAGAAGGACCCGCCATCTGCCACTCGGCACACAGGCTCATCCCCACTAGGAAGGCAAAACATCAGGGGAGCCAAACAGCAGAAATAAGTTTAACAACTTTGCAACCCAGGTACTGACAGAAGAGAGGCGATGGGCTGTGTTAAGACACTTTCTACTCAAAGAACAAAATGGTGAAATAATGCCAAAGAGCCCTGCTTTCCAGTGAATTCTTGGTTTATTCATAAAATAAAGGCTGTGGCTACAGACTAAACCCTGTGTCCAGAGCAGCTGACAGTGAAGGATGGAGACGGTGCTTCAACCATCTGGGTAGCACTCAGAGCAGGCCTCCCCAACTTTCGGGGCTGGGTAACCCTGGGGGGCTGTCCTGTACACTGCAGGATGTATAGCAGCATCCCCAACTCCTGGCCCCCAGACGCCAGTAGCCTGCCCTCCCCACCACCACGAGCTGTGACAACCAAGTGTCTCCAGACCTTGCCAAATGTCCCCCTGGGGGGCGAAATCACCCCCAGTTGAGAACCACTGCCGGAGAGAATTTTCTATCTTGAACTTGCAGTTCTCTGTTGAAGCCATGTGACATGCGGGATTACCCTCTCCATCCACTGCCGTGCAGGCCACCATGAACTGTCAGCAAACAGACCTTGTCAGCACACTGTGCCCGGGGGGCCTTACAGAACTGCACAGACACTCCTGGCAGCCATTAGCCTACAAGAAGTTCCATGCTTGTGACCATTCTTGGGGGAAAGGGTTACTCATTCATTCATTCTGTAACATATGGCACTTACTGTATGCCAGGCACTGAGCCAGGGCAATGTAGTTGGGGATACCCTGTCAGAGATGAACAGACTTAATACAAGACGACGTGTTACACAGCACCCTTTGGAGCAGGCCTCAAAAGATGAACAAGAGGTGTGGCAGGCTGCTACCAGCTCCCCAAAGACATCCACATCTGAATTCACAGAACCTGTGAGTATGTTAGCTTCTGCGGTAAAAAGGACTTTGCAGACAGATTAAGTGAAGGCGCTGGAGATGGGTAGGCTGAATGACTCAGGTAGACCCAATATAACACAATGGTCTTTCTAAAAAGAAGGCAGGAAGTTCAGAGTGAGAGAGGAGAGGGGAAGGCAGAAGCAGAGGTTAGAGTGATGCGGCCACAAGCCGAAGAATGTAAGCACTTCTTCCAGAAGCTGGAAAAGGCAAGGAAATGGACTCTCTCTCTTATTAGAGCCTCCAGAAAGAACACAGCCTTGCCCACACCTTGATGTCAACCCAGTAAGACCCAGTTTGGACCTCTAACCTCCAGAAGGGTTAAGATTACAAATGTGTGTTGTTTTAAGCCACAGGGTCTGTAGTATTTTATCACAGCAGCAAGAGGAAACTAACACAGAGAGACTACAAGGCAGAGAGTGAAATCTCTTCCCCGTGAAGGGAAAGGAACTACATGGCAAAGGCCCAGAGGCCTGAAGAAGCACAGAACAAGGGCAGGCATGGCTGCCAAGCTCCCCGAAGGCTTCACTAAGGCGTTCAGGATATAAAACACCTGCAGAAAGGTGGTGACACGTGGTCATTCCAGAAACATTTGGGGCTTGACTGTACACTGGAAAGAATGGAGAGAGAGAGAGAGAGAAGGCAAGGAAGAAGAGGCAAGGCCAAGAGCAGAACACCTACAGAAGAGGCAGGAAAGGCGGTGCAAGCCTGCAGGAAGTGGGTGACAGGGAGGAGAGATGCTGTGCTCCGCATGCAGCATGCTCTGGCTGAGGTGTCTAAGACACACCTGGATACAGTTAGCTAGAAAGTTGGGAAAAATAATTAATGCCACCAATATTAATTTGGGCTTCCCATGTGCCAGCACAGGACAGGGACACAAGGACAAAACTGATGCAGTTCCTGCCTTCCTTAAACACGGAAGAGGGAAGCAGCAGAGCCGTACCAGAGTGATGTGATATGAAAGAGACTTGACCAGCCATGTCTGGCTTGGAAGACGGAAGTAGGCCATGAGCCAAGGAATGCAAAAGACTCTGGAAACTGGAAAAAGCAAGGAAAGGGATTCTCCCCTAGAGCCTCTGGAAGGAACACAGCCCTGCCCACATCTTCATCTTGGCCCAGTGAGACCTGTGTTGGACTTCTGACCTCCAGAACTTTAAAGATAATAAACTTATGGCATTTGGTGGCACCAAGTTTTTGGTAATTTATTACAGCAGCAATCAGAAACTAATACAAGGTACCAGGTCTCGAAAATAAGGAGCAAAGATCAAAACCCTAATAATGCTAACAATGTATTGTAATGTCCCTTCTAAAGATGATGGAGGGAAAAGAAGGATGATGGCAAAGGCCTATGTGATACTCTGGTAAAAGTCCAAGTGACACTGCGATGAGCCAGCTGGTGTCACTAACACCCAGGTGTTGGAGGTCTAGCATGGACTAGATTCATGGAAGAGTCAACACTACTGTTTTAGTGACTCCCTAAGAGGTTTGTTCTGAACTAGGAGCATATTTTCTCCTTCTCTAAAGCCATGTGTCACTTGTAACAGCAACTTATACGTGACCAGAGTGACCCCCATTCTCTGGACCTCAGCTTTCTCACCTGCGTGGCAAGGAGGTCTACCTCTGACACCGTCCATGCATCAGAACCACGTGGAAGGTTCCTTAGAACACAGATTGCTAGGCTCTCCACCCCACCCCAGGTCATCCCCAGAATTGGGGGCAGAGAATCTGTATCTTTAACCAAGACCCCAAGGAGGCTGATGCTGCAGGACCACACTCTGAGAGCCACCACGTGAGACTCTCCTCTCACAGCGAAAGGATTCTAGTATTTTTCTGCCCTGCCTCGTTCCCATTAAGAGCCATCCTGCCTTCCTGGTTCTCAGCAGCTTGTCCGTGCGACTCTGTGTCTCTGCCCCTGGAACGGCATTTCAGTTGTCCATTGTGCTTAATGTTGGACAGTCTCCAGGCTAGAGCTGGTCCGTGTTAAGGAAGTAGCCACAAAATATACCTAGAAAGCCATTCTCCTCCCACCACCATCTCCTTTTCCCTGCCCCCATTGATCACTTAGTTAACTCAGAAAAGCAGCCCCTGCTGTCCAGGAGCTGGCGGGGAAGGCTCCCATTGAACAAGCAATTCCCCAGAACGCCAACATCAGACAAGGCCACCCTGTGACCAGGATGGGACAAGACAAAAACCAGACCACTCTGTAATCCTGTCTGAACGTGGAGAACAAGTGAACCTTGTCCAGACCGCAGAAGCCTCCGCATGTCCCCGAATCCTGGCCAATATGAACCACTGCTGCTCTTTGACCACTCACAGCCTTTCTCCGAACTTCCCTGCTTCTCGATAAGACTTAGGAAGACCCCCTACCACGGAAATTGCTCGCTCCCAGCCAGCATCCAATCCAGACAACACCTGGCTTCCGTAACCCTCCCCTAGAGCCCCTGCCACGGGCCCAGTCCTGGGAGCCGACGCGGGGTCCTGTCCAGCACGGCACCCCGCAATGGTGTGCGCCGTTCGTTGCTGCCAGGAGAGGAGACCCGCTTGTTCCGCTCTGGATGTGCTTCCGGGCGGGGTGGGGGGGCGGGGGGTACTGGACGGCAGCGAAGACTCCTACCCAATTTCCAGATTTCAGCTCAAACACAGTTTCCTCAAAGACACTGCCCTTTCCCCTCTGAACCTCAATCACATCGCCCCTCCCTAATCTCCCTGCACGAGACCTACCAGAGCTTATCATCGCCTATTGTCACGAGCACTGCATTCAGGCCCACCTCTCCCACTGGCTACAAAAGCCTAAGCTGGCAGGTGTATGTGCGTTGTGCACCCATTCACAGCACCGTGCCTGGCACAGAGCAGGAGGGCAATAAATATTGGGTGGCTAGATGGATGAATGGATGAATACTGACCACTGCGTACCACCTACTTGAAAACAATTTCAGGGACGCCTGGGAGGCTCAGCCAGTTAAGTGTCTGACTCATGTTTTCGGCTCAGGTCATGATCTCCTGGTTAGTGGATTGAGCCCCACATTGGGCTATGTGCAAGCAGTGGGGAGCCTGTCTTGGGATCCTCTCTCTCTCCCTCTCTTTCTGTCCCTCTCTTGCTCATGCTCTCGCTTGCTCACTCAAAATAAATAAATAAACATTAAAAAAAACAATTTCAAATATAAGAGTTGGTGGGAAAATATCAGTAATACAAAAAGAACCGAAGGTCTGTGCAACCAGCAAGGTAGCGAAGTTCTGCCTGGGTCGTGATGGCTGTGAAGGGGCGAAGGAAAGGGGCTGAATGATGAAGGAGACTTCTTTTCTTCCATTTCTAACTTTGGACTGTGAAAGCCAATGTGTTACATTCGTTTTTTGCTTTAGTTTAGCATAAAGCAATCTCCCACCAATACAATACATTGCTGAAAACAGTCCAAACTTTGTTGTTACTCTAGAATTTTCTAAACAAAGATCATTTGCTAGGCTTGCAAATCCTTCACTTTTCAGGGAATTGGATCGTTAATATCTGTGTAATCATAATTACCAGAGGCTCTGCCTGTATCTGGCACCGTAGGCGTCTACCTGCAAGTTCTGAGGGCACATTCTGAGTGGGCTTTTGTAAGAGGCCATTTGACAACTAACTGGCTTCCCTTCAGAGTTAGGGATCTGATGTTCAGTTATTTTGGGGATTAAAGACTATATAATACAATGTTACTGTGTTCGCGGTGAACAGAAAAATCGTTACCAGGCCAGGTAAGAATGCAAATGTATCAAACTGATACACTGGACAAATCTTTTGAAAACCAAGGAGACTTGGGGGATTGGGGAGGGGGCCGTGCCTGTGGGTACACACACCTGCTTCCCAAACAGCACTCAGGTGGCTCCATCGAAAGACACACAGAATCAATGGTCACAAACCCGCCCTTCTTCACAAATACACTGTTGAAGATGCTTTCGAGAACAGCAGGTGAGCGTTAGCCATAGACAACCATGGGCATCTTAAATCCCACTGTAAACATTTTAATTAGTTAAATGACCACACTCATTTTAATCTCATGGCCTCTAAGTAGTAACACCTGAAACAAATGAAAATCAGTTTCAGCCACCCCCTCCCTTTTGTAATGGTTACAGTAAAAAACAAAACAACCAAAAAACCATTAAGCTTGAAAGGACTATAAACTGCAGAAGCAGTCTCTAATTTTCTTAGGAGGCTCGGGGATAATGAAAACAGTTCAGACTTGAATAATAAACAGGTCTGTCTCTACTTAAACTGGACTTCTCTTCCCACTGAGATACAGAAAGCACGGTCCAGCCACAGGTGAAGACTTGTGGGTCTAACTTCTTTTCTTGTCCAACCCTCTCGGGACTCACAAAAAAAGGAAAGGTGATCAAAATACCACTTTTGGTTACCTCAGGAAAAGCCAACGGGCTACTAAAGTAACCAGTAACATTTAAAGTATATGCTTCTGTTAATAAACTAAATCATCTTACTAGATGCCAAAGCAAAACAAGAGTTTTGAGCTAAGCATTTTGTCCTCCACCAAGGAGGAGGGTTTCATACCCCCTCATTCATTCATTTGTTCAATAAAGATTCATTCAGGGCCTGCTCCATACCAGGCACCAAAGAAAACAGTGCCCAGTAAAACGGTTCTGTCCCTACAGTCATGGTGCTTACAGTAGGAGAGATAAATGTTAGACTCAAACAAATATGTAATACTGCTATTTTTTAAAAGGTGCTAGAGGGGAAGGGTAACAGAGAAACTAATTTAGACTGGAGGTGGTGCAGGGACCGGGGAAGGGCACTGAGAAAAAAGCGACATTGAAGCTGAGAGGCCATTGGATGGCCACCGCTTTAGAAAAGGAAAACCATTTTGGAAGTGACCTCAAATGGGATTTTACCTGCCTGTCAGCAACTGACTGGGTTAAACCTCCCCTTTTTCCACTGCATCTTCAGGAGCATCCTATGACCGCTTGCCTATCACTATTGGACTCGCCTACTCAAATTCTGTTACCTGAACACAGAAAGGTCTCACTTTATTATGATTTATTATAATCTACAGCCTTCCTCTGCCTGGCCTAGAAACACCCAAAAATAATCTGCCAAAGGCATGAAAGACAGAGATTGGCTGCCAGCAAGAACATTAACTATATGGGCCACCCGATTACTAGCCCAGGCCATCACAAGTCCTTTGCCCAATAAGGTGCCACATCCTCTGGGCAAGGTGGCTCGAATATGCCAGAGTCTACACCAGATGGGACCCAGGGGGCCTAATGGTTAGTTTCCTACTTGAAACTGAATCCCGACCAGTAAATCGAGGACTGGATCACCGGCTCCAATTGCCCAAGCCTTCAGACTTACAGGATGTAGAAGTGCCCTTTGGGCATCACGCAGCAGAGAGCTCGCCAGCCTGAGCCAAGGCAGGCAGGCAGAGAGAGGGTCGGGGCCGGGAGGAAGAGGGGCGCCAAGGGAGACGCGTCAGGCGCTCAAGGACCCGAGGATGGCACGCCAAGCCGAGTACTGGGGCGTTTCCCGCATCACCCCCCACCCTACCACCCCCC
>NC_043717.1:14883717-14917523 GCF_006229205.1 Suricata suricatta
CCGGGGGCCGGCGCCCGGGGCGTCCCTGCGGCTGCAGCGCTCCGGCGCCCCCGTCACCTCCCTCTCTGGAGGGACCCTGCTCTGCAAGGCCACCCCACACTCGCGGAGGCTCGGCTAACGCCCGGGGAAATGCCGCGAGACTCCTCGAGACTGGAAGGGGGGTCGTGCGGGAAGGGGCGTCCGAGTGGAATGGCACGTGGGAAAGGAGGTGGAAGCGGCAGATCCGGAGGGTTCGAGAGGTGGAGGACGGCATGGGGTTAGGGCAGACCGTGGCTAGGTGAGGGAATGAACACCTGCTGAGGGTGACGGCAGGTAACCCCAGGGATTGGAGATCGAAGCAACCCAGCTTAAGCTTTCACAGAGGAGGTTGTTGGGAAGGCAGGAGAAGGGGGCTCTATGGAGGGAGAGAAATGCTACAACCATTCAGGGCAGCGTGGGAAAGGCAGGCCAAATGTGAATTCGGTGTAGGGGAGGCGGTGGAACGGAGACTGGGAAGACAGAGAAGGGTGCAGCGGGGTTGGTAGGGCACATCACCACGCACCCCCCTTGCCTTGGCCAGGTAGGGTTGTGTTGCTCAGCCCTGTTCCCAGGCGCTTATGTTCCCAAGAATCTCCTAAGGCAAGGGCTGTCTCCCGAGCAAGGTATTGTGCCACATTGACACCCCCAAACCCACTCCCACCCACCCCCGCGAGAGCTGAGCAGCGACCTTTGAATGGGCGCTGAAATAAAAACAGGGAATTCATAGGTAACTCACAAGCTCCTTTTTGGGTCCATTCACCACTACACACATTTTGCCATAAATACTTTGCCAGCCAGCACCACATTCATTTACCATCAGGTTATTTCCTTTTCCCTTTCCACCATCTGGTGGTAGGACGAGATAGTGAAAGAGATGGGAGACGTTCAAAAAGAGAAAATAACACAATTAAGCAATTAAATCATTGGTCCCTGGAAAATGGAAGAGGCTGAAGGTTAGTGGACCCAGAGGTGACAAATAAAAGCTGACCACCCCCTACCCAATATAGACCTGTCTTCATATCTCACCCATGATGTTGGGGCAACTCTAGTAAATTGGTTACATCCTGGGATCTCTGCAGAAAGATCTTCTTATGATTGTTTCATTAGCTTTATATTCAAAAATACTCTCAAAGAGTCTTACCAACAAGAGATCTGTAACATGATCTTTCTAAATGCTTTTCTTGTGTGTCAGAGCAATCCAAACGGGAGACTAATCAAGGGGGAAAAGACCAGTCCTCAGAGCTACTGAGAAGGTAATAGCGACATCAATGCAGACTTCTAAGGAAGGGATTAAAGAACATGGAAATTAAGAACTTGAAGTGTTAAAGGCACAGATGAATACTCATTATACCTGCTCCAGGATCCATTATTACATGCCTTGGCATATCAGGGTGATGAGGCCTTGCAACAGGATCTTACAATCAACGAACACTGAAACTCACAGGGCATGGCTAAGGCTCACTGTTACTGGGACTTTTTTTTTCTTCTTCCTGAAGTGCTCTGGGATCTGCCCAGTTCTGGGCATGCTTGTTTCTGCTAAGGCCAGGGTCCCTGGGCTTCCTTATTCCCCTCTCAAAGAGACTCAGAGTCCTGAAAGTGGGCATGTTTCAACAAGGAAAGAGCTGAGCTGGACTTTTGGTGGGTGGGATAGCATCTTGGTGCTTAGGATTCTCAGCTAGCTGCCCCACGCATTCTCAGAGCAGTGGGCCCAAAGTCTGTGAACAGTGTCAGTGAATCGTGGTTTATCTGGACGTTGCAGAGACCAATACACCTTAACCAGTAAACTGGTAGCCAAACTGTAGGGCTCAAAAGAAAACTCAGGAACTTGCCTCATGTCCTGCTTCAACTTTCTCCTCTCTCTGTCCTACATGGGGAAAACAGTCTTGTTTACTTTTCCCCCCAGCTTTTCATAGGTGAAGACAGACCACATGAACTTTTGTCTCTTGCTTTGACTCTGGTCTATATCAGGTCATACCTTTTCCTTCTTGAATCAGAGAACTGGGTCCCTACTCCTGGATCTGGGTAGGCTTCCTGCATGGAGAAATTTGTCATTTTATTATAAAAGACTGATGGCGAGACTTAACATTTTTGAAAATCCTGAGCTCTGCCCTAATTTTAATGCCTTAAATAAACTAAGTGGTATGAATTCTACTCAAAACACTGCAGAGTTTCTTTCATTTTAAGTTTCTCTAAATTACAAAAATGGACATTTTCCCCAGCATCCCCCACTTATTATTTGGTTTTCATGAACTGTTCCTATTGTCCTTTGATTTTTACTTTTAGAAACTTTTGGTGACCAGCACAGGGGCAGTTAATGTAAAGATTCAAATCCAGCTCTTGATGGGAGCACCTGGAGGACTCAGTTGGTTAAGTGTCTGACTTGGGCACACATCATGATCTCGCTGTTCATGAGTTCAAGCCTCACATCAGGCTCACTGTAGAACCTCTGCTTTGAGTCCTCTGTCTCCCTCTCTCTCTCTCTCTCTCTCTCTCTCTCTCTCAAAAATAAACATTTAAAAAAATCCAGCTGCCGACAAGAATAGATGTGCAATTCCTCATCCTGCCTCCCTCTTACATTAGTGTTTTTTTTAACAGATAGTGCAATATTTCAAATGACATGAATTCACCTCATGGATATTGCTAGATAAATACAATAGTATTTAATACCATATCTTTATCCCACTGAATTCCCATTTCGACCAGAATGGATGATGCATTTTGGGAATGGAGAGTAGTGGAGGTGTGACACTTCAAATGACCCGTGAGGACTTCAAAGGCCCCTCTGTGTGATGCAGTGTTGGTAACATTTTGGATGAAAATGGAAGGCAGTTAAGCCTATGCCGATGCAGCTCTTCTAGCTTGTCATGCTTGCTCTCTTCAAGTACTCGGACTTGACATCTGTAATTTGCATGTAATGAGTGATACTTTGCTTTGATAACCTTTAATAACATCTTTACATTAATAGAAATTACATGCAGAGTGCTTTACAAAAGATGGTCATTATCCGGTGCTTCTGACGCACTTTATGGAGACATGAAAAACCTCATGGTGCCAGAAAGCAAGGACGTCCTCAATAAAAATGCCGGCACAAGTCAAAAGGGCACAGGAGCCAACCTGAAAGAGCTCCCAAAGGCCCAGCAGGAACAATTCAAGCAACAAGTAACGATTCTATTGGATTATAACCCGAAGAGCTCATGAAAGTTATGTCTTTAAGCCTATGTGGGTAAAAATACATTTCTAAGAAAACAAGCCAGGAAGAGGGGACAAGTCTTCCCTACACAGGAATTCCAATGTATAAATGTAGAAGAAATGAGGGAAAGAGAAAATTACTATCAGAACACCACAGTACTAACTGACACAGGCACAATCCGCCTCAAATTTTCAAATTAGTGGGTGTGTGTTAAGGCAAAATCCTGGCAGACAGCAGAAGTGAGCAGCCAAGGCTTTGTGCTTATGGTTTTGAGGCAGGCTTTTCCCTTCTTCCTTTGCAACGTGTGTACTGAGTTCAAGATAACTTGTCCGGATCACATCAAAAGCTATAGAAATAAACATCTTGCTTTACTGCAATTGATTTGGCATGATAACTACTCTTGGAATGACCCACTCACTTCTTTTATCTTTTTCAGGGAATCGTTTACAGCAAATCCAAGAGAACTGGTTTTACCAGCTCTATGGAGATGAAAATTCATCAAGTCAAAGGATCAGGTTGTTTGTAAGACAGCTAAACTATGATTATCATTACAAGGTTTGTACCAAACGCTTGCTTTGCAAAAGCAAACACAAAGGACATAACTACAAGGTGAAATGTACTCTCCCATGAGGCTATTAAACTGGAATAGGATGTTCTTGTTGTAAAATCCAAACGCTAGCTGAGTAATTGACTTCCAAGTTGATAAGTCTCAGGAACTTGCATCTAAAACACACAAAGAGAGGCCCTGTGTGTAGACTAACTTGCCGAGAACATTTTCCCATCCTTTTTTAGAGTACCACTTTGTCTAAGAAAATAGTAAACTGGTAGAACAGTCCTAGGAGATTAACAAGAAATACAGTTTGTACTGCTTTCTACCCACTCTGTCCACTTCCCTCCCCCTTAGTTACAAGCGGTCATATGTAAGGAAGGATATTATGACAAAAAAAATGAATGGAGTGATATTCCAGAAGCATTAACTTAAGATCCTATGTGTGAAATATGCATTGTAATAAATATTAACAACGTTACATAGAATAACTGGCATTTAACATTGGAATAAGCCATCCTGACAGGCCAGTTTTTAAAAATGGGAGCAGATTGGTGACTGGGGGCTTTTGATCTTAAGAGCAACGAAGATTTTGGGACGACTGGGTGGCATCCAACTTTGGCTGAGGTCCTGATCTCACCGCTTGGCACATGGGTTCGGACCCCACATTGGGCTCTGTGCTGACAGCTCAGAGCCTAGAGCCTGCTTCGGATTCTGTGTCTCCCTCTCTCTTTGCCCTTCCTTCTTCATGCGCTTGTTCTCTCCTTCTCTCTTTCTCAAAAATAAATAAACATTAAAAAAAATTAAACAAGAGTAATGAAGATTTAAAAGTAGGGATTGCCTTACAAAACCGATTTCTCTTTTTCCCCTGAGCTTTCAGGAGAGGCCTGGAGGCTCCACCGTGGACTTGGCTTCCCCTGGAGCCGGGTCTCCAGGATGCACAGATGTTTGCCAGTGTTCCAGACCCAGGGAGGAACACGTGAGAATGCTCAGATCCTGAGGAACAGATGATGTTGCAAGGGAGCTTGTGTGGAAGGGGCGGGAGTGCAGCCAAACAGCCAAGTCGAAGCACTCTCCGTGCCAGGCCCTGCAGCAATGGGAAGGAGCACAGGTTTCTAAGCAGACTGACTTGGGGAGGTAACTGGAGAGCCCACGGAAGTGGGACCAGAGGAGGGATAGGCTGCAAGTGGGAGGCCATGGACAGGCCCGGAACATTCAAGGCAAGAAATATAACGGCATTGACACTGACAAAGAGGACAGGTAGCATTCTAGAGTCATTTCTGAGGTACATTTGACAGATCTGGTGAGGCAGTGGATTTGGGGAGAGGGTAGGGAGCACAGATGGAGGTTTCAAAAGAAATATTTTGTCAGCTGGTTTGGAAGCTGAGTAGCTGGACATCAACCAAGTGGAGAAGGAAGCCATTGCACACAGGGAGGAGATAATGAGTTCAAATTTGAATCCTATTAAGACTGGATGCAGGGGCGCCTGGGTGGCTCAGTTTGTTAAGCTTCCGACTTTGGCTCAGGTCATGCTCTTGCAGTTGGTGAGTTCAAGCCCTGCGTTGGGCTCTGTGCTGACAGTTCAGAACCTGGAATCTGCTTTGGATTCTGTGTCTCCCTGTATCTCTGCTGCTTCCCTGCTCATTCTCCTCTCTCTCTCTCTCTCTCTCTCTCTCTCTCTCTCTCTCTCTCTTTTCCTCTCTCTCAAAAATCAACAAACATTAAATTTTTTTAATTTAAATTAAAAAAAAGAGTGAATGCAAAATGGAACACAGTGTGATCCGTGCTATAATATGGATGATTCCTCAAAACAAGATGCTAAGTGAAAGGAGCCACATATAAAAGGATACATATCATATGATTCAACTTACCTGAAACACCCAGAACAGGCAAATCTGTAGAGACAGAAAGTAGAAGAGGGGCTGAAAGAGGGGACTGGGGGAATTGGGGAGTGACTGCTAATGGGTACAAACTTGCTTTTAGGGGTGACAAGAGTGTTTAAAAATGTATCATGGTGATGGCTGCACAACTCTATAAATATACTAAAGACCCATTGGATTATATAATTTAAAATGGATGGATCCTATGGTGTGTGAATTATATCTCAACAAAGCCTGTTACATATTTTAAAAAGAGTGATAATGGGTACAGAGTTTCAGTTTGGGAAGATGAGAAAGTTCTGCAGATGAATGGAACAGTGTGAATGTGTTTAATGCCACTGGACTATGCACTTAAAATGATTACAGTGGGGCGCCTGGTGACTCACTTGGTTGCACTTCCGACTCTTGATGGCTCAAGTCATGATCTCATGGTTCGTAAGATCGAGCCCCATGCACTGGCAGCATGGAGACTGCTTGGGATTCTCTGTCCTTCCCCTGATTTCTCTCTTTCTTTCAAAATAAATAAACCTTTGAAAAATAAAATAAAAACTAAACTTTAAAAAATGATTACAATGGAAAATTTTATGTTATGTATATTTTACCTCCATAAAAAAAAGAGAGAGAGAGAGTGGCTACCTTCCTAATCAGTGGGTAATACTGGGGCTAATAAGAATGTTTTCCCCTGCATTTTGCCTCATCCCATAGCACCCCTGACTCTGCGACCCAAACAGGAAGTCAGTACTGCAATAAGCGCTCCCCATCGCACTCAGTGTCACCCCTTCAGGGTTCAGGGAAAGCACGTGTGAAGGCCTGGATTGAGGGTAATGAGCCCCAGCCACTCGTCAGGTCCTGAAGCCCCTGGTGCACACAGCCAACCCCAGATAGGTCCTCAAGCCCTAGAGACCACGGGACTTGGTCTTATTTCCTGAGATAAGGCCCAACTCTTTTCCAGCACAACTTTGTATTAAATAAAGCCAATCATACCAAGTTCCTCTCCTCAAAACTAATTATAGTCCAGCCAGAGGCGAACATGGGGAGCGAGCGAGTGAAGTTCTTCGTTGTTTGGCTTTGATTGCCCTGTGGAAATTTTCTTTCCTGGACCACAGCAGTTCTTAGAGTCCGGGCCCCAAGACTGGCGGGGGCTACAACAGCACATGGGAACTTGTTAGCGCCACACATGGTGGACCCCATCCCAGACCTTCTGAATCAGCACCTCTGGGGGTGCTCTGCGATCAAACCGTCCCTCCATGGGATTCTGACGCAGCCAGTGCGAGAACCTTGGCTCCCTGGAGCCCAGATGCCTCTCTGCTCACCTGAAGAGATGGACCAGGTGGGTAATGCTGTCATGAAAAAGGGCTCAAGGGAGCTACCAGTGACCACACCTCGGAGCTGGTAGAACCGATTTGGTGTTTATCATTAGAAAAGTAATACCTTCTCATCATTAAAAAAAAAAGTTAAATAAAACAAAAATACACTGTAGAAGGTGAAAATCTTCCATACTCTCGCAGTTAGCAATTATTGCAGAGATCTTGATAACAACAATTAACTTCTATCGGAATGTTCCTTCAGACACTTTCTAACTGTGTAATGATACTAAGACATGATGATTTCCACATACCATGACAGTATACATATTTTTGACCTGGCAACTCCTTTTATATGATCTAATGATGGAAACTGAGAACCTTAGGGAGGCGGGACTTTTTTCTTGGAGAATCCCCAGATTGCCTTTTTTCTCTCATAACTTCTATTGTGAAATACTAAACCTGTCTGGAACAAAATTTTTTGAGAATGTATTTCATAACCTTCTGGGAAGAAATGAAAATTCCTGATTTAAAAAAAAATGCTTAAGGACTTCTCTGATGGTCTTTAGTGAGAGTAAAGTCCTTTTGAGGAAACTGGCTACTAGGAAGCTGCCAGAGGTCTAGTGACATTCTTGAACCTGACATTCTTCATCCCTGTGTCCAGTCTAATGAAGACCATCTAACCAATCACTTCCCAGAAAATGTCCTGGCCAAGAGGGAGTCTTGAAATTTGGTATGTGTTCCTAATGACTTTTCTGAAAAGTTTTATATATACCTCACTCTCTGAGCAGTACGCACCACACAAGTAGCCTATCAGATAAGAACTAGACCTTTTCTTAGCACCCAGAGAAAGGAGTGAGAAGGTTCAACTGTACCTAAAAATCCAGTGTGTTACCCACCTTTTGGAAATGTCTGGGCAGCAAGCATGATCTTAGGAGAATAGTCCTATGATTTATGAAGGGGCAGGGGGCTGCGATAGTCTTTTATCCTCTTTTAAATTCTCATGACAGCAATGTAAGATATTACTTTCCCCATTTTACGAGGGAGAAGACTCAAGTTCAGAGAGGCTAAATGTCATGCCCTGCATCCCTTAGCAGGAAAGAGAGAGATAAGCCTGGGAACATAAAGTCAGCTGTGTCTGATTCCATCAGAAACTATGGAAACATCTGAAGTTGAACAAAATCAACCCGATTTTTTTCATGGTTTAGAATTGCTATTGAATGGTCCTAATATAAAATTTAAATGGATCCTTATGAGTGTTTTGCTTGCAATAAAATTTATATACATATAAAATGCTCATGACATAACACTGGGTGATAAAACACAGAGTACATATTTATACAGATCCTATACTTACAATTGCCTTCCAACTTAGAAAATACATTAACAACTTTCAGAGTGCCTGGGTGGCTCAGACAGTTGATCGTCACACTTCTGCTCAGGTCACCGTCTCCTGGTTCGTGAGCTTGAGCCCCACGAGGGGCTCTGTGCTGACAGCTCGGAGCCTGGAACCTGCTTCAGATTCTGGGTCTCCCCGCCCCTCTCCGCACCTCCCCCACTCACACTTCTTGTGTGTGTATAAATCTGTGTGTGTCTTTCTCAAAAATAAATAAACACTAAAAAATTAAAAAGAAAGAAAGAAAACACATTAACACTGTGGCCGATGTTAGCCGATGTGCAGTCTTGGGAGGTTTCTGAACCTCTCTATGCTTCAAATTCCTATAGATTGGGTTAGCATAAGGCTAAAATGGGCAGATGCTTATAAAGTGCTTAGGATAGTATCAGGCAGTGTTCCAGACTTTTGTGAATGAGCATAATTTTAGTAATAGGAAAGGTTGCTTTTAAAGGTTGCTACACCTTTATTATTTCATATTTTCCTCATTTGAATATCTTGGAATAAATAATGACTATAATTGAACAAATATTTTTAATGTTTATATATTTATGAGGGGGGGAGGGGAAGAGAGAAAGAGAGAGACAGAGGATCCAAAGCAGGTTCTGTGCTGACAGCAAACTGTGAGATCATGACCTGAGCCAAAGTTGGACACTTAGCTGACTGAGTCACCCAGGGACCCCGGAACAAATATTTTTAATTTAAAATTTAAAACTTATGACTACAGGACTTTAAAGTGAGCACCTAATTTGACAATTTGTGACAAAGTCTTAAGAAATAAACACTTCTGGTTAATCCTGGCACATTGGCCATTTGTGTTACCATCATTCCCTCTCGGATCCTAGTAAAATGATAATAAAGGAATAAAGAGGGCATCCACCCACAAGGACAAAGAGAACAGGAGAGGAAACATCACAGGACTAGGCATTTCAAGGCACTTGTTGGGGTTCAAACAGCAGCCCAGGATGGGTAACAGGCTTAGGAAACTGCCAAATAGGAGTCTGCAGCCTCAGGAAGGAAGCCCCTGGGCTGAGCACAGTCCAGGTGAGGCTCCGAGCTGTAAACAAGGGGACAGCGCCACCACCTGTATGCTGAGTGGCTGCACCTCGGTCCCCTGCTTACCCTGCTGCACCCGACATGAAACCGAACAAGATCCAGTTCCCGGAACCCTGCTGACCAAGCCTGGCCATCCTCCCTGCCTGCCCTCCCTCCCATGGACAGGGGATGGGAGGCTCCTTCTGCAGAAAAACCAAGGGGTCTAGAGAAAAGACCGAGATGCAGATGTGGGAGACGGGAAAAACCGGATGCCTGGGCAGATGAAATTAGCAGAGGCTTCCCATTAAGCTCTCGGGAATGCTTTGCCAGGGAAAACTGGGATGAGCAGTGGGACCTTCTCAGAGATTCTTGAGTTGGTGCCGCTTCTCTGCCAGCTCTGGAAGCTTTGGGCCTTGGCATTCCATGTCAGCCCCTTTGACCTTTTGGGCAGTGTCCCTAACCTGAGCCCTCACCACCATGTCTAGCTCTTCCAATCCCCACATTAGCCCCCCTAATTCTACATTCAAGTTTTTATACCTGAAATATGCCAAGTGGCTTCTATTTTCTTGACCAGACCCAGATTGATCCAATCTATGTTGGACGTCTTCCTTTTCCATCCTTGGTCCTCCTCCAGCCTGTGCTGGGTGCTGGGAATATGGACGACTTTGGGTCAAGTTCATTCAGTAGACAGCAATGGCAGAAATGGATGACAGGAGAACAGTAAAGTTGGGGTACACATTCCTTTCATTCCCTCCCTGATGTGTCCACAACGGGTTGTGTCCTTCGACTGAAGAGCACAGCTGCGGTCAGGTACCCCTTTCCATATGGAGACCCTCACTTAGTTGCAAATGACTCCTTCCTTTTGCCCTTTAGGCCTTAGGTAGTAAACGCTTTCCATTATTGCTACCCATGGCATGCTGACCTATTCTCTATTTCCCCTAAGCCCTGCCACATCTTCATAAATAATCCTTTATTAAGCCCTTCTTAATGGCCCAGTTTAAATGCAGCGTGTGTTTCCTACAAGGCCCAGGCTGACGCACTGCTCCCTCACCCTTCATCAGAGCCCCTGCCAGGCTCCCAGGACAGCAGGAAGGCTTTGAGGAACCTCAGTGTTCAACACCAGTAAAAGATCACCAGACATTCAAGGAGCATTTCTGCTGTGGAAGAAAGAGACAAACAAAGAGCTAAGGAAGGAAAAGTACACGTGGATCAGGCAGACTCCAAAGTCGACACCCACAGAGGGAAGAGATTCTCAGAGCAGCAAGAGAGCATATCACGACCATGAGACAAGGACAGGACACAAACAGAGAAAGAGAAGGAGACAGAGAGGGAGAAAGGGAAGAGGAGGAAATGTCACAACCAAAGGATCAGAAAGATTTTGGAAATTTGAAATATGAGAGCTGAAATTTTAAAAACTGACTAAAAGACTTGTCATATAAAGTCAAAGCAAATGCCCAGAAGGTAGAATAAAAGTAAGAAGGAAAATAGAACAGAAAGGATAGGAAATAAAGATCATTCCAGAAGGTCCAATATCCAATTTATAGGCAATCCAGGATAAAAAGGAAACAAAGAAATGAAAGGACTGGAATTATCAAACTAATAATACAAGAAATAGTCCTAAATTCAAAGACAATTGTCTCCATACAGAAAGGGCTCACCAAGTATCCAGGACAATGAATGAAAAAAGACTCACACCAAGGCATATTATCATGAATTCCAGAACACCAGTGATAAATCCCAAAAGCTTCCGGAGAGAACACGCAAGCTGCATGGCAAAAGGGCTGGAAATCAGAAGAGTATCAGGCTTCTGAGTAAGGTCTCTGGAGGTTGGAAGATAATGGAGCAGTACCTTCAAAATTCTGGGAGTAAATGGTCCTAAACCTAGAAGTCTATATTCAACCAAACCTTCAATCAAATATGAAGGTGGGAGGTGCCTGGGTGGCTCATCAGTTAAGCAGCTGACTTTGGCTCAGGTCATGATCTCACGGCTTGTGGGCTCATGCCCCGAAACAGGCTCTGTGCTGGCAGCTTAGAGCCCGGAGCCTGCTTTGGATTCTGTGCCACCCTCTCTCTCTGCCCCTCCCCTGCTCATGCTCTGTCTCTCTCAAAAATAAATAAAACATTTAAAAAAATGAAAGTGGAAGAGTGACATCTTCAGACATGTAAGGGCTCCAAGTGCATACCTGTCATGTACTGTCTTCAGAAAAACAAGGAGGATGTGCTTCAGAGAAAGAAGGGAATACAGTAAGAATGCAGAAGACACAGGACCCAGAAAACAGAGGATGGCATGCAAAGGAGCAGAGAGAGAAAATATCCCTGGATGACTCTGTAACAGGACCAGACGGCAATCAGTTCAGTTCAACCAGCACGGAGGGCTCTAGGAGGGAGGTCTGATTTAACCAAGAGTGTGGAACATGTTATCAATGAGCTTTGGCAGACTTGATGGAGGAGGTGGTAGGCACAATAATGGCCCCTCAAATATCCCACGTCTTAATCCTCAGAACCTGTGAATAGATTAGGTTATCTGGAAAAGAGGAATTAAGTTTGCAGATGGAATTAAGGTTGCTAATCAGCCAACCATTGGGATGGGGAGATTATCCTGGATTATCCAGGTGGGTATGACAATAATATATTGGGGGACTTTGGGGTTGCAAGTGGGGTAGTAATGTAAGAGAGCTAAATCCTCATCGATTTTAAGAGGAACTCAATAACTCAGTAAAGAGTGGCTAAAATTAATAAATCAAGACATAACAGAATAGGCATATTATTTTAACATAGGGAGGTAAACCCAAAAGAAACAGGTATAAGAGCTGTAAGTGCCCCCCCCCCCAGGGAGTGAAACTGAAGATACAAAGGGATGCGACAGGGGACCACTATGGAGAGAGAAGCCTGATTTAGGACAATTGTTAAAGCTGGGTAACAAATCACCACAAATTTAGTGGCTTAAAACAATACGGTTTCTTCCCTTCTAGTTCTGGAGGTCAGGAATCCAGAACGGGTATCACTGGGCTGAAGTCAAGGTGCTGGCTGGGCTGTGTCCCCTCCAAAGACTCGAGGGAATAGTCTGTCCCACTGCCTTTGGCTGCTTCCAGACACAGAGGCTGCCTGCGTTCCGGGGCCCAGTCAGCACTCAGGTCACTCTGGCCTCTGCCCCCCTCCTCATCCCCCCTTCTGTGACTCACACCTCCCCATTTCCCAGATAAGGACCCTTGTGATAACACTGGGCCCACCTGGATAATCTAGAACAGTCTCCCTATCTTGAAGTCATTAACATGACAATTCTTTTTGCCACGTGAGGTCAGGTGACACAGCCACAAGCTCCAGGGATTAGGATGTGGACATCCTTGGTGGAATGGCCTTGTTCTGCTGACCTCAATGCATCTGTATGTCTTTAATAGAAATATTTTTCAAAATATGCACTCTTTGACTCACCAATTCTACTTCTAGGACTTAATGCTAATGGAATAATTAGGCAGGTGTACAAAAATCTCTTTTCATAGACATTGTTTATAATGGTGAAAAATTATGAACAACTACATGTTCATGATAAAAAAAAAAGTTGAAAGTATAGCTATAAAAAGACTACTATGTAGCAACTAAGCATTATGCTATAGAGTTTAGGATGAATGAAAAAATGTTCACTGTATGTTAAGTGACAAAAGCAAAATACAAAATGCTAAGTTTACTACTATTTAATTTTTGTAAAAAAGCAAAAATGGTAAATATGTGTATCATATGTAGAAAAATGTGAAGGCGCCTGGGTGGCTCAGTGGGTTAAGCATCTGACTTCGGGTCAGGTCATGATCCCCCGGTTTGTGGGTTTGAGTCCCGTAGTGGGCTCTGTGCTGACAGCTCAGAGCTTAGAGCCTGCTTCAGATTCTGTATCTCCCTCTCTCTGCCTCTCCCCTGCTTGTGCTCTGTCTCTTGCTCTTCAAAATTAAATAAACATTTTAAAAATTTTTAAGAAAAAAAAGAAAAATGTGAGCACTTCTGTGTATGCATGTATGTACATATATGTATGTGAGTTTATATATATAGACAGGGAGACACTGTAGAAAAATGTGTGTATGGGCGTGCATGTGTGTGCACAGTGGGTATCTATGTATCCAAATCTCAAAAGTACTAAGACCAAACTGTTCACTGTGGTTACCATTGAATGGTGGGAGTGCAGATAATTTTATTTATGCTTTACCATAATTTCTAGGATTTTCCCTTCAAGCATGTATTACTTTTATAATGAAAAAAGTTATTTCCATTTTTCATAACTAAGTAACTCCTTAAAATGAGCATCTGAGGCCCTAGAGTCTGACTACAGCAACAGCTGTCATTGAAGATGACACAAGTGGCAGTCAGCACAGCTAAGAAAATGATGCCCACTACGCTTATTGACTCCCTAAAACATGGCTTTACATGCTCCAGAAGAATGTTGAAGCCATGACTATAAATCTCCCTAACTTGGTCTCTATTGTGCTAAGGTCTATGAGGCCAGAATATCTTGGGATGGTGAATAGGTCTCCTGGTTTCCAGGCAGCTTGATTCCCTTCCTTGCCCATTAGGTGGGGCCAGAAAGCTTCAGAAGAGTCTCTCCTAACTAAAACATCAACAAGAAAAAACCAAATCCGAGAAGAAAACGGGTAGGACTCAGAAGTTATTTTGCTCTATTTGGGTGGGATGTACGCTAACATTTTTCTAGGATGAAAACTATTTTCAGAGAATTTTCTAGAGACTATCAAGCTGAGATTCTATAAAATTCACCTCCAAAAAGGCTTCAATACCTGACAATCATACCTGTACCCAAAACTTTTTTTCCCCAACATTTAAAAATTGAAACATCTCTGGCTGAAATGCAAATTAAAACAACACTGCTAAAGAACAAAAATTCAGCTGAGTAAATTTGAAGATCTAATTGGCTTTATTAAGTGCTGAATCGGGCAGCATCCCATCTGGCAAGTAGTAGGGGCCTCTGAGGAGTTGTATAAAATGGAAGGCTTTCATAGGAAGGAGGGTGGGGCAAGAAGTTATTGGCAGAAGAAAATAAAGGATTGTTTCAGGCAAGGTCACCTACCCTTAGGGGCAAGGGCTGGGGTCTTATCATGCACATTATCTTATCTTCCTTTGTGGGCAAGGAGAAGGCTCCCCGAGACAGGCGACCTCATTAATTGGTGCCAATCAGAAAATTCCTGACTTGACCTGTATTTCTGTTAAGGCTTTTTCTCTGGGGGAGGCTGAAACTGCAATTAGGTTAGGTATTAAGTCCGGGTTTGGTGACTTAGGCCTATGGTTTTCTTTTTAACAATGCTGAGATACCATTTTTCATGGATCAGAATGGCAAAAATTTTAAAACTTGTCAATACACTCCACTGGCCAGACTATGAGGAAACAGGCAGTTTCCCGCATCGCTGGAAGAAATGGAAACTTGTAGAACTCCTATGAAGGAGATCATTCCTCTACAGTTTGGCAGTACCTAAGATGACTCCATAGACCGTTGGCCCTTCAGCCCAGCCATCTTTTTTCTTAGAATTAGCCCTAAAGATTCACTTCTGACAAGATGAAAATAAGTATGCACAAGGTTGGTGATCACAGCATTATTTAAACCACAAAATATCAGAACCTACCGAAATGTCCAGATTTGAGAACATGGTTGAATAATGGCACAGCAACAGGTGGAAGACTGTGCAGCTATAAAGAAGTGCGGCCACAACCTCACAATCTGATGTGGCACGATTTCCAGGATTTCGCAAGTAAAAACGGCAAAGTACAAAAAGGATAGAGAGGGGCGCCTGGGTGGCTCAGTCAGCTAGACTTCAGCTCAGGTCATGATCTCATGGTTGGTGGGTTCGAGCCCTGCCTCGGGCTCTGTGCTGACAGCTCGGAGCCTGGGGCCTGTCTTGGGATTCGGTGTCTCCCTCTCTCTCTCTGAGCCTCTGCTGCTCATGCTCTTTCACGGACTCTCTCTCAAAAATAAAAATATTTTTAAAAAACAGCATTAAGAAAAAGAGGAGAGAATGCAACCCTCAGTGTAAGGAAGAGGGGGACATAAGATAGCGCAGAGCCTGGGGCCTGAGCCATGTATCTGCTTATCTTTACCAAAAGAAACATAGGAAGGAGAAGCCAGAAATTGGTCACCTACAAGGAGTGGAAGGGAACAGCATAGAAGGAATACAGGAGAAAGTAACACTTCTCTAAGTACATCTTTTTGCAGAGTTTTGATTTGTGGAAGTATGTCAATGTTCTACATGTTCAAAAACTCAAATCAATTCAAATGAACAGAATGGGAAGGGGGTAAGAGCTAATAAAAGCTCAGTATATTTCAAGTGAGCAACATAACCACATGGTGGGGGCTGGAGGAAGTGAGGACCAATCCAAGCACTTTATGAACATAATATTTATCTATATACCCTCTGTCTTTAGGAGTGTGGGGGTGGAGAACTGTAGACAGAGCCTGAAGTATGTTTAGTAGGTATGTTTCATGCAGTGGTATGACTGAAGTGATTTGGGAACTATAGTCGTTTTGTGGAATTGAGCACATGATGGAATGATTTGATGTTGCTGGGAGCCAGGGTCCTCACTGTGGAAGAAGGAACATACAAACATGAAACAGGGAAGGCAAGGAAGAATCCTATAGGGATGGATAGGAGATATTGGTGTGACCTTATCACTTCTAAAATGTGTATGTATATATGAATGTGTGTGTGTGTGTGTATGTGTGTGTGTGTGTGTGTGTGTCCTAGATATGGTTGCTGAAAAGGCTTAGAAACAAAAATACCCCACTAGCCATAGGCACTAGGGCCCAAATCTTTGTCACTAATATTATTCCCCACTAAAGGGAATCAGGCCTCCTCCTTGGAGAAATGGCTGATTTCAAGGCTGAGGCAGAAAATACCCAAGATGAACCTGGAATATCTTGTTATGACACAAATAAGGAAGCGCTAAAAAATATGGGGCAGAGTAGTAGACACAGCAATCAGCGTAAAGGGGCTCCCACTGGCCAAAACTGGGATAATTTGAACACCAAATAGTCAAGGACAATAATGAATCATAGACCACCGAAAAAATAGGAATGAATCCATATCAATAATAAATAGACCAATAAATAGGAGAACAGGGGAGGGTCTTGCTTACAGAAGAATGTCAATGCCAGCCAGTAAGCATGGAGGGCGTCCCGGAGTTGGAAATCCATCATTTTGCAGCCATAATCATAAAGAACCATAAAGAATCATAATCTTGTCTGAACCATTAGACAAGAGCCATCAATAGATACTGAATCTACCGGGGCAAAGTTGATGAAGAATATCATGTTTCAACTCAATATATCTCCATACAGATTGCTATTCAATGCAGGCCAAACAAAACAAAAGACCAGTAATTATATAGTGGAAAGAATGAACACCTCCTTGACCACTTAGTTGAAGCTAATATTACCTTTATAGCAGCAGCATCTCCAACAACCAAATTATGGAAACAGCCCAAGTGTCCATCACTGATGACTTGATAAGGAAGATATGGTATACATATATATACAATGGAATATCATCCAGCCATAAAAAAAAGAATGAAATCTTGCCATTTGCAACAACATGGATGGAGCTAGAAAGTAAATGATAACTTATAAACCAGTCATAGAGAAGACAAATGCCATATGGTGTCACTCACATGTGGAATTTAAGAAACACAATGAGGGGCACCTGGGTGGCTCAGTTGGTTGAAGCCTCTTACTTCAGCTCAAGTCATGATCTCACATTTGTGGATTTGAGCCCCGTGTCGGGCTCTGTGCTGACAGCTCAGGGCCTGGATCCTACTTCAGATTCTGTGTCTTCCTCTCTCTCTGCCCCTCCCCCTCTCATGCTCTGTCTCTCTCTGTATCAAAAATAAATAAAACATTAAAAAATTAAGAAACACAATGAGCAAAGGGGAAAAAAGAGAGTGGCAAATAAAGAAACAGACTCTTAACTCTAGAGAACTGGTGGTTACCAGAGGGAGGCGGGTAGGAGATGGGTGAAACAGGTGATGGGGACTAAGGAGCGCACTTGTGATGAGAACAGGGTGACATATGGATGTGATGAATCACTGTATTGTACACCTGAAGCTAATATTACACTCTATGATAACTAACTGGGATTTGAATAAAACTTAAAAAAATAACAAATAAACTTAACATCAGCAATGAGAGGTGCACATGGATAGGATAGGCCCTCCTGAGTGGAGCACAAGGTCACTCATAAAGCATTCTGGCCAGGAGTGTACCCGCCTATACATCAACATCACCCCAGTAAGAGCCATTTCAGAATTCTGACCTCAAAGCTGTAAGATAACACACTTGTGTTGTTTCAAATCACTTAGTTTGTGGTAATTTGTTACAGCAGCAATTGGAAACTAATACATGTGGAATATGGATGACAAACTAGATAAAAGCACTCAGACATGGTAAATTTTCTTAAGTTGATAACCACTATGGTTATGTGAGAATGTCCTTGTTCTACATTTTAAAAAATATTTATTTATTTTTGAGAGAGAGATAGAGTGCTAGCAGGGGAGGAGCAGAGAGAGAGAGAGGGAGATACAGAATCCAGAGCAGGCCCCAGGCTCTGAGCTGTCTGCACAGAGCCTGAAGTGGGGCTCAAATCCACGAACCGTGAGATCATGACCTGAGCCGAAGTCAGATACTTAACTGACTGAGCCACCCAGGTGCCCCAAGAATGTCCTTGTTCTAGGAAAAATTCACTGAAGTATTTAGAGGTACTAGATATGATGGATGAAATAAACTTTTAAATGACTCAGGAAAAAAAAATGTGTGCATGTGTGTGTGTGTGTTCGTGTGTTCGTGTGTGTGTGTGTGTGTGTGTGTGTATACATACATGGAGAACAAATGATAAAGCAAACAGAAAATGTTAACAGGTTAAGTTGGGTAAGTGGAATATAGATGTTCCTTGTACAATTCTTGCAACTTTTCTGTAAGCTTGCAATTATTTCCAAATAAATATTTAGATAGATGGACAAATCAGCTAAAATGTATGATGATGTCATACAAGATCAAGAGGCGCTCAACTGCACCATCCAGGCGCCCCGAATGCCATCTGCTTCTAATGGCAGCACAGATGAGAAGGAACTGAACCATAACACAACACGTGTCTTCATGAAAGCACTGAAGGATTGTTCCCCACAGCAATACTGATCAACTACTAAAAAAAATACAAAGCGCTCGAGATTTTGTTGCTCTGCTTAACACCCACCATATTTGCTGAGGACTATGGCTAGTAGCCTCCAAGCCCAGAGGTATAAGGGAAATTACGACATCTGTTCTTCTTGAGATGTTAAGAATCTGATATAAGAAAAAGTGGATTGAATTTTGGTAGAAATGCCCATCCAGAAAAATAGGTAGAACTTAGACTGGTGGCAAAGATGGAAGAGACTGGGGAGCCTGGGGTCTGGAGAAAGCTCAGGGAGGGTGACCAGTGGGACAACTTACCGCCTGGCACTTGACACAGAGAAGATGCCCAGATTCTGATAGTTCCCTTCATGCTTCAGCTCCTTGTCTTTGGGAACCGTGGGACAGGGCTCCTAGGAGAGCTCCTGGGAGGGAAGGCTGGGTAAGTAAAACCCTTGAAAATTAGCCCATTGTTCTGCTTTTCTCTTTAAGTATTTCATAAGACAGGCACTAAAATTTGGACTTTTTTTCCTGTAGGTACCAAGAAGCCACTACAAGGTTTTGGCTAATATGGGGCTTTTAGTCATTCAAGGAGTATTTTTGCGCTACTCCTACATGTCAGACACAGAGCCAGATGGAGGGAAGAGAGAGACAGGCTGTGTCTCTAGTCTCTGTGCTTAAGAGCTTAAGCAGGGACGTGTTTAGGCATTCTGGAAGCCCAGAGGAAAGGCAGCTAATCTAACGATGCTTGGTTGGAAAACCTACAAATCTGAGTCTTAAGGGTCAGGTTTGAAGCAAATGACCAGGCAGAAACAGGGAAAGGCCATTTGGGACAATGGAATGTGAAGAGAATGTGTGCAGCAGTAAAGGCCGGTGAGGGAAGCACAGTTCAGTGAGCTGGATGCCTGGCTGTCTCAGTCGGTGAAGCATGTGACTCTTGATCTCAGGGTTCTGAGTCTGAGACCCACTTTGGGCATAGAGATTACTTAAAAAAAAAAAACAAAAAACTCTGCCGGGAGGGAGCCCAGTGAAGTGGGTAAGAGTGCAGACAATTGAGCCCACAGAGAAATGCTCGACCCATCAGGAGCCATTGAGGAAATGCACATTTAGACCACATGTGATGCCACTTCCAACCCTACCAGAACAGCTAAAAACAAGCAAAATAAGTGAAGCCAGTGAGGAGGTAGCGCCCCTGGAACTCTCATACGTTGCTGGTGAGAGTGTAAAATGATACAGCTACTGCAGAAACCAGTTTCTGGTCATTTCTTACAAAGTTAAACATCTATTACCATATGACCCAGCAATCTCACTTCTAAGCATTTACCCAAGCAAAATTAAACGATATGCCTACTCAAAGACGTGTACTTTATTCATAATTGCCAAAAGATAGAAGTGACAGATGTCCATCAAGTAGTGAATGGATAATTATGGTACATCCAAACAATGAAATACTACTCAGCAACGGAAAGGGATGAATTAGTGAGATATATGCACTGACATGGACAAATCTTAAAAGCATTATGCTAAGTGAAAGAAGCCAGACACAACAGCCAACATACCATATCTTTCCATTTACATGGCATTCTGGAAAGGGCAGAATTATTTGGATAGAAAAACGCATCCTTGTTTGGGATAAGCATGGAGATTTCCCACAAAGGCACAAAAACAGTCTTCTGAGGCAATAAGAAGAGTCTATATTTTAACCATGGTGCTGGTTACGTGACTGTATAGGGTCGTCAACATGTATTAAACTGTATGGATTCTACTTTATAAAGATCATACCTTAATCAATCTGACTTTAAGAAACTATGCCTGGGTCTGAATCTCAGCTCTGACACTTACTAGCTGGTGATGCTGAGCAAGTTACTTACTTACCTTCTCTGTGCCTCAGCTCCCTCATCAATAAAATGGAGAAAATGATAGTAGCTTATAGAGATTCTGTGAAGATAAAAGGAGTTAACACATGGAGAGTGCTCGAACATTGCCTGCCAGGGTAAGTGCTTAGTACACGCGAGCTGTTACTCTCGTGGTTGGAACACGGGAGCTCAAGTCTGAACATATGGCTGCCAGTTCTGGCACTCGTTGACGCCATCACCCTGGGAACGGCATTTAACCGCAGGGAGCCTCTGGTCTCAAAGTTGTGCCAACGTCACCTACCACCTGGCCTGCACACACCACATTGGGTATTCACAAAGATCAGATGGGACAAAGGTGAGATCACGTGGTGGCTGGTCATTCGAGGGAAGATTTTTTTTTCTTTATTTTTTTTCTTTACATTTTAGTTAACATACAAAGAGTTTTCTTCAGAAGTTGGAAAAAGAATCTGAGAACTGAGTCTCTTTGTGAACTGCGCTATTAGCCAAGATTATGAACAGAGGAAGAACACTTTTGGATTTCAGTCCAGTTTCAGACAGGATGCACTTGAGATGGTTATAGGACATTCAGGTGGAAGTTTCTATGTGACAAATGGAAATAAGTGTGTAGGCCTCAGAAAGAGAGGTCAGGTGTGGAGATAATTTTGTTTACACATTAATGAACACATGGTATCAAAAGACATGAATCTAAATCATCCACGGAAAATGTGGAGGGAGAAAAGAAAGGGAATGTTCTCAGGAACACTAACAAGAAGGAAGAGGGCGAATGGTCTCATAGGTGGAGAGTGGAGGGGGATTGAGGAAAAGCCAAGAGCTGGGTTGGGAGGGGAGGACAGACCCTCAGAAGAGATATGGTGGAAGGAGAAAATGACCACAGAATGAAGGACCTGAGTCTCCAGATGGAAGGGGCCCCCGAGTCGCTCAGCTCAATGAATGAAACACTCCTACCAAAAAGACCCATCCTCAATACATTTCAGAATATCAGAGAAAAAGGGGAAATCCTCAATCTTTCAGAAGGTAAAAAACAGTTCACATATATAGGAATGGGAGCCAAAACGATAAATATACCTAAGGGTGAAATCATACGGTAATTCTGTTTAGCTTCTTCAGGAACCTCTTGACAATGTTTTTTCCCCAGAGTTGTTAGGGGACTGTTAAGTGAGCAGCACTGTGTTCTCTGCTATCCTCTGCAGAAATTGTATTCAGCAAGAACTTCATAACATTAATTTCTTCTTTACTAAATACTATTTTAAACATTAGTAGAAGGGATTAGAATTTCAAGTAATCTTTACACTCAAGGTGGGGCTCAAACTCACAACCCTGAGATCAAAAGTCTACATGCTCTGCTAAGCCAGCTAGGTGCCCCCTATCTAGAAGGGATTAGAATTTGAGGTAAGAATTCACTTCAGAAAATTATCTGTAAAACTTAATCTAGCTTTTAAAAAAATGTTTATTTTTGAGAGAGACAGAGTGAGAGGGGAGGGGCAGAGAAAGAAGGAGAGGATCTCAAGCAGGTTCTGTGCTGACAGCAGAGAGCCTGATGTGGGGCTTGAACCCACAAGCTGAGAGATCATGACCTGAGCCGAAGTCGGACACTTAACAAACTGAGCCCCTCAGGCGCCCTTAATCTAGCTTTTAATATCTTTAATGATGTGTACAGCCAAAATAAATAAGCCCTCTAGACTTTAATATGATAATCCAGGATTTCTAAGACATTTTTAGCTTTCTGGGAATGGGCTTCTCTCCCTTGCGCTCTGAAATATGTCAACTTGAATGTCACACAAACACGTTTTAAACATGTATCTGACTACCTGCAAAGACTGAATATATAAAATATTATCTCAACTACCAAAAAAAGCTCAGAAAAGAGTAATGAAAACACATCAAAAGTTTACCCTTAAATATATATAAGCAGTGTGATTATGAATGCATTTTTCTTCCTTTTACACACTCTTCTATGTACTTTTTTTTTCAAGTAATCTCTACACCCAGTGTGGGGCTCAAATTTATGACTCTGAGATCAAGAGTCACGTGCTCTACTGACTGAGCTGGCCAGGGGCCAGAGAAAAAAAGGCTTTTCTTTTTTAAAGGAACAGTAGTAAAATGATTTAGATTATATGTAATTACATTAAACATTTTAAGTCAAGAATCCTCATTAAAAAGTCAACACAGAGGTACCTGCGTGGCTCAGTCAGTTGTGTCTGACTTCGGCCCAGGTCATGATCTCGCAGTCTGTGAGTTTGAGCCCCGTGTTGGGCTCTGTGCTGACAGCTCAGATCCCGGAGCCTGCTTCGGATCCGGTGTCTCCCTCTTTTTCTGCCTCTCCCCTGCTCACACTCTGTCTCTCAAAAATTAATAAATGTTGAAAAAAAAATTAACACTCAACACAACATATACTTAAAGAAGCTTACCCACACTTCATGATGTGGGAAGAGGAGCAGCGAGGAGTAAGGCCCCTCTGGACTCAGGTGAAGGAGGCAGCCCTTAGAGGTAAAACTTGCATAAGTGGATTTTAGTAACAGAAACACTATGGATAGGATGAAATATCCTTACCACTTTTTCTTAAAGAATGACTTTATTTTATAAAAATGACACAATGTTCACTGTATTCAGTCCATACAGAAAACACAAAGAGTCACTCACTCATAATCCCACCACTCAAAAAATATCACCAGCGTTAATAGAGGATGGGCATGCTTCTTCACCATAACACCTATGGTTCCTAAAAGAACCATGGAAGCCAGTGATTCGCAAACTTGAGCGCACAGCGGAATCCTTTGGAGGGCATGCAGACTGCTGGGCCCTGCCCGTCTCTGAGTCCGTATGTCTCGGGTAGGCCAAGAGTCTTCATGTCTAACAATTTTGCAGGTGATGCTGATGCCACTGATTGGGGACCACACTTTGAGAACCAGTGCATTTAAGGTCAAGAAAATGACTGTGAAAAAGATAAGGTCGCTTACTAGGTTTTTTTCTGTATTCTAGAATACAATCTTAGACATTATAACTTGACATGACACCTGGCCGTGCAAGATGGGGCAGTTAGTTCCTAACCTTCATCCTACTCCCTCACCGTGTCCTAATTGATCAGTGTATGCTAATTGTTCTTTGTTAAGGTTTTTAACATCTACATTCTATTCTACAACTATACCCCCTCAGTTTTCATAAATCTTAGCTCTGTATTTTGATGGACTCAGAGCTCGTACCATTCCTTTTGCTGGGACTGTGTTGGGGAACATGCTATCCCCTCTCTTCTGGATTCCCATTTAGTGTCCCAAACCAGGGCTCACTGGATCTTAATCTGTAGGTTGTGGCTTCCCCAGGCTGCTCCTCAACCCTGGAGGTGCGTTGTCCTGGAGAATCTATCCCCTTTTGCAGAGGTCCCGAGATGCAGAGATCCTTACCGCCAAGATGTCCTCAACTTTGTTTCTTTACTCTGGGGCGGGGTCGAAGGCACACTACACCTTGTTACAAGAGCATCTTCTGCCCTCTCCCTTGCCAGGTTGCTGCTGGTTAATCTGTGGCCGCAGCTTACTGAGTTGCTAGGTAATGGAGGTGAGTTTTTGATTCAGTTTTACTTTTCCTACTTCTGCCTGGCAGCATCTCCATCCTTTTTTGTTTTAAATAACTCCACAAATGTAGGATTTGTTGGGTAAAATGTGGCCCATATTATGCATCTACATAAATTATTACAATGTAAATATAATAGTTTTTTCCAAGAGAAAAAAGAAAAGTGTGGTCTCCTAAATATGTATACTAGTTTTGTCTGTGATAAGATTACAGGTATCTTTTTTTAATTGAAATTTACATTGAGATAAATGTAGATACACATGGACCTATAAGAAATAATACAGAGAGAGATCTCAGTTACACTGTACCCAGTTTCCCCCAACCCATAAAATTTTAAAACCAGCAAAACTACCAAGAGGATAGCGCCTTTTGAGATTTGTGAAATCAGTAAGAAACAAAATGTGACCAGGAGATACTGGACCAGGAATGCCAACTTTTTTTCTCAACTTCTGTATAGCACTTAATACTCTATATTGAATCCTTTGTCTCTGTGAATCTCTTGTCCAACAGTTGATGAGTGTCCTTAGAGGAGGAACTCTGTCATATTATTATCTTTATCTTCCCAGTGCCCGGAAGAGCATACCTACCACACAAGGGAGGAAGGGGAGAGGATGACGGTATGTGACTTACCAAAACAACTTCTCTTTTCCCGTATTATGCACTGGAGAATTCAAACTCTTCTCGGTCAATAAAAAATGCTATGGATAAAATACCTTTTGTTCAACCTTCACATGCAAATTAGATACTTAGTGCCTAATAAACATATTCCACTTGTTACTCATTCATTAAACTAACTAGTCTTTAATGAGTTCTTATTGTGTGCCAAGTAGGATGTTGGGAGCTGGGGACACTATGGTGAACAAGAAAGACACCGTTCCTGTTCTTATATTATACTCAAAATGACCAAGCAAGCCTTTCTTTTGAGGCTTTAAATCTTATGCACTCAATGTTTTCTGAATACACCCACATTACAAAAAGGAGTTTTGCAAATAACGTGCTTTGCATATTGAGATGATACCAAAAGTATATCCAAATATGCCTAAATAGGAAATCAGCTGTGGAATGATCAATATTAAGTCAACCTTTTAGCCTTACGCACCACAAATAAATATAGCCAGAGAATGAATGCTGCTTACTGAGTTACAATTCCATGTTTAATGTCCAGTGTCCATACCAGACTGTTTGTTTGGACCATAAAGGCAGGCTGTCTTGTTCTCTTGTTTACCGCTGTAATTTTAGCACAGAATCTGTGCAATAAATATGTGTTAATCAAATGGTTAAATATTCAAGGCTCATAAGTGTCCTCCAGAATATGAGAATAAATGAATTATTTTCAAACTTAAGGCAGATGTTATGCGTACCTAACCCGAGATAAAGTTGTCACGCTACTGTGCACATGTATTTCTTTCCTACCATAAGTGGAATGTTAAATATGTCTGCAAAGCCTGATCCACAGAGACGGCACATGGCACTCAGACAGGACACTCACCAATTCTAATGCAGGGACTCTCACCCCCACTTGCTGCTGACCCACTAAGGAAAGGGCTGCCCTATCCTACAAAGACGCGTAAGCTGTTTGTTGCAAGATTTTTCATATCTGGTCATGAGAAATCAAGTTTTTAGCAGATTTTGATTTTAAAAGGTCTGCCCTTTAACGGCAGAACTATTTTAAATACCAACAGGGCCTCCTCGGGGCTGTAGTTCTCATATGAAATTAAGATAATGTTCTCACAAACTGGCAAGTAACTTCTTCAAGCAGAAGGAGCAACAGTTTTTTATTTTATTACAAATGAGCATTTCACAGAACTTTAATTGGGCATGTGTATGTACCATTGAGCAGAACGCAGAAAACATAAAGAAATAAGGTATCGAGACCTAAAATATCATTTAAAATCCCATCAGTTTTACCTTATGCTAGTACGTACTCAATACGACTGAAATGAAAATAAACACTTTATGTGTTTGCAAAATGTATAATGCTGTAGTAGTAAAGTACAGTTTCCAAATATGAAATTTTGTCTGTCAGATTTTTAAAAAGCCTTTAAAAATATGGTATGCACAAGCTTGCCCTGAGGGAAAAATAAGATGGAAAAGAGATTATAAAATCTTTACATATTTTCCACAATAGCATTTTGAAATTGGAAAGAGCAAATAGTTGTGGAAAAAACTGAATGAACCAATTACTAAAAATTCAGTGCACTCATAACTACCTGATGGAAATTTTGAAGCACCTTTTCTCTTGCCTTCTTATATCATAATATGAAATGTATAAATTATATAGGCCTTGATCTTCAGAAACTTAAGAAAACTTCAAGTTATAAGCCAAACTACCATCAGAAAAAAGAAAAATCTGGTATAAAATTTGCTACCATAAGGCCATTGTTTAAAGTTCTTTCATGTACAGACACTATACAATTCAGATATGTTGTTTTGTTATTATTACATAAGGAAAACTTTCAACATATAAACTTCCGGATGTAACTCATTTAAGCTCTCTATGAAACCATGCTAAGAGAAAAACACATTGACAACTAATGCCCTTCTAAGACTTTTTGCAAAGAAAATTGTAGTTAATATGACTTTTACATTGAATACTGTAATTTAAAAGCAATCGTTATGTGTAAAACGTTGCAGCATTCTGCTACAGAAAAATAAAGTTACGTTATCAAGGAAATTAGAAGATTCGTGCTTGCGTGCCAATTCTCACTTCTGATAAAAAGATGCTCCCAAGTACCATCCTGCAGTGTCGTTTCCACGTGTAACAATCCAGATTAGATTGGGGTAGCAATGCTTGTGTACCCCTATCGAGACAAAACAAAAGAAACAGAGACTTCAAAAGAAGAGTCAATTATAACATCTGAGCTAGTTGTTTTTTCACAGTGCTATTTCCGAGATGTTTTAATTTTTATACTTGTAGCTAAGACCCCTGCAAAAATATGTGGAACCCCAAAGATGCAAAAGAACAACGGAACACATTGAAGCAGATACCAAATAATAGGTCAGTAGGCCAAAGAAAATATATGACACTCAATACGCTGGTATTAGTAAGCTGATGAAAAGGCATTCTGATACTTGGGTGGGTTTCCCTGGGGATTGTAAAAAAAAAAAAAATTCAAGACTTAAAACTCTGCCCCTCAAGCATGGAGCCTGATGTGATACACACACAGTCTCAAACTGGTATTTTCTCTTTGTCATCGAATATGGCATATTTCATTCTAAAATGAAATGGATGCTTCTGGCTTGTCTGATACCAGAGAAAGCTACTGGTGGGGCAGGGAGGAAGCCTTCTGGCTTTGGGATAGTCACCTACACCATAAAAAGTTGTAAGCCTTCCATAAACACGGGAAAAGGAATTCACAACAAGACTGTGATTAAAGAGGGTAATGGACATGGATTCTGTACTGTGATGCTATGCAAAATATTAAATTACCAACCACAAACTGGACGGAAGACCATGCAACTAATAAAAGTGCAAAAATGGCAAATGGCATGTTTTCCTGGGACATTGAAAATATTTATTAATACATATATCCTTACCTTTTACTAGGATCTTATATTATTAAAACTGAAAGAAATTAAAAGTTGATTTATTTTTTGGCATTTACATTAGTATGGCAACATTTAATTCCAAATAAAAACAGTGCTGACAGAAAATTGTTACTCTTCTTTCTATTTTGGATATTAGTGAAATGTTCAAAATACATGCATAAATATTTTTTGTCAACATCATTCCTTTAAATAGAAGGGGAATTCATTGTGTCCCATTTCTATTACTTTTCTATAATACAAAAATTATATACATTGATCTTCAAATAAAATATCTGTTGCCTACGAACAATTTTAAAAGGAAACTTGGACTACAATAATTCTTAATAATGTTTTCAGTGGAAATATCTTGTTTATAAAAAGGTACAATTATTCTGAATCACATTCACCCTTGATATATCTTCCACACCCACACCGTCTCTGAGCTTGACCCCTCCATTCTTCCAATTATGTGAAAACCTACTTTAAGCAGATGTTGACACAGACCAAGCACCATGCTCACCTAAGTTTTCCTAAGGTGACGCATGCTATCACCGCAAGTGCCCCCTTGTTGTCTTCCCGCCTCTCCTCTCCTTCCCAGAACCCTGCATCCCCACTGCTCACCAAGCAATCATCCTCGACATCACTTCCTCCTCGGGCTAGCAAGACGTCCTCCACAACCACATCACATCCTCAATATTCTACCCAGCTTTCAAGGCCCTCTATCATTTGCATACTCCTATCTCTATCCAACTGTCTACATGCTACCACCAAGCATGGATCTGTGGCTGTAGCTCCTGCTATGCCCTCCTCTTCTCTGTGACTCAGCTCATCTCCTCTGTAAGAGGAGAGACTAAAAATCAAAATGCTTAGCATACTTTCCCTGGCATTCCTAACACACTAATTTTTTCCTTCTCTGTTTAGGCATTTACCATCTGTGAAATTAAGCTTTCCAAAAATATGGCTATGCAGAAGACTTAATACAGCACACCTGTATTCGAAAGGCCTACTTAAAAGGTTGGCCTGTGGCTGTCAGCTGAGAACTTAGATTTTGGGAGGGTTCTCACCTCTGATCAGTGTCTAAACTGTGCAAACAATATGGTCTGTGCTGAACATCTGCTTTCCTTCTGAGAGTCTGGAATTCAGGTATGTAACTGGCTGAGGGTGCCTAAGTGACCAGCCCTCAATAAAAACCCTGGGCACCGAGTCTCTAGCGCGCTCTCCTGGTTGGCAACATTTCACATGTGTTATCACAGCTCGTTGCTGGGGTAAGTAAGCACGTCCTGTGTCACTCCACTGGGAGAGGACTCCTGGAAACTCGCACCTGGTGTCCTCTGGACTCCGTGTGCCAGTCCCCTCTGCTGAGGTGCTGTGCAATCTTCCACCATAGCACATCACAGCTGTCAGTGCCACCATATGCTGCGTCCTGGCCTATCACAAAACCTGGGGCTGGTTTGGGGACCCTGATACAATGGCTACTACAATTCAGTAACTTTTTATTTATTTTTTAAAGTTTATTTATCTTGAGAGAGAGAGAGAGCACGTGCCAGAAGGGGAGGGGCAGAGAGAGAGAGAGAGAGAGACAGAGAGAGAATCCTAAACAGACTCCACAGCATCAGTGCAGAGCCCAACGCGGGACCAAAACCCATGAACTGTGAGATCATGACCTGATCGGAAGTCAAGAGTCAGATGCTCCGACAGCTGTGCAGGCACCACTCATTCAATAACTTTTGAGAGCTACAGACAGATGTGTGTGAGTGCATGTATGTATATATGATGCGATTTGATTCTATTCAACAGGCATTTTCTAAAGACAGACTAAATAAAAGGCAAAGGGGGAAGACAGGAAGGCTAATGAGGTAGTCTCTATCCTCAAGGAGCTCATCATCTATTTGGGGAAATAGGAAGGTCAACAGCAACAGTTAGAGACCAAATGAGACAAGAGCTAAAGAAGGGGTATTGGTTAGGCTTTATCTTGGGCCTTAAAAGGAAAGCAGGTTTAATAAGAAAATGGTGGGGATCAGGAGGCTATTTCTAGGCAAGACAACAGCAGGAACAAAGATACAAATACATGAAAACGTATGTTATGTTCCAAAAAGCAGAGGTTCCATGAAAAAATGTGGTTCGAAACGTTGCTTATTAGGACTGGAGCTGGTGAACAAATCTAGTCTGTTCTCTTGTAGGCAGCCACATCGTTGCAGAGTTTGCCTAAGAGTGACACGATTCAGTCTGTGTTTTGGGACAATAAGTGTGCTAGTAGTGAAGGGACAGAACAAGCAAATCACAGCAGGCAAGAAAACAAGTTAGAGACTCCAAATATTCCAATGACATGTCAGGAATACATAAGAATGTAGCATACGCCAAACGTGGCATGTTCAATCGGTAGGAAAAGGACATATTATTTAATAAATGGTGTTAAGAAAACTGACTATCCATTGGGGGAAAAAATAGATTGTAACCTCACACTGTATCATAAAAATAAATGCTAAGGGAATAAGTATTTATGTTTTAAAAATTAACCATAAAACCACTTAAAGGAAACACTGTAAGGCATTTTTATAAGCATATGATATGAAATCTAGAAACCATATATATAAGCACAAACTCAAATAGACTCATGAACATTTACAAATTTTGTAATATAAAAGCTACCACAAATAGCTGGCAAACAAAACAAATACCAGCAAAATGTATGATGGGGTAAAACCCTCAGGAAATCAAGAGCTCTTACAAATTAATAAGAAAAAGTACCATTCCTCAACAGAAACACTGGCAAAGCACAGAAATAAGGAAATCGAGGGAAGGCATCAATTGGCCAACAGATACATAAAATATCCTCACATAATTAACATAACTATAAAAAAAGGCAACATAACCAAAAAGAGGCAAATGAGAACTATTTTCTGCTATGAGACTGACAATGGATAATAAAGACTAATACTGCGGAGCACAGGTAGGGTGTAGGTAAATGGGCCCTTTCATGTACTTCTGGTCAAAGTAAAAAATGAGTAAAAAAGGCAGACTATGGCAAGGTACCAAAATGTCAATTTTCCCACTGGTACCAAAAATAAAGAAAATCTGTAAGCTATCCCAAAGTCATCAACACAGGCTTGGTTAAGTAAGTCAGCAATTATCAAGCTGGGGTATGCCTACCCTTAGGGACATATGAAGACTTTCCAAGGAGAATGTGGTTACAGATAGTTGGGGAAGAATTACTTTCTAGATCCTCAAATGCCCAATGTTCACTTTCCAAAATTAATCTACTTGCACAAGTGGCCAGGGCTGGTCCCTAACCTCCCATTTTATACGAGAAAGATACACCTTCTCATCCTGAATCTAACTACTTGGCATTACCCAGGGATCCCCCAAAACAGGGCAGTTGGAGATGTTGGTGATCAAGAAAATGAACCCACTCTAGCAGCTAGTAACAAATAGCACACTTCTGCAAGTCACATGGCTTTACTTCTTTGCTTTTGTTGAACAAAATTGAAGGAGGACAAAAGAACATTCAAAACAGTTTTTGATGCCTGATCACTAAGTGATTTTTTTTGGCCTATAATTCAGAGTGAGCCCAAAGAATCAAGTGGCATTGCTATAATAAAAGTCTTTTCCTTCTCATCTATTTAATCATATAAGCAAGGTTTCTCAGGACTCATATCCACAAAAAGAAAAAAGAGAATTAGAATGGACACCTAAAACACTGTATTATTCTACTAGCAATAAGTAGAATATATATATATGTATATATATGTTCATATGAATAATGAACTAATTGAAAACAGAAATACATTTCCAATACAACTTTTGTCTAGTCAATACTTAACAAAACCTGTAACATGTTTATGCTCTTTTGATCAACTATAATGTTAACTCAATCCAGAGGAAATATTTAACACCTAAAAGTCACGGAAATCTATTACCATTATATGTCAAATTTGATTTGGTGATCAACAAAAGACTTCAAAGATAAAAGTCTATGGGGGGGAGAGAGGAGCCAAGATGGTGGAGAGGAAGGGAGCTCTGTAAACTTCGTCTGCCCTCTCTATTGAACTGAGAAGGACATTACTTCCATCTGCAAGAGCGGAAGGAGAAAATACAGAATCCAGAAAGAAGACAACCTTAAAGATACCTGAGTGAGTGAGTGATTGCGAACTGGGGAGATTGGAAAACGGGCCAGCCCAAGAGGGGCAGGGGAGGTGGGAGCCCCAGCCCAACATGGGGCAAACGTGCATGGAGCTGGAGAGACAAAGGGAAGGGACACAGTGACTGAACATGCTCATAGTACTGTCTCTGGGGAAGAGGTAAGGAACGCTTGGTCGCGCTTGGAGAGAGAAACTCCATAGGTAGCCGGAATCCCAAACCCAGGTGGTGCAAGGGAAATAACAGCTTCCAGCCCTGCGCCATGGTGGGGAGTCAGCAGCCGTAGCAGCGGCAGCGCCAGGGGCACTCACTTCGACCTCAGTTTTAGGAGCGGGAGCACGCACCTCATCTCCAAGGCGCATCTCGCCCCCAGCATTGGCCGCATGAATCCCGAATCCCAGGTGCCAAAAGGGGAAAAAATAGCCCCCACACCTGCGCGATCCCAGCAGGGAGTTGGCGGTGGTGGAGGCCTGGGCGCGTGCTCAGGCTGTAGGAGCTTCCAGCTCATTTCCAGTAGCACACAGCACCTTGGGCAACAGCTGCAGAAGCCAAAAGAGACTCATTTCTCCCCCATTGCGATCATGATCCCAGCTGGGGGTGGGGACGCCGCAGTTGGGTCTGTGACTGTGCGCACCTCACCTCCTGTTGTGCATCTCCCTCAGGCAGGGGCAGCCAAAATCCCTGCCTGAGCCAAGACAAACTGATTCCTCCCCCTAAGAAGCCAGCCACCAAAGCAAATACATCTCATCTGTGGTAGCATAAAAGTGCATGGACTAGAACTTTGAACCGAGGCAGGCCTGGAACGTACAACTCAGTTCAACCACAGTACAAGGGGATCGGACCCATTAGAGTAGCCTACCATGCATAGTTCTGCAGAGCTTGGTATGCTGCCTATCTAATCTCTGCAGACACCAAGGCGGAGCCTCTGAGAGCAGCCTCCAAGACCTATCACACCAAACCACACCTATCCACCAGGGGGAACTGCTTTTTCTTTTTCTTATAAAAAATTTTTTTTTCTTCACTTTTTTCATACTTATTTTTTTTATTATTACCTTTTTTTCTTAATTTTTAAAAATTTTTAACCTTACTTTCCTTTCTCCTTTCTCCCTTTTTTTTCACCTTCTTGCAATCCAGATATATTCTCCTGTATCTCATCCTTACCTCTCCCCTCAACTGGTCATACACTTTTAGACTGTCCACTGGTCTTTGTTGTCTCTGACCCCCTTTTATTCTTTTTTTTTCTCTTCTTCTCTTCTTTTCGTCTCTTTCCTTTCCATTTTCTTTCTTTTCTTTCCCCCTTTTAATGTGTTTCTTTGTTTGATTTGTCTGTGTGTCTGTGTGCTTTGGTTCCCTCTGTGTTTGTCTGTCTGTTTTCCTTCTTAGGACTACACCAAGAAACAAGCCAAAGTGTGCATGATGGCGAGTCCCAAATATTGCTGAGTAGGGAAGTAAAATATTCAGGCACAACAAGAGAAACCGAGAGACACCATTAAGAGAATATTTCCTGAAACGACAGGCCCTGGACAGTCAATAAGCTTCCTTTAACAGAGAAATATTAACAGGTGCACGGTGCACAATGAGCTTTCTAAAGGTGACGAGACAAAAAACTAGCAAAAAATGACAAAACGAAGAAACTCTCCCCTGAAAAACTCCCAGGGGAAGTCACAGCCACAGAACTGCTCAAGGCAGATCTAGACAACATACCGGATCAAGAATTTAAAAAACTTGTCATAAAATTAATCGCTGGAGTTGAGAAAAGCATCAAAGAATCAACTGAGACAATTACTAGGCACTTTGAAAATAGGTGTGATGAGTTAAAAAAAAGGCTATAGATGAGGTGAATAACAAACTGGAGGCAGCCACCTCAAGGATTGACGAGGCAGAGAGAAGAATAGGTGAATTAGAAGATATACTTATAGCAAAAGAGGAAGCTGAAAAAAAGAGAGAGAAATTAATCCAGGAGCAGGAAAGGAGAATTCAAGATCTGAGTGATACAATCAAACGGAACAACATCCAGCTCATAGGAATTCCTGCAGAGGAAGACAGAGAGAAAGGGCCTGAAGGGATACTTGACCAAATTATAACTGAGAATTTCCCAAACCTGGGAAAAGAAATAGACATTCAAATTCAAGAGGCACAAAGAACCCCCTTAAGATGTAATTTGAATTGGCCGTCGGCATGACATAGA
>NC_043717.1:14917623-14967277 GCF_006229205.1 Suricata suricatta
TGTCCATAGAACTCCCTTATGACCCAGCAATAGCATTGCTAGGGATTTACCCAAGAGATACAGAAATGCTGATGCATAGGAGCACATGCACCCCAATGTTCATAGCAGCAATGTCAACAATAGCCAAAACATGGAAAGAGCCTAAATGTCCATCACCTGACGAGTGGATCAGGAAGATGTGGTATATATATACACAATGGAGTACTACATGGCAATGAGAAAGAATGACATATGGCCATTTGTAGGAAAGTGGATGGACCGTGAGGGTGTCATGCTAAGTGAAATAAGCCAGGCAGAGACAGACAGATACCATATGTTTGCACTCATAGGTCTAGCAGGAAAACAGGAGAAACCTAATGGAGGACTTGGGGGAGCGGAAGAAGGAAACAGAGTTGGGGAGAGAGAGAGAGACGCAAAACTTGAGAGACTATTGAATACTGAAAATGAACTGAGGGTTGAAGGCAAAGGGGGACGGAGGGGGAAAAGAGGTGGAGGTGATGGAGGAGGGCACTTGTGGGGAAGAGCACTGGGTGTTGTATGGAAATCAATTTGACAATAAAATATTTTTTTTAAAAAGTCTATGGGGGAAATGGAATGATATCCAAATTCAAGGGGAAAATGACTGATATAAAATTTCTCACATTAAAAGAGATTGTTTGTATATTTTAAGAAATGAATTATGTCAGTTATCAAACTTCTGTGGTGTGCAGCTTCCACAGAAGAGCTTTAAAAGAACAATGTAACATTCTCACCCAGGTCCTGATCTCACAGTTCATGGGATTGAGCCCTGCACTGGGCTCTGTGCTGACAGCGTGGATTCTCTCTCTCTCCCCCCGTCTCTCTGCTCCTCCCTTGCTCATGAGTGCACGCACTCGCTCTCTCTAAATGAGTGGACATAAAAAAATAAAATAAAATGAATGAAATGAATGGAGTAATTAATGAATGGCATAAAGACTTGCAACGGCTGAGGCTGGAAGGGGAACCAGGAACCGTGTCTAATTGGCTGGCTAGCTGCAAGGAGAAACCAGTGGTCTGGGGAGGAAAGTGAGTTTGATTTTATTTTCCACAGTGCTGCTGAGATATAATGCACACACCATACACTCCACCCATTTAAGGTATACAATTCAATGGTTTTTAGTATATTCACAGAGTTGTGCCGCCATGAGTCACTACCATTGGTGTTAGAGTATTTTCTCACTCACAAAGGCTCCCCATACCTGTTTCAGGTGCACACAGACGCCTCTAGTATTCCTTAACTCCCCAGTCTCTGGCAACCTACTTTCTGTCTCTAGTTCTCCTTAACTCCTCAGTCTCTGGCAACCTACCATCTGTCTCTCTGGCTCAGCTTATTCTGAGTATCTCATATATATGGAATCATACCATGGTTTTGAAGGGCACCCATGCTGTAGTTTGTGTCGGTGTAAGTTTGATTTTGAATATGCTGAATCTGAGGTGCCTTCAAGAAGCTTCTTGGACTTCTGGGGCTCTAGAGAGTGATCAGGGCTGAAGTCATCACCAGAGGTAATGGCTGGAACCTTGGGAAGAGGTGATGGCAATCAAGGCAAGTAGAAGGAGTAAACAAAAGAAAGAATAGAAGGCTAGAAGATGTTTATATTTTTTAAGGATGCATGGAAGAAGGGAAACCACCAAATAAGACAAAGAAGTCAGAGAGATAGTGAAACTGGAGGCTCCAGAGGTCATAAATGTGTGACAGAGATGACGGCGCTCTTCAAGTCCAGGAACACAGCGGGTGCATAACAGATTCAAGTTGATCCACCTGATGTTGCCTCCCAGATCCCAAGGGCCATAGATCCCAGTCTCTAACTTCCTTCCTGCAGTGTCTTTACAATCTCTCCCTTCTCCCTTCCCTATCCACAGGTGGAGCCCTGATAGGCACCTCGCTGACAGGCACCCTGAGGACTGAAAGAATCTGCGATGCTAAAGGGGTCCAGGTCTCACTGACTAATGTTAGCACACAAGTGCTAGCATTTTTTTAGAGGTAATGTTTCAGAGGTGGCTTCATGAATTTTTACTACGTTCTTTGTCCTACTCCCTCAAGAGTTTCTGAAAACTTTGTGATGAGCAGAGGGTGCGTAAGGAAGGCACTTGTGAATGACTGCGAATAGTCTGGCCTTACTCCGGGTGGTAAGAGACATCCCTCCCACCCCCTCATCGTCTAGCCCAGGGACCGAATCCGAGAGAAAGGGGACATGATAGAAGACAATGTGGGGGCCATAATGTGATTAATAATGACAGATACCAGATAAATTAGGAGGACGAATTTCAGTTCTGTACTTCTTAACACTGTTTGAGAATTCTGTCACTTTGTAGACAACTGGGGAGCCAGTCAGTCTTGTGCAGCAGGACAAGAAGACATATCAGGGGCATGTCGAGCATCTCACCCACTCCTCCCTGAGACCGTTTGGTATTGGAGGGAGGAAGCACGTGGATGATGGCACAGTGACCGGACCACACTATAGATGAACACCAGGAGACTTTCAAGTCATGAATTATCAGCCCAGGCATTTCAACACGGCTGGGGGCTTAGCCGTCCAGACAAGGTCAGTCTGAACCTTCCTGGTGGACTATGAGGCATGTATGGCCATGCAGGTTCGGATCTGGCTTCAGGCTCGAGCAGCTCCAGGGCACCTAGATTAACTGACAGGCCACAAACCTTTAATTAATCTAGGTAGCGATCTAATAATAATTAAAAGAATGAACTCTCTTTTAGGGCAAAAAGTCAAAACAGCAGTGCACAGATGCTGCCCAGACTATGCCTTCTTTCCAGGACAGGACCTTCAAAGTTTCCTCAACGCAGAAGCTTGAGATGAAAAGTGATATAAATGGTAACTCACACTCAGTAACTCTGTTTGAGCAAAAGTGTCCCTAATTGAAGGGAAAGGGGAAGCAAGCAACAGTGGAAGAAACCAAAGACTCCAAGCCTTCACCTCTTTCTTCAGGGCATACAGGTTGAGGCGAAACGAAGAACAGGTCTACACCATCAGTTTCCACGCCTGGAACGGGGTTTCAGGGTGGCACACTACTCCTGGGGCAGCCCAAGGGCCAAGGTAAGCCTTAGCTACCTCAGTTCAGACCTTGGCAGAAACGGAGAAGCTGCAGTGCCTCGTTCCTTATCCTATAGGGTAGGAGGATGTGGAAATTGTCAAGTAGGAGGCTAATCATATGGTGTGTACCTAATTTCATGCCACACTTGTAGAGCTGGGCCTGTTCAAACACAAATCTATATAACAGCGTGCGGATACCTTGCTAGTAGGTACTAACAGTAGCCGGGATGTAAAAACTGTCAAAACTGCCAGACAAAGACATACAAAGTAGCATCCAGAGGGGCAGGCCTAAGAAAAAGAGCAGTGGATGGTGAATGTCACAGAACGCAGTGCGTTGGGACTACTTCGAAAGCCCTCGGATGGCAGTGAAAGACAACGTGGGGCAGGCCAGGACTGGCACCGGGTGTTAACTGTAGCTGCTACATTTTAGAGGACGTGGTTAGTGCTTAGCCTAGGCCCTAAACACTAGAGACTTGTAGCAGCTTGAGGCTTCCCCTAGGACACACTTCTTAGGCCCTCAGATGAAGGCTTCACATCTGGTTTCTATTTGCTGCTAACTGAGGCTGGTGGTCAATGTGGTCTGGAAGAACTGGGTGGTCGGGAGGAACTCAGCATGGTGAGGCTAAGAAAAGAATGACTAAACAGCATAGGTTCCATGAGCATATAGAAACTGCAGGCAGGCTGAGGCAGGCAGTCAGGGCCTCAGGAGCCCCTAGTCATCTAAAAATGGAGGCAAAGGAAGCTAACACAGAGCCGACAGAAGAGAAACGAGCAACATGTATTGGAATCCCAACCTTGCAACTGAGGAAAAGGCTTGCCTCAACCTTCTTCCATGAGTGGAAATCAGTGACTCGCTTCCCCATTAATAGCCAGGCTGCCGTGTGTGGATGGGGACAAAAGCCTAGAAGATCTGCTGCAAAGAAACTTGCCACACGAGACAGGAAGAAGAGCAGCGCCTCAGTCTGGCAGGAGGGAAGGGGACAAGGGCAGAGTGCGCCCCAGTTACACACACGGTCTCAGGGAGCAGACGGCGTCCATCCCCTCAGTAACATCAAGAATGACATGCTTGGTGAAATGAGAACTTCACGTACAGGATTCAGTTACAATTGGGGGGTGGGCAGTGAGAGAAGTTACAGAAGGTATTATAGTTAATGCTAAAGCTAAAAAACCACAAACAGTTGTCAATTCCCTTCTACTAGTCCATCTTTTGAAAAACAAGTTTTACTAAAATCACTAAGCAAGCTCAGGGTAAGGGCTTCACAAATATGAATAATTAAGGAAACATTCATGGTTAGAAAACTGATAGAACCACCGCTGGACTATATGACAGCAACAATAGACACCCATCCATTTCTCAGAGAAAATACAGCCCCAATTAACAAAAATGAGTCAGAAAGCTGGCAAACATGCCTCACTTCGCTGTTGTAATGTTACTGTTCTCATTTAAAATATACAGAACGTAACTCGATGTCATTTTATGCTGCACTTTGAAATATCAACATGACAAATTTACATAAAATCAAGCCACAACTAAAAGAACAAAATTAAAATAATCAAGAAATTTTTTATTGACATTAAGAGTTCGCACATGTGGCGATGGTTGCCAAGCACTATGAATGTAATTACTACACTGAATTGTATACTTAAAAATTGTTAAAATGGCAAACTTTATATGTATTTTTCACAATAAAAAAAACCGTAAAAAACAGGAAAAGAAGAGTTAGTGTGTTTTGCAATTGTGTGTCGTTTTGATATAGTCCACTACTTTTTGATACTTAGATAATTCACATTGTAGAAGGCGAAAATACACCAGTTAAAAGTTTTTACCTGAATTTCCATTTCAAAGACTAATCATACAACAGAAATTCCAAAGTAGAAAGCTCACACAGCTGACATATTCACAGCATTTGGGGCAAAACCGCAAAGAGCATTTGGACATTTGACAGTCTCACAGCTCTGTTACTGTCCCTCTGAACTTTTCCTCCAACTGCCATGCAGTAACAACATCTGTGGAATCTAGATTGTAACTTAAGTCAAAATTAAATTTTAAAAAATCTGATCTATTAAATATAGATGATTTAGGAGTTCAAAAGTCACTCTACATTTTTAAATGATCATAATGCAACTAACCTTCTTTTGGCTCAGTAATTTTTCTCTGTATTTATTAGTGATAAATCCTCTTGGGCCAGCAAATCGTAAATGCTGATATTTAGCCTGAATATATAAGCTCTTCTGTACGAGGCCTGATTTGTAATGAGGCTGGAATCTGCCACCTCTAAAGTTGGTCTGTAAAGAAAAAAATAATTAAATGTAAAAACTACAGCTTCCAAATCTATTAGTGTAAGAAATGGGAAAATGTCTGGTACCCGAAGCAGCCCTTGATTCTAGCCACCACACATACTGAAAAGAGGTGATTGATCGTAATAAAATATGTTTACCTCAAACTAGCTTCCTAGTTTATTTTACATAATGATGTTTTTAAAAAATATACATAAAAGCAATTTTTCAAACTAAGTTAAAACATTTGAAATTCTTGAAATCTGTCATATAAAAAATACCGCTTTCAAAACCTAATGAGCTAAAAATGTCCTTCTGGGGGCACCTGGTGTCTCAGTCGGTTAAATATCCAACTTTGGCTCAGGTCATAATCTCACAGTTGAAGGGTTCAAGACCTATGTCGGGCTCTATGCAGACAGTGCAGAGCCTGCTTGGGATTTTCTCTCTCCCTCTCTCTCTGCATATCTCTCTCTTCTCTCTCTTTCTATCTCAAAACAAATAAATAAACTTTAAAGAAAAAACAGAATCAAAAAACTCTCTTATTCCTGTCAGTACCTTTAAAAGCCAATCTTTCTTTATCATAAAAATCCCATTATAGCAAATGTTTTCATGATAAGAGTTTACACTGAAAAAGACCATTTCCTGGCCTGCGTACTGCCCGGTGTTATAAGAGACATAAGAGGACAATGAGTATTTGTTGGAGTTCCCCGTGGGAAATGTACAAATGGAATAATTATCAAAACCAAACATATTCCTGTTTCCACAAGTATTTAACAAGTGGCTATATCGTACATAATGAAGCATATTAGTTTACTTTTAAAAAATATTTGTGCCAGGCCTATTTTCCAACTATTTTCTTAAGCCTACAAAAAATTCAGGTAAAACAAAACTATACTGAGACACAACTGTTTTATTAAAACCATCTGCACAAACTTAACACAGAATAGCTAATTTTGAGATTTATACTGCCTGTTTTTTCATATCTAATAAAGTGATTATCATCTGGCTTTGAAATAGTCCAACTCCTGTAAAAAACAAATTTTCATGAAATGGTTCCTTTTCTTAGAAAGGGTTACTTCTTTAGATTTTACTATAAAGAATTATGAATTTCTAAACAATCATATAACATTACACAGTTTTAAAGGATTGGTCAAAAGATTATTGCATATATTTTGAAAAACATTTTAAAATAATTAACACTAAAGAATTTCCCTTAAGAAGAAAGGGTAATGGGAAATAGGCCTTGCAACAATCTTAGAAAAATACTACAATCAACTGTATGTGAGCAATGAGATGAACAGGACGGAGGAGGCACTCATATGGGAAAGCCCAGTGACACCACCTCTGAGTCACACAGACAGCACATTTTCCGTTGGTTTTCTGGCTCATTACGCAGAGATTAAAAGATGGTGTAAAATACGTTTAAATATTCTATGGCAAAGGCCATAGAATATTTTTGAAAAAACCTAATGTCACACCTGTTTTTAGGTACATGAAATGCTAGCTAAAAATGTTGTCTATACAATGCCTTCAAACTGTTACTGCAAATGAAAAAAATCTTTAGACATCTAGAAATTATGCCTCTCAACAGGCCAGGTATTAGAAGAGGACCACTCACAACCACCTTCTAGTCAACGGTCTGCGGAAACTTTATACTACCTTTATGCTCATATTCACGTCCCCCAAATGAGCTAACTACTCTTATCATCTCTGCCTGCTACTTTCATAAAAAATCCTAGATTATTTTCCTTTCTTTCAACGGGAAGGGGAAAGAGACACTATAGAGGTAAAAATATTAATAAAGCACCTATCACATAAGCAGGAAATCTGGTTAAAATGGATTTAAAAAGCATGTCAACTTCTGAGAGCAAGAAGAAAAATACAGCACTTCACACTGTAATTCTTAGTCCCTCTGTCTGTGTAGAGGCATTCTGAAGACTCAAACAATCACATTAGACCTAGCTGTACAAATCATTAGAATGCGATGAAATAGGCTTGAACAAAGCACACAGGACCAGAACCTTTCTCAGATGATACAAAGGCCTTTGAGGACCATACGCCTATGGGCAGGAGTTGTCAATCTGTGAACCCTAGAGAAGGTTCACAGAGCTTTGCATTTATACCGCAGAGGTGAAGGGGCAGGCTGACAGGGAAGCTCTTGAAACTTCTCTGCCTCCCCATCTAAAGCCACCTCATCTGCGTCTGTTTTATGTATTTGTGTTTTCCATGTAACTTGAATAAGGATTCCACTAGTAAAAAAAAAAATTGAAAATCAAATCCTGAGAAAAAAGGTTATTATTAAACTGATTACAGTTAACTATAAATTTATGTCCAGGAATCTTAGCATATAGCCACTATTTGAAATATCACAAAAGCAGCTTTTAATTTACTAACACTTAGCACATTATGTTCAAAGCATAAACCCAAAGCAGGGATTAGATGGAAAATAACACTTAATACCTTAAAAGGTCCTCTAAAGCTTGCTGTGTCTTGATGGTTTCCCTCAGCTCCAAAGGGTTTGTAAGTAATGATGTCTTTATCCTGCACAGGATAATTCTGCATGAAAAAAAGTAGGAGTATGGGTTAATATACTTTAAAGTTTATCTTTAGAGGCACCTGGATGACTCAGTCGGTTGAGCGACCAACTTCGGCTCAGGTCATGATCTCGCGGTTCATGGGTTCGGACTCCGTGTCAGGCTCTGTGCTGACAGCTAGCTCAGAGCCTGGAGCCTGCTTCGAGTTCTGTGTCTCCTTCTCTCTCTGCCCCTCCCCCGTTCATGCTCGCTCGCTAGCGCTCTCTCTCTCTCTCTCTCTCCCAATAATAATAAATAAATGTAAAAAAAAAACTTAAAAAAATAAGGTTTATCTTTAAAAGTTTATCTTACCATTTAAAAAAATAAGAGTTCTGGGGGTGCCTGGGTGGCTCAATTGCTTGTGTCCAACCCTTGATTTCTGTTCAGGTCATGATCTCAAGATTTGTGAGATGGAGCCCTACATCGGGCTCTGTGCTGACAGCGTGGAAGTGTGGAAATGCTTGGGGTTCTCTCTCTCACTCTCTCTTTGTCTCTCCCCCACTCACTCTTTTTCTCTCTCTCAAAAAAAAAAGCATTAAAAAATTCAAGATTTGGGCAGAGGATTTGAATGCATATTTTTCCAAAGAAGACATCCCGATGGCAAACAGACAGATGAAATGATGCTCAACATCACTCATCATCAGAGAAATACAAATCAAAGCCACAATGAAATATCACCTAACACCTGCTAGAATGGCTAGAATCAAAAACACAAGAAATACACAAGTGTTGCCAAGGATGTGGAGAAAAAGGAACCCTTGTGCACTGTTGGTAGGAATGTAAACTGGTGTAGTCACCATGGAAAACAGTACGGAGGTTCCTACAAAAATTAAAAATAAAAATACCATATAGTCTACTAATTCTAACACTGGGTATTTACCCAAAGAAAATAAAAATACTAATTCCAAAAGATATATGCATTCCAATTTATTACAGCATTATTTACAACAGCCAAGATATGGAAGCAACCCAAGAGTCCATCAACAGATGAATAGATAAAGAAATGTGGTCTATATACAATGGAACATTACTTGGCCATAAAAAGAGTAAGATCTTGCCATCTGCCACAACATGAATGGATTTAGAGGGTATTATACTAAGTGAAATCAGTCAGAGAAAGACAAATACCTTATGATTTCACTTATATCTGGAATATAAAGAACCCAGATGAATAAAAAGCAGAAAAAGACCCATATATACAGAGAACAAACTGATGGTTGCTGGAGGAGAACGGGAAAGGAGGTGGACAAAATGCATGAAAGGGAATGGGAGATACAGGCTTCCAGTGACGGAATGAGTGAGTCAGGGAATGAATAAGTCACAGAGATGAGAGGTCCAGCATAGAGAATACTGTTGTTGGTACAGTTTTAATGTTGTATGGGGACAGATGGAGGCTACGCTTATGGTGACCACAGCACAGCATACAGACTTGTTGAATCACTATGTTGTACACCTGAAACTAATGTAACACTATTTGTCAACTACACTTAAATAAAAAATATTTTAAAATAAAAAAACACATTTTTAAAATAAGGTTTTAAAATATTTATTTATATTTGAGAAAGAGAAAGAGAAAGAGAGAGAGAGAGAGAGAGAGAGAGAGAGAGGGAGAGAGAGAGAGAAGGTACAGACAGGGGAGAGGCAGAGAGAGAGGGAGACAGCATCTGAAGCAGGCTCCATCCAGGCTCTGAACTGTCAGCAAAGAGCCCGACACGGGGCTCGAACTCACAAGCCATGAGACCATGACCTGAGCCAAAGTTGGATGCTCAACGAACTGAGCCACCCAGGTTCCTCCCAAAACCCACATTTTATAATTAAAAAAAAATTTTTTTACATTTATTTATTATTGAGAGAGAGAGAGAGAGAGAGAGAGAGAGAGAGACAAAGCACGAACGGGGTAGGGGCAGAGAGAGAAGGAGACACAGAATCTGAAGCAGGCTCCAGGTTCTGAGCAAGCTGTCAGCACAGAGCCCAACGCGGGGCTCAAACCCACACACAGCGAGATCATGACCTGAGCTGAAGTCAGACACTCGACCAATTGAGCCACCCAGGTGCCCCATCCAGCTGACATTTTTTGAACTGCCTTATGAAGAGGCAAATCTTTAGAGACAGAAAACAGATGAGCAGTCAGCCAGGAGTGAGACTAGGGAATAATAAGCACGAGGGCTATTTCTGGGGTCATGAAAGGTTATAAAACTGGATTATGGTGATGGTTACACATCTTGGTAAATTTAGAAAAAAATCATTAAATTGTATACTTAAAATGGGTGAAAATTTTATGGTACGTAAATTATAGCTTAATAAAGTTGTGCCAAAAAAATCTTGAGAAAGCTAGTACTATAATAAATGAAATAAAATTCTACTAAATCAGAGATAACAATTTCTTCTCTCATAATAAGTGTAAGAGTCGAAAGAATATTAACACTAAACAACAGCATCATAACACATACTTGATAAACAGAAACATTATGGAAAAACAGTGGTGATCTCTACCCATATACATATATGTGAGGAGAATGGAATGTACAAAAATGAAAAATTTGGAGCTGCAATCTTACCATGTGCTGCTTCCGAATAAATTTTCTGAAATTTGATTTTATAAAACCTATAGGTTTTTGGAATTCATCAACATAAATATTCTTCAACCTTGAAAAACTAGAATGCTCATCATTCCTAATAAAATGAAAGAGAGAAAATGACAATATTTTATTAGTTTACCTTTATCCCACAAAAAAACCCAGAAATCAAATCACCCACTCAGAGACAATCAAAGCAGAAAACAGTAAAAAAGAAACAAGAAAACAAAACAAAACAAAACAAAAAAACACTCAAAGACTCCAAGATCTGTCACTACTAAAATTACAAATGATAGTTATCAGGGCTAAAGCCTTTATTTTTCAACAAACATTATTTAGCAAAGCTGGAAGCCAGCACTAGGGAAAACAGTACTCCCTGGACCAGGGCTCTTACTCTGGGGTCCGAGGACAGGTGTCTTTGGGGTTCTCACCCCCTGAAACCATAAGCAGAATGGGTGTTTTCTGAGAGAAGATAGTCTCTGCTCTTGAGACCTGACAGCACTCCCCACTCCCCTGCACCTTCCTGATAGACTCTTACTAATGAAAGCACCAGAGACAAGACTGTGACTGGCTCAGGTCCCCTCACTGGCAGGGCTGACAGAAGTGAAGGACAGCTCCCCTCTCATGTCATCACAATGTCCAGAGGCCACCAAAGCCTCTCCTTGGGCTGCCCGCCCTGGGAGGGAAGGTCCTTCCTTGGGCTTCTCCTCTGGCCCTGGGGCCTCGTCTCCACCGCCCTCCGGCAGTCCTCTCCTTGCACCTGCCAGCTCTCCCCACAGCGTTCCTCAGACCCTCCCTGCTCTGTGGTGAATGAGCTGCTCGCTGCTCAGCCCTGCTTCAGTCCCTTCCACAGGCCTCCCCACTGACATCAGGATCAAATGCACACTCCTCATCATGATCTTCCAGGCCCTTCCTGCCCTGGCCCTGGGCGTCTCACTAGCTGCTTTGCTCCCATCTCCCCAACACGCACACTGAGCATGGGGAACATTTAGCGACACGCGGTTCCCCACGCACACCACAACCTTCCCTGCTTCCACAAGTCTGCAGGAATAATTCCTCTTGTTGCAATTTCCTCCCACTTGACCCACTTCAAGATTTAGCTCCACCTGCACTGAGCCAGGAAGGCTTTTACAGACTCCTGGGAGGTGGACCAGTACCCCTGCTACGTGCACAGGTAGCATTTGGGTGTCCTCACATGTACCACTCGTGTTTGTAACTGCTGGCACAACCGCCTGTCTTGCCCTGCAAGGAGTGACCCTTACCAGGAGACACTGCATGATTCATTTTGTGGGCCCGGCTCTGATCCCCAACCCTGACATGGAATAGCCACTCAGGGTATTCTGAAATGTTAAAGACTCTCATTTTCTGTCAAAATGCTCACGATACGACAATAAGTCAAAAGAGTAGGGTGCAAAGCTGGGGTGGGTTTTTTTTTAAGATTTATTATTTTGGGGGGGCGCCTGGCTGGATCAGTTGATAGAGCATGCAACTCTTGGTCTTGGGATCTCGAGCCCCACATGGGGCCTGAACTAGCCAGGCACCTTGAGGATAATTTTAATTATTTAAAATAAACTACATATATGCCCAGAAAAAATGAATGACAGGAAATGTACTAAATATTAACATTGGTCATCTCTGACTCATGAAATTAAGAATGCCTTATGTTTTTATTTTTCCACTTTATATTTCCAAATGTTTGCCACCAGCATGTACTACTAATTTTATAAACAAAACAATGGACTTTAAAAAATCCTCTTTGCAAAGCATATCTCTGATAATGGAGTAATGTCCAGATTATATAAAGGACTCTTTATGTCTCAATAATAAAAATACAACAATCCAATTTAAAATATGGGCAAAGGATTTGAATAGGCATTTCTGCAAAGAAGACACAAAAAAGCACATGAAAAGATGCTCAACATCATTAGCCACTAGGGAAATGCAAGGCAAAACCACAATGAGAGAATGTTTTCCACCTACTAGGATGGCTATAATCAAAGCGATGACCCCACCAATGTTCGGAACAGCACTGTTCACAATAGACAAAAGACGGAAACAAACTAAATGTCCATTAACAGAAAAACAGACAAATAAAATGTGGTATATCCATACACCGGAATATTATTCAGCCTTAAGAAGGAGTGAAGTTTTTTAAAAATGAAATTGACACATGATACGACATGGATGAAAACACCCTCTGAAGTGAAATAAGCCAGACACAAATGGGACGATTCTTGTATGAGCTCCCTTACGTATGTGAGATACCTAGAACAGGCGAATTCACAGAGATGGAAAGAACAGAGGCTGTCAGGGTTGGAAGTAGAGAGGATGGGGAGTTCCTGTTTAGTTGGTACTGTTTCTGTTGGAGAAGATGAAAACATTCTGGAAGTACCAAGTGTGGATGGGTACACAACACTGTCGATGTACTTAATGCCAAGGCGTTGCACGCTTAAAAATGATTAAAACAGTAAAATTTATTATATGTACATTTTGCCACAATAATAAAATTTAAACCCTTTGATATCTGATTTGTGACCAGCCTCCTGGCAGCAAGGTAGGGCCATGAGACTAAATTTTGACCAATGTTGCTGAAGTAGCATGTAAAAATTCGAGGAGGTTTTTAAAGAAAAGGCTGGAATACAGACATGATGACCAGGGCGCAAACTCCCATCCTGGCCCAGGAGGTAGACGCCACGTGCACAGCATGTCTGAGGAGCGAGATCTCAGGAGACTGGTTTCCTGATGGGGCCGCCCTACCTACTATGCTCTGACTTCCGGACTGGAACCTTCTTCTACACGAGAAAGAAATAATTTTTTCTCCTGCTGTAATAGGCCATTCTCTACCCAGCAGCCAGGGTGAATCTTTTAAAATTTAAATGAGACTATATTTCTTCTTGACTTAGAACCCAAAATGTTTCATAATATTCTTGAGTTAGAACCCAAAATGTTTCATAATCTTACTCAAAGTAAAATACAGAGTCATCATGTCCTTATTGTCCTTCGCCATTTGGCCTCATCTACTTACTCTCTTCTTTACCCCACTGTGTTAGAACCTCATTAGCCTGCTTTCTATTCCTTAAACAAGAGTAAGCATGATCCTGCCTGAGGGTCTTCACCTCTGTTGTTCCCTCCTTAAAATACTATCCCCTCAAAAAACCTTACTAATTTCCTAATTCCCTCACTTACATCATATCCCTGCTCAATTAAATAAAGAAATCCTACATACATTCCATAACTACCCTAGATAAAATCACACCACACGTATCACTCCGTCCTATTAAAATTCTTCTTCTGCCTTATTTTCACCTACCACTCACCAATACATATTTATTTATTTTTGCCTACCATTAAAAACTGTAAGCTTGGCAAGGACAAGAACTTAGTGTATACTTTTTCACTGTATGTTTCCTGTACCCTCTATAGCTAAAAGGAAAATCTCTGCAGCCTGATGTTCCCTCAAAGTCTATCGATTCTATTTTGAAGCTGCTTCATCCCACACACACGCCACGTATATGCAGCTCAATACCTTGGTAACACTGTATGTAACTTAGGAATGGTGGTTACAAGAGGGAGAAATAGTGGGTCAGGAGAAGAAAGACATGCAGATGTTAGAGTAAGAGACCGGTCAGGAGTAGGGAGACAAAAAGAGAACAGTCTCCAAGATGGGACAGAATGTCCTAGTGTTAGGCTCACTTGGGAAAGATTACCTAAGGTATTAGCGAATGCATAGGACTCAAGGTTTAAATGTGTTACAGTGTAAGTATCCTCTGTCCTATCTACGTCTTTGCAAAGTCTTCAGTCATTCAAGAGCTCTGAGTTGAGTTCAAGGCAGTGGGGGTACAATGGTGAGGAAACCTAGACACAGAGTCTGCATATAACTGTTTGAGGGAAAAAAAGATCACAAAGGTGGGAAACTGATACATCTGTGCTTAATGATTTCCTAATTCATTTCCTCTGAATTTCTCCACAAATCTAAATACTTCCAGAACTAAAAAGGTTTGTGTAAAAATATTAATGAAGTCAAGTTCATAGACTGAATTTCTAAGACAAAAGGATAAAACCAAATGCTTTTTCCTAAGAAGGAAATCGAATTCGGATAAAGTTAAAGGTTCTGAATCATTTTTTTCCTAAATCACTTTTTTCAAAAAACATGAACAATAATAAGTGCAGGTGAGGATGTGAAGAAGCTGGTGAGAACGTAAAAGGAGGCAGCCACTGCAGAAAACAGTCTGCTAGTTCATCAAGAAGTTACATACAGAGTTATCATATGACTCAGCAATTCCAGTCCTAAGTACATATACCCAAGAGATGTGAAAACATAGGTTCACACAAAAACTTGCACACAAACATTCATAGCCTCCTTATTCACCATAGCGAAAAAGTGGAAAAGAACCCAGATATCCACCCACTGGTGAATGGACCAACAAAATGTGGTTATCCATACAACGGAGTATCTTTTGGCCACAAAGGGAATATTCGTGCGACGACATGGAGGGATGCGGAAAACAATATGCTATATGAAAGAAGTCAGTCACAAAAGGCCTTGCATTATAGGAGTGCATTTGGATGAAATGTCAAGGAAAGGAGAATCCACAGATAGAAAGTAGGTAAGTGGCTGCCAGGGGCAAGGTGAGAGGAGAAACAGGGAATGACAACTAATGCTTGTCATAATGGGAGTGATGAAACACAGCTTTGTGAATATACTAAAAACTATTAAATTGTTCGCTTTCTTCTTTTAATTTTTTTTTACATTTATTTATTTTTGAGAGACAGAGAGAGACAGAGCGTGAACAGGGGAGGGGCAGAGAGAGAAAGAGACACAGAATCCGAAGCAGGTTCCAGGCTCCAAGCTAGCAGTCAGCACAAAGCCCGACGTAGGGCTCAAACCCACAAACCGTGAGATCATGGCCTGTGCCAAAGTTGGACGCTCAACTGACTGACCCATCCAGACGCCCCTAAATTGTTCACTTTCAAAAGGTGAATTTTATGGTAAGTCATATCTCAATTAAAAAAAACCCTTGTGGCTCCACTATACTACACCAGTCATCCAATAAAAATAAAGTAGTCCAGCATGGCCAGCAAAAGAAACTCTTCAGAAGGACATCTTTGCATGCTCGACACAACCTTCAAAGCTAATATCCATGACACTTAATGCTGAGCAGCTACCCTGCACCTCACACCCATCACTTTAATCCTCACCACCACCATGAGGTAAGTATAATTCTCACCTCTATTTTACACACGAGGAAACAAACAAAGATTAAAGAACTTGCCTAAGATCAGTTACCTAGCTAGGGGTCTACACAGCCAGGTGTTGAAGTCAGGTGTAACTCTGGTTCTCAAACCCTTTCTCATCACAAAGGGGGATGATAAATTCTAAAGCATTACACGGATTTTATAAAATGCTGATGATCTTCAATCAGTTTTTAAAATCCTCCTTCTTGGCACACTGAGTTTCTTACACTTGCTGAGTCAAGACAGCATGTCAGAGAGCTTCCGTCACTAAAGAGCACAGTCATGCATGTCATATTAAGAGACTTGCCCCTAGCTAGGGACGAGATTTTAACTATTTTATATTCAGTTGTTATATATGTCTCAACACAGTTTGCTATCTTTTAATTAGTCCCAAACTTATTGCCAGCATAAAGTCCAGTTTTAAACAAGTTCCATGTATTTTGACTAAGACCACGGTAGCCACAGACATGACTTAAAAGTCTCATCAATTTGACACTAAGGAATATGGAAAGAGAAGTAGCACTGGCCCTTCCTATTCATACATTGCTACTTGCTAAGAGATCCAAATGGTTTGAAGATCCTTGGGTGAACTTGAAATTTTTTCCTCCTCAGTTATACCTCATCAGCATATGGGGTTCCAGGCCTGCCACGAATTCCACACAGCTTTTAGAACTAGACATAAACTGAGGCCAATCTAAAATATTCAGAGTCCCTGAAAAGTACAGAGTTGGGAAAGAAAAACAACAGTCTACTGACAATCAATTTGCCATATGTGGCATAAGTACTTCACATGTGGCTGCTCATTTAACGTTTCTAACTTGCCCACATCATAAATTAGTTCTTCTCATTTTATAGAGGAGAAGGCTCCAGAAACTAAGCCGGTTTGCCTACGAGCATGCAGCTTGTCAAATGGCAGAGGTGGGGTTCCAACTCTCATCTCCTCCATTTTCTAATATCCCTGTCTCTGCTTCGTGGACAGACATCCATGGAGAGTTCCAAAAGAGAGCTGTACTGACCTCAGGAAATTCTGTAATATTCAGAGAGTACCAGAATCTAAAAGGCAGAACGTGTCAGAGTTTCAAAGAGATTGAGCCAAACAGTCCATAAACTTGCAGGTCCTGGTGCTAATATTCAAAAAGCCATTACACTCTTTTCTAGAATTAGAAAGACCTCAAATACTCACATACCCCTTAGTTTTTGTTGTTTCAGTCAAGCAGAATATGATGATCACTGAATAGCTTTGAAACATTTTAACAGATTTCACGTAAACATATAAAACAGATTTGAAGGATCAAATCCCTACACTAAAATGAAAATCATCACACACAAAAATTGGAAAATATGCTAAAACCAAAAGCTCCCTGATAATAGAATGTTTTCATCTACTGATTACCTCTCTGCAGCACTAGCTATGTGAAAACTGGGCTCATCTTCATTCTGTAACCGTTCTTTTCTCCTCCTTTCAATGTCATGTCGTAGATCATTTGGGTCTATTATTTTGACCAGAGTCTGAGGAATTTTGACAGAAGACAAACCATTCACATTACTGTTAGTTGCACAAAGACCATATCTAATAAGAACCTTAAGTAAAAGTCCTAAATAAGTTACCTTGTATTCATCCTGCCAATGGTAGTGTAAATTGATTAAAATATTTTGAGACACAATTGACAATGCACAGACAGAGAAGTTCACAACAATGAACCGGGAATCCCACTTCTGGGAATCTATCCCAAAGAAAAAGCTATCTACCCAAATATATTCAAATTGTTATGTTTAAAATCATCAAAAAATAAGAGCAACTTAAATGTAAAATAAATTTAAAGGGGACAAGAGGAATAATTTTTATGGTAAACTTAAGTCAAAGTAATAACGTACAGGCATTTGAATTAGGTTAATATAGACTACGTGGAAGTCAATGTGAACAAAACACAATTACTGAGAAAAGTTAATTAAAACTTAAAAAAAGTCTCATAAAAGTCATAAAAAAAATCATAGGGGAGCTTAGAGATGTTACATAAAAATAATATTAGTAAGTAGAGAAGAGCATCTAAAACTACATTATAATAAATGTAAAAATGCCAGATTTAAGACTATAAGAAAAGATGATCAAATGGTATTTTGTGTTAAGTGGTTGAATTAAAGGTGATTTTTTCAAATTTCCTATGGGTTGATAACAGTATTTTGATCAATAGAAATTTTCTGAAAATAGCATTTATTCAGGAAATGGTATCTCTATAAGTTTAATAAAAATTGCAGCCATTCACAAGTGAAAAAATTATTCACATATTCTATCAGAAATATATTAAAATCCTTCCTCTACAAAAATACTTTACTCTCAATGAATAAACTAGCAATTCTTTTAAGAACTTGATATACTTTTTTTCTGTTTTTTTTTTTAAATTTATTTTTGCGAGACAGAGAGAGACAGCGTGAGCAGGGGAGGGTCAGAGAGAGAGGGAGACACAGAATCCAAAACAGGCTCCAGGCTCTGAGCTAGCTGTCAGCACAGAGCCGGACACGGGGCTCGAACCCACGAACCGTGAGATCATGACCTGAGCTGAAGCCGGACGCTTAACCGACTGAGCCGCCCAGGTGCCCCAAACTTGATATACTTCTAAAATGAGAGCCAGTTTTCTTCCCCTCCTCCCCGCCAACTAGTGAAGAGAATTTTTCTAATTAGTAAAGAAATGCGGGTGGGTGGATAGAGGAAATGTTGGGTAGAAATACAATGTGTGGCCATAAAAAGAATTCAGCATTATTTCCATTATTTTGCTAGCTCATTTTCTACAGGATTGTCCAAACATTCTACAGTAAGCAGAAGGGCAATATCAAATGAAACTAAGTTCCTCTGCCTCCATTCCACACACAATTTTTTAAAATATTCCACATGACTGCTTTGGAAAAAAGGTAGGCATCCAATATTCCACAAGCTTACAGTGTTAAGTTTTGGAAGGAATATTAAACATTATAACTGTAGGTCAATTTTACAAAGCTGTTACCCTTAGGGATTGTCTCTCTTAGGGAATATTTTTGTCATTTCTCAGTGTTCTCTCTGCAACCTGGCTAAGCTAGACTCACTTGGAGAGCTTTTTAAATTTCAGGTTCCTGAGTCTCCATCCTTCTTTTTCATCTACTTTAACTCCCTTATTTTTTTTAACTCTCAATTACCAGTTCCCTTTTCCATCAATATGTCAACAAAAGGATAATCTTTCATCAAAAATTATATTCACTTACCTGTTCTGATTCATATAACATTGTTTGTTTATTCTGAAGCTCATCCAAAGACATATCTATTCTCCTAAAATAATAAAGGCATATTATAATTAAATAATTATGTTGTACACTGATACCCTAATTCCATTACTATGGAATGGAATTTGCAATAAAGCTGGTATGTCCTGGAGGATGCAAAAGAAACGTGCTACCAGGTGGGTTTTCATCTACATGGCAGTCTCCCAGGGCATACATATCCTGTGAACATCACAGTGATGCCACCTTAGCGGTCCTCAAATCACTAGCCTGTGTAACTTTAAGCTCTGCTCCGGTGATCTACTGCATTCTAACATTGATACAGCTCAGCTCGCAAGAGAGGGCACACCACCTGCTCGGCCAGACGCCAGCAGAAGGAGACAAAGGTTTTCATCCGGCTGCCCTCAGAACAGCCAATTCGGACCACATGAAGCAACCCATGATTTCAATGGCTCGACAACTGTCTTTCATTCTTCCAGTGATAACTTCAGTAGGCAATTACTATAGACACAGCAGAATCAAAGTTAGGTAGGTAAAGATTATCAAAGTCCTCCACATTTAGATAATGCTAGTCAATGGCTTTAATATAGCCTATTTCATCCAAGTGCACTGGCCCAGTACCTGCTTGGGTTAGTCCTGCTTCTGGGTAGGAAATGCTGTCCTAGAGTCTATAGCAAGCCCAGAAGGCAGCAGCCTTCCCTTCTGAGGCTTATTCCCCTGAGTTCAATGGGCATACCATAATCAATCATTACCTGTGAATTTCTGGATCTGAATTCAATTTAACTTCATTTACATCTGCAACGTGTATATCTTGGATTTTTGAAAAACGCTCATGTAGAGTAATATCAGTTGATGAAAAATAATTTGCTGCAAAAGGAAACAAATAGTTTTATCTCAGTGTAAAACTGATTCTGCTTAAAAGATTATATATAAGCACAGGAAGAAAGGACTGTTAAAAACCGTCCAACCTGTTTTCTCTTGAAAACATGTGGGACCTACGTTGATTCCACAGACTAATTTCTAGTGCCCACATAGTTTCGTAAGCTTAACCAACACTACAAAAATGCCTGAATTGTGAACCCAAGGATTCTGTCTGCTGATTTGTTGGGGGGATAAGATAGTGGCTCTCTCAAAGTGAGGACCTTCCCTCTCCCAGGTAAGACCTTACTATGGTAGGAAGTAAAGATGGTACAGAGTTTTAAGAGTTGACCTAGAGTAAAAAATAGCTCAGGAACAACCCTGAAAAATCAGAACAATTCTGAACAAATGCCAAATGCTGTTTACATATCACAGAAAGAGTCCTACTGCCATTTTACTTTGATTAACATTAACTGAAGTTCATGAAGAAATTCTGAAATCAGTTATGCTACGAGGCTTCCAACAGGACAGAGAGAAAGATAATACACTTAATCCATCAGAAGGGTACTTTAGCGATCCTTTTCCCTAACTTACTGCTCCTATTCTGGGACAATTTCCTGGATTTTTCTGCAATACCAGCTCCCTTTCTGCCAAGAATCACACTTCCTTTGGGTGAGAGGGGCTGGAACTGAGAACTCAGGTAGACGGTTTCAGACAAACTGCATACTTCAAAGTAAATCAATACCTTCGTTTGAGGGATGCAGAGAAAATAATTGATTCTCAAAATATGTTTTAAAAATCAGTGCAATTGTCTAGTAAGAAATAGAAAATAAAAACTTCAAAATTCTTGAAGGTCTCCAGTTTAGTATACCCATGCCTGCTTTATTATGCAGCATCAATAAAGTCGTTCTACCTGACAGAATTTTCCAATTAATGGAAATTGGCCAGAAGCTAAAACAAATTTACTGCAGATATTCAAAGTATTTATTATGCGACCCCTTGATGCCATAAAGGATGCCAAAGCGAACTGGAATCTTTTATCCATCACTTCACATTCATCTTTATGGCACAAAGTCCCAGGAACGCCCTCAGGGGCTTTAAGAACCACCAAAAGACCTAGACCTCCAGAGTTCTTGAGTTTGTCAAGTTTCACATGTGGTGTTTGTTGCTTCCTCCTCCTTGTTTGGTTTCCAGTTACGGTTTCTTGCTGCTCTCAGGAGGCGTGTCTTGCCGCAGCCAGCGTCTCCCTTTCAGTGTGTAATCTACTCTGAGTGGAAGTACCAGGTCATGGGAACGACACAGGAGGAGCTAGGCTTGAAGGAGTACCTTACACCCTCTACAACAGATTTCCTTATTCATGATCTAATTTGTAATGAAATATTAATTACTATTACTATATCACAGATATTTACCTAGATCTTGTGAAAAGCTAGTACATTATTGTTGTGGTATCCCTAATGTATGTGCAAAATATACCAACCTTTAACTTGATGGATTATAGTTATGATTTCCTGAGCAAATTCTCCTGTAGGTTGGTTTTCAGTATTCTGAGATGAGTCAAGATGGTCATACACTGGATGAAAGTTTTCACTTTTCCTGCCAACAGCAACCAAATCATGTGACATCTGTCTCTCTGTGGAATAGCTAGAAGCAACCCTAGAATAATTTGTAAATGTTTAACTAAATTTAAAACTACTTTACTGAGAAAAGAACTTATTAAAAATTAATCAAGATAGCTATAAAACTAAAAGGATGTTTATTTTTTCTTACAATTAAGGCATTAAACTGTATGCCAGAAAACGTGCAATAATGCATAGGAGGAAATAGCTACAGATGCGGGAGTCTGAGTTCTCCTTTTCAATCAGAGATCATTAAATATTTGCCACTTTAATAATAAAACCCTCAACATTCTAAGTTAAACAATTTTTACCTAAAAAAATACAGCAAGGCATCAAAGGTCAATATGCAAAAAATAATCAATATTCTACTCCCAAATGTCTAGAAAATTGTAAATCCACCAAGCTTATACTATCTTGAAGTACTACCACACTTTAAAAGCCTATATTAAACATAGTAACTTCTTTGACTTAATAAAAATCCTTACAGCTCTGTATCAGTCATGAGAAACTTAGTATTTTGAAATCAAATTCTGTTGAGATGAACCACTTACAAAATCTCACTAAACTGTCAGCGAATAATCCTACTTAGCAAAGTTATGATCATTAAAACTGATTACAGTATTCACCCGACTACAGTGTTCATTCCTTAAAGAAATGCTGCCATTTATTATATAACCTCAGCTATCTTACCCCTTTAATGCTTTCTGAATCTTTGTAACTTATGTAAAAAGCTCTCTTGACCTTTAGGCGTCATTATAAAGTCACGGTTATGACATACTGCTAACAGTTATTGATGGCTCACTGCAAGCCGCATACAGGGGCTCAGAACTTGCTGGTGAACATTATCTTATTTAATCTTTACAGCAACCCTATGGGGAAGGTGCTATGACACCAAGACAGTGGATGCCTTGGTTGTTTTAGTTTACATCCCAGAGGCTGACTGTTCCTAGGAACATAATCATTCCTAGTGTCATAATGGGAAACAATGCCTTATTCCAAAAAAGCTGCTCTCGCTTAAAACTACTCTTAAATTCTTTGCATGGAAGCAGATTATATGTCACAGAAGAAAATGTCTCATTATTTTATATTTATACCTCATTTTGGACCCAAAATGGCACTAACTAGCTTATACCCATCTTACTCCTCTGCATTTAACTCTAAATAGCTTTCGCCTCTTTCCGAAAATCATGTTCACTACCCAAAGAATTGAGATTTACAAGTGCTGGGGTTATTTATGAGTATGTTATAAGCTCTGAAGATAAATCCAAAAGAAAGCCTTGAAATATGTTTTAAATAATAGCAGCACCACTGGAATAAATGATTTGTCTTCATGTAACAAATATCAATCACATGTAGGGTGGGAATGGATGCATGCACAGATTTACTCATTTAAGTCACTTTGCAGCCATATATACAACACTGCTCCAGGGTAATCAGGGACTTCCACATACTCTACATTTTTTAACTTCTCTCATAAGATGGTTTTAAGTGCCTATTTCTAATTTCTCAGAGGCAAGGCTTCCATACGACTTTCTACGCTCCCTGCTCTCAATCCAGCACAGTGGAGACCTCGCCCTGCCACAGCAGAGCCCCAGAAAAGTGATTATGCAATAGCCTAAAGCCACTGGTAAGGTGTCCCGGATTCATCAGAAGGGCTTTCATTAGACGACCCCCTTCTCTTGTTTCCTCCTAATCTGCTCTTGTTTCCTCCTAATTTGCTCTAAGCTTCCCACTCTGATAAGCTAAGAGACATTTAGCGATAAACTAAATGCTAGAAGCTAGAATGGCCCTAGAACAACCTCTACTAGCAAAGAATTACAAATACTGTGTTTCACAGTATAAAAAAACCTGTTCCATACCTCCTAAACTTGCTTTTAAAAACATTTTACAGGAGAGGGGCGCCTGGGTGGCCTAGTTGGTTAACAATCCAACTTTGGCTCAAGTCATGATCTCGCGATTTGTGAGTTCAAGCCCCAGTTGGGCTCTGTGCTGAGCGAGCGCTCTGAGCCTAGAGCCTGCTTCAGATGCTGTGTCTCCCTCTCTCTCTGCCCCTCCCCTACCCACACACACACACACACTCTCTCTCTCTTTCTCAAAAATTACATTTTACAGGAAAAAAGAAAGATGTTCAAATAGAACTATAAAAATGGTCTGTCCATAAGCAGAAATCAATTGATAACATTTTGTATTGGAGCCTCAGTTTCTCCCATGAGGAAACTAGTTGATAAAGGTTTCCAGTTTTCTCCCAGGAAATTATTAAAAAAAATTTTTTTTACACTTATTTACTTTTGAGAGACAGAGAGAGACAGAGCATGAGCGGAGTAAGGTTAAGAGTGTAATTTCAGCTCAGGTCATGATCTCATGGTTTTTGAGTTTGAGCCCGGTGTCAGGCTCTGTGATGTTAGTTCAGAGCCTAGAGCCTGCTTCGGAATCTGTGTCTCCCTCTCTCTCTGCCCCTCCCCCATTCTCTCTCTCTCAAAAATAAATAAAAAACATTAAAAATAAAATAAAATTTACTTGTAATTTATTATAAGTTAATTACTGGTATAAATCTTATACCCACCCCATACCCAGCCCTCAATCCCTAGGAATGCTATGGTATACTTTACAGCTCTATTTAATTGATGAAATTTTAATGTTTACATTTGCTATTAATTTATCCTGGAGTTACTCCACTGCATGGTTTTTAATTAAAAATGTTAAAATTGTCATTTCCTAATATTAAAACTGAAATGTTAGTCTTCTTTTGAAAAACAATTATTAGAGTTTTGCTATAAGAAAAGGCTTGCTGAAACCAGAGAACACAAAATGTTCTAGGTATTTACATTTGTACATTTCATCACCTCTTGATTCACATTTTCCTTCTTTCCTTTTTCCTAAGACAGGCATTGATTTAAAAAGTTGATGAAATCAAGAAATATTCCCAATATAAGTAGTTAAGCTGAAAAGACCAAATGTTCTCATTTGAGATGCATTTTCAACAGTTTTAAAAATTAAAATATAGCCAAACACCTGTATTCTAGTACTATTTCTGATACTGGTCTGATGAAATCTTCCAGGTCTTTTTTCTCTCCTGCACACCACTCATTTTTCTTTTTTTCTAAGGATATTTCCCCTGACATTCTCACTGAGTGTTGTGCCTAATAACTAGGAAAACATAAAAAGCTACATTAAACCTTAATTTCCTCTTGTACACAGTTAAGATCCATCAAAAAACACAACTGCATGGCAAAACAACAATTACAAAAAGCCCAACAACACTCAAAACTAATGGATAATCCCCTGTCCTGTGGAAGCTAAAAACAGATAACAAAATCCATGGGACACATATCAAGTTTTCCTTTCTCAGTTTTCTCCTACGAACTAACATTTTGTAAGACATTCTATAGTTTATAAAGCACTTCCCCAATTATTCATGTGCTCCTGTCTTCCTGAGAAAACATTTAGCTTTTCTGGAACTGAGGGTAAAGGGTTAGGGAGACTGCTAATTCTCTTAATTCAGCATCTCATTACTTTTCACAAGTGCCCTAACTGGCCTCCCCACCTCTACTGTCCTTCCAGGTCACATCACAGGTGCCCTCCGAGGCAGTGCTGCCGCAGCCAGAAGGAAGTCTCCTGCCCTCTCCGATCAGCGAATCCTGTCAAATCAGGCTGGCAGTGCAGCAGCCTTACCTTCACAGCCTCCTGTCCCTCTATTCCCTTTCACTTACTGCTTGGAACCACAGCTCAAAGTTCCCGTGTGTGTTCTGCCTTTGTTAACCTATAAATATAAAATGTCTTTCATCTCAGGGCAACTGGGTGGCTCAGTTGGTTAAGCGTCTGACTCTTGGTTTCGGCTCAGGTCATAATCTCACGGTTGGGGGTTCAAGCCCCACATCAGGCTCTCCATGGTCTCTGCGTGGACAGTGCACAGCCTCCTTGAGCTTTTCTCTCTCTCTGTCTCTCTCCCTCTCTCTGCCCTCCCCTCCTCTCAAAATAAAATAAAATAGTCTTTCACCTCATCTGCATCTTCAAATGTTGAAAACCTTCGAAGCCTAGCTCACATATCAACAACTCCTAAAAGAAGCCTTCTCGGAATCCCTCAGCTTGGTCATCTGAGTCGCCCCTGGTATATCACTCACTGTGTCATGCTATTACCAACATCACCCTATTGTCTACCAGATCAGTGGAGAAGAAACCCAATCCTACGCTGAATTATAGTCTGAGAGCACCCTACCAGGCTATCTCACGCAAGATAGGTCTTCAAAAAATTACCTTCTGAATGAATAAATGATAAATGGAAAACAACTTGGACACTGTGAAATGAGAGTTTCAGCTAAAAAGATGACAGACTTTAAAATTCTAACTGAGGCCAACTTAACTGTGTTTTTAAAGCTTTCTTGGCTTACTTTTTATTTTAAAATAATTTAGACCAATTTAAATTTTAAATATTTCATTTTTTATAATACAAAATTTCAGATATACACAAAAGTTCAGAGAATCCTACAATGAGCCTGTCAACTCAGCTTCAATAGTTACCAACACGTGGCCAATGGAACCAAAGCTGTAGAGCCAAGAACAACTGCAGGTTAATATGGGCCCCAAAAGGCATGGCCAGGTGATCCGCCAATATCACAGAGCTGTTTAGGGACCCACTCACTGGAAGACAAAAACCTATGTACCCCAACCTGAAACAGAATGTTCACCTTCTTATACTAGGACCCTTTGAAGCTCATCTTATCCTATACTAGGATAAAATGACATCTCATTAATAGAAGCTAGGGAATAAGAACGAAATAAGAACCAAAGGGAAACTTCTCAATTAATTTTTTATTTTTAAAAATGTATATGAGAAATACTAGGGGAACAGGAAACCTTAGTTTTTGTGATACCTAACAGGGAGGTAGGACGTTTGTGTCATCACAAACATATCTCCACTCATAGCTTGTCGCCTCCAGCTGAACAGTGCCCATCAGAGGTGGGCAATCTTGCATCACTGGGTTACCTTCCTTCAGTCCTTGCTAGGGTTCTTCACACTGTTCCTCTACCCAGGTGGCACCTGATGCTCCAATGTCTTCTGGGGCCCATTACCCACCTCATCCCCCTTTGGAATGGGGAAAACCCTGGGGAAAGACCAGAATGGGGTAGGGAGGCCCTTCCTATATCTCTTGGTGGCAGGGGAGGGTGGGGGTGGTGGAGATAAAAGGATTATATGCAAATGTAACTGATATACTCTGTCCAACATCAACTTTGCGGCTGACCTTCCCATCCTAGATGTCTAGTACCAGCATCCAGGGAGGTCAAAGGAGCCTCAACTCCATCCACACCAGCTTATTCTTCTCCAGAAACTAGCACCCTCTCCTCCTCCCTCTCTCTTCCATCCTAGCCAGAGCAAGGTTCAGTCTCTCACCTACTCGGCCCAACATTAAACCAAAACTTTCTTCACCTGCCCCTAAGACTTCAAGATGTACACAACAGTGCTGGGAGTTCATAATAGCACTAACAGAAATTTTCATATTATGACTCCTTAACTTATATTCTGAAACATATTAATGACTCATATGTAACTTCTACCTCTGATAATGCAATTTCTGACAAAGTGTGTCACTAGAATACAGCTTTTGTTAAGAGAAGTATTAACTATGCAGTGAACATTCAAGCAAGGGTCTACCTACTGCTATTTTAGATACCAACTGGAATCTAGAAAAATAACTAGCTCAATCATGTATGTTTTCAACTACACTGATAACTGGAGGAACACATATCGATATGTGACCAAAGCTAAGAAAATAAATGCATAAAATATCTAATATCAGACTCCCCCCAAATGCAAAAACCCTCTAGATTTTAAACAACAAAGAAACCCCTCTTCATTCTATGATTATTTTAATTTTTTCAAGCAGAGGAAAATCTAAGTTATGTTAATAGTTGAAAACATGACTCTGTTGAGGGCATTAACTACCTCTGTTTTATGGACACTTCCATTAGTCCACACAGAATTAAATCCAACCCCACAAAACCCTTCCACAACTTAGTCATTGGTCAATAATTATAATCAAAGAGAAAGATTCTGTTGGCTATGCATTATCATACTGAAAAATTCCCATTTTTATTAAGTTACTTATTCATCTTTGAATAGAAAGGATTTGCAGTGTAAGCTCTTTATCACACAAGCCATCCTATGGGTCTTTGTCAGGTAATTCAAACATGTGCTGACAGGTCATGATTTCACAAACTTACAGTTTATAAATTCAAAAGAAGTGACACAGTAGCTTCAATTTTAGGAATCTTATTTTTTGTTGACACATGATGAAAATCAAGCTTGCATTTGTTAATATCAAATTATAAAATTAACTCGGTTCAATACTTCTAATGAGGTCTATTAAAATGAAATCTTTCAAAATCAGTATTTCTAGCATTCTTTAAGAGTACTAAGCTACTAAGTACTAAGTACAAGTACTAAATACTTAGTATTTATTTTTATATAATTTATTGTCAAGCTAGCTAACATACAGTGCTCTTGGTTTTGGAGGTAGATTCCCGTAATTCATCACTTACATCAACACTCAGTGCTCATCCCAACAAGTGCCCTTTTAATTCTTTTTTAACTTCCTTATTAAATATGGGGTTATCATTACTTCTATTTAAAATATTCAAGATTCTTGTGACTTGATTATATGTAATTTTACCTCCAGAGGGAAAAATTGTGAACAGAAATGAAATACTGAAGTATTTAAAGGGGAGTATACTGATACCTACAATTCACTTTGAAATGGATGGAAAAAATAAGATGGAAGTATCAATGAATTAGATAGACAGATACATGATTAGGAAAGTAGACTAAAATATTAATTGCAGACACTCGGTGGTAGATATATAGGTATTTACTGTACAATTCTTTCAACTTTTCTGTATGTTTGAACATTTTCATCGTGTAATGTTAGAAAGAATAAAAGCTTAAGGTAACACCCTTAGAGTTGATCCTTACATCAGCTTTTGTGCTCTTAAGGTTAAGAACTAGTAGGAAATATAATAGTACAAAATGATTTAAGACTTATTTTATGAAGTAGCATATAAAATTATAAATACAGTATTATGACAACTGCATATAAATATACACAGAAAAATAACAAAAGAGCTATACTAAAATATTAATAAAACTGTCCTAGGGTAGTAAATTATGGGTGATTTCTCCCCTCTATTTGTCCAACTTTCTATAATATAATCATATTTATAGATGCTTTCTGTGCACATAGAAATATACATATGTATATTTTACAGTATTCTTCTTAAGCACAATGAATGTAAGGCAAATATGAGGGAGGGACACTGCCAATAAGAAAAGGCACACAGTATATTTGTTTAAAAAGAAAAGAGAGACTGTAGATTTACATCCCTCCCTGTCACATCTTGCCTTTAGATTTTGTTTCATCTTGGTTTTGACTGAAATACAGGTATGAGTGAAATGTGAACATAAATGCACGAAATCAACATGTCCCATCACTTTTTTATTCACATATTGGTAATATATTAAGTAATAAACAGACTTAGCTGACAAAGCCAACTGCAGTGCCTTGTTATTTCCAGAATTCATAAACAGAGGTAATATGCATAATGGAACAAAGCATGCGAACCACTTTAGCAGAATATAACCTATTACAATAGCAGTCTATTTTTTTTAAAGACTCATTGAGAGCTAAACTGAATGTCTATAAATAGGCCTCTTTCTAGAATCTAGTCTGATTTCCTCTACCTAGGAGAATCTATTCAGCTGAGCACCAATTGTTTTGGGAGGGCAGCAAGAACCAGGTTAAGTCACCTGCCTCCTTGAGCCATGGGTGCTCTGACTCAGACAAGTCACTTCATCTCTCAAGGCTTCACTTTCTGCCTATATAAAATCTAAGCCAGCTAAGGTCCCTTCCAGATCAAAAATTCTCTGGATTGGGGGTAACAGGGAAAATGGGCTCTGAGAAACTGAGCAAAGAATAGGTCCCCTTGGACTCCACGCAGCCTATCCCTGGGTACAGAAAATCTAGCAGCATAAAAGCCCATAAATTCACTAAAAGAAACAAGTCCATAGAGTGCCCCGTGCCCACAAAGCATCTTGAGATAGGATGCGGAAACAAGCAGACACGAGAGCATTCCGTATTGCCAATCATAGGGTTCGTCCTCATTACAGGAGGAATTTGAAAACTCCAGGCAATCCTTCCCCACTCAATGGACTCTAAACACACTGTTAATTCCATTTTTAAAGCTTAAATAAAGGTGGCAGAAACAGATATTTTTGTTAAATAGCACTAAGAAAAACCAAAAACAATACCTGTATGTATTTACTGTTTTCTTCACATCTACTTTAACAGTAAGTGATTTCTTCCTAAGACTGGCAGATGAAGGTTTCACATCGGAAAGTTTTTTACTTTTATCGAGTTGATTACTGGAAGAGTTGCTCTTTTTTCTGCCATCCCCGTCTTTCTTTATTTTCTCCTTCTGTTGGTCACTATAGGGTCTCAGGCCAATGTCACTTTTACGGGAGCGAGTAGAGGCAGTGCAGTGTTTCTTAGATGGCATTCTTAGAGGTACTTGGACTTGCCCACCTTCAGTCTCTCTCCCTCTTCCAGCATTAAGACAAGTGGACTGTCTATTCATGGAGCCTTTTTGAGAACTGTATTTTCTATCTTCTCCCTTAGAGTACTTCGGAATTCTTCCATCGGAAAAGGCCTTAGGACGTTTGTGGTGATAGTCACAGGACACCCTGGTTGCCAGACTGGTCTCTGGGGGTTCCCTCTGAGCATGTCGATGAGTTTGGGGTCCAAGGTTCCATTGCTCTTTCTTCCCTTGATAAGATGGAAGAGACTGCTCGGACTTCCACTGTGGGTTCCTGACAGGATCTCTGTTTTCGTACCTCTCCACGTCTTTAGGTCTTTCTGACGTGTGTCCATATTCTCTGAAATCACGATCCTCGGGATACCTGTGTTGACATAAAGCAGTTTATACTTGCACTAGAGAGAAGAAAGTGAGAATTTATATGTGTGGAATGTTGGGAAGCATGGCTTTAAATGCTGAATGCAGTGGCAAGTGAACTATAATCCCTCAAGCCAACTCACAGAGGCACTAGTTAGCAAAAGAGGAAAATATCATCTTTTGTTAATATTCTAGTCATCAACATGATCTACTCTATAAATAAATACTTAACTACTACCAATAGACCATAATTACATTACAATGCTTTTTATCTTTTTAGACAAAAGCTTTTCAAGGTGGTTGTCTTCAACCATAAAGTAAATAGACTTTTTCACTTGAAGCTTTATACCAAATTACCCAGGTTTAATGTTTTTGTATACCTCTTCTGAAAAGAGCTCCTTTTCTCAAAGTCTTCAGAGCCTCTTCTAAGTGACTGAGAATGATTTTCGTATTGTATCCTCTGGTGCTTCAACTCATCTTCAAGCCACGTTCCTTCAAACCTAAAAGAATCTGCTATCAATCGCTGAGGTGGCTTCCCTCCTTGACCACTTCCTCTAACTCTGTGGTCATCGGGAATATACCTTCCTTGTACTTTCTGGGGATAAAAATCCCTCTGGTTCTCATTGTAGGGTACACTTTCTGAGTATCTGGGCATGTAGTATGGTCTTCTGTTACCATCCCTTCCTCCTGGTAAGAATTCTCGGTAAGGCTGAGAAGTATACACATCTTCTGAATAGCTTCTTCTTATGTTTGGGGAAGGGGATCTATGTTCATAAGATCGGTGGTAATATGTATTTCCACGTGAAGGAATCCTCAGTTTATTCTGTCCATATTTCTCACTGTCCAGTAGCCAAGTGGTGGGTCTTTTTGGATCCTTCCTATAGTCACAGCCATAATGCCCATAAGAATATCTTTGCGTGTAGTATTCAGAATTTCTAGGTACTGGTGACAGGGATCTACATAAACAAACAGAAAAGTTCAGTACATTTAAAGACAATAAACTAAACCTGTCTTAACATGACCAACTTAAATAAAACATTTGCTTCCCATTGCTTCTTCTACTCAAATTAAATTCATCAATTTTCTGTATCTGTATTCTAAACTGCCCATTTGGGTGTCTGATTACTTCTCTGACCTATTCAACAAGCATATGCTTTCCATCAGAACTAATGTACCCCCTGTGCACCAAAATGGACTGAGCACAGCCAGTGCGCTGCAGGATGACCAGGTCAGGTACACAAGAGCCATTCTGGAAGACTGCGGATAGCCAAAGTTTAGGCAAAAGAACCAGTCATCAAAAGCTTGTATCAGGTTCAATGGTCAAAGAAGAAGCAAGCAAAAGGAGGGCTAGATTCACACAAGTCAATGGGTAGGAGAGGCTCTGGCAAACAGAACCTCTGAAATAAGATTCTAAGAGTTTATGATATCACAATAAGACCAAACTCAGACTCAAAACTGGCCCTACAGTTTCCCCAACTGATTTGACTATTCCTTCTACTAAAGCTATATCAAGAAGCAAAGAAAAAAAATACATACTTAGTGTGCAAAGTGGGAGGGGAAGAGGGTATTAAGAGTTGAATCTCATTTGTAGTTTCTGAATAAAAACTTCTAACACAGACAAACTGCTTTTCTCTCCCGCACCTACTCCCTTACATGTGCTGTTGAAAGAGAGCTTATAACTTCAGTGATTGTGGGCTTTCATGGAGCTGTCATGCTCCCCAAGAACACATCTTTTCTGTAACTACCTTCCCCAATAATTAGGCATTGCCTACACCAAAACTTCACTCCCACAGAGGAGGAAGAAGGCTCCTGTATCCAGGACACAAGTCTGAGTTGTCTGAACTTCAAGAGCGAAGAGAAAGCACCACTATGTGGGATGTAATAAAGTTCAATTCTGCATCTGGGACCTCTCCTCCCGTCTAATCCATCTGCTTTTCCAATCTCCTTCCCGAGGGTTTAATGTTTTCTAATCAATGAGGCAGCTGGCCTTGCAGCTTTTGTTACTGTCCACCTTCAGAAGGTGCATGGAGTTGGAGTCAAACCCTTTCCAAGCGGTGACATTCCTGTGTCTTCCCTACAAGAAAGGAAGCAGACTGATCTTCCTCACGTACGTATTGGGACTTACATACTGGACGTGGCAGTATCCCCCTCTGGAGTCACCAAGCTAGATGTATGCGCAGAGGCATCATTTAGCTCAAGAAGAAACTCCGCCATCCAGCAGGCTGCACTTCATCACAGGAAGAAGGAAGCAGAGACTGAGAACTTTCTGGAAGATGGAATCTCTTCCAGGAGAAAGGCTGGCAGCCAGAGACAGAGGTCTTCCAGACTGGATGGAATACACAACCTCTCACTTTAATCCTTACCTCATAATGAATACTGCTTTGTTATTACATTTCATATCAAGGGTTTTATTGTACAAAGCCTTGTTCTCTTGAAGGAGGTTACTGGAATGGTAACTAACATTTCCAGTTCTCCTAAAGAAACAATAGCGATCTGAGGAGTCTGTTGGGAGACAATTCTCCATGGGTCTCTTGCATCCTGCATGCTCGGTAAGCAGAGGCACTGACAGCTTTTGTTCCAAACGTCACAGCCTCAGAAGACGGGGATGGGGCCTCCCTCAGGGAAAGAGGGCCAATTTGTTTGCAATTCAGGATATGTCTCCTCCAAGGCAAATGCTGGGTGGATTTGCTTGTAGCCCTGACAGGGCTCAGGTTCCTTAGCTGTGCTGTCACATCCCTACTTCCCTCTGCGGTGCCCGCCATCAGGAGCCTCAGGAGTAAGGGAAACCCAGGAACATGGGGCAGGCTGGGGGCCGGCTGCCTGCCCTACCTCGGTTAATAAAGGCCTTTGTCTCTGACCCAGCAGGGCCTGTGGCAGGCTAACGTGTTCACTTGCAAGTGCAGTAAAATGTCACCCACTTCACAGTTTCTGACAAAGAGTTCTGAGAAGGAATCTAGAAATCAGGCACTAAGCTTGGCAGAGTCTTCTATGCCCCTTCACCTGGCCTATCACAAAAGGGCAACACGGATGCCCTCCATGTTAAAATCACTCACGTGTTTACTGTTCCTTTTCTTTCGGAAGCTCCTTCCCATTACAGTTTGGTCTTGTGAATTACAAAATGAAAACTGTTAAATGACTGATATAGTCATGGTAGAACCATAATGAACAAGCACAATGGCCAAGTGGGATTAACATGAAAAGTTTTGCTCTGCTTTTTATGTATGTAATTATGGTCCTTTTTTTCAAGTCCTACAGCACACTAGTCACTTACACAGCTTTGCACCTTTGCTCCTGTTGTCCTCCTTCACTGGAATGCTTTTCTTCTTTCTTTCCACCTTTAGAAATTCTACCCATCCTTATATGGCCAGGTAAAATTTCACCTTTTCCTTGAAGACTTACTTAACATCCACTGTTTCCCTCCATAAAAGCAGAATGATTCCCTCTCCACGGACCCACAGTACTTGGTCCCAGGCAGCAGCACTGCAGTTCTCCCACAGCCTCAGACCTATGGTACCGTCTTCCAGCTGGCCTGCGTGCTTGCGGAGCCCTGAAAGATGTCATTTGCCTCTGAAGCCCCAAAACTGTAGCAGGTAAACAATGAACACTAGTGGAACTGTTCCAGTCTAATTGTATGTATATACTACTGATACTGCCAACCAGCAAAGAGGAAAGGTGAACTACAACTGAGTTATTGAAAACTCAACTATTCTGCCATGAAGAAGAAATAGGTAACTCTTGATTTCCTAACTCCCAATTTTTTCAGAGATAATGATTATGAAAACAAAAAACCACTGGAGAATTCTAAACCATTTACTGAAGAAAAAGATGAACACTCAAAGATGTTTCTCACTCTCCCTTGAGGTAGCCATTGCATTTCTTTTTATTAACTGAGCTGCCAGCCATAATTACACAAAGCTGTCAACTTTTAGAACCTAGCAATACAACCTTTATCACTTTAAAGTACCTACTGTGAATAACCAAGTCCCGTGAGCTTATTAAAATAGGTTCCTAACAGTACTACTGAGCTTGAAAGTCAAAGCACATCCCAAACTCATGCTAACTCTGCTAAACCAAGGACTGCTCACCTGTGTTTCCACCTGGGAGATCTAGAGCGTGACCGTGCCATCCTTTGCCATGCGAGCCTCTATTAACTTTTTACACTGCAAAGAAATACAATATTAGCAAGTCTGTAGAAAGAGCCTGCAATCTGGTCTAAAAGCAGTGAACACCACCAACCAAAAGGTACTTAAGTTCTCTGTGCCTCAGTTCCTTCATCAATGAGGATCAAAATGGGGATGATAATAATAGGCCCCACTTTATTGGAATATTATGAAGATAAAATGATTAAATCAGGAGTCAGCAAACTTGCCCTCGAAAGGGCCAGATAGTATCTATTTTAGGCTTTGTGGGCCATATTAGGTTTTGACTGCATCTTCGTATTCTTTTTAAAACAACTCTTGGGGCACCTGAGTGGCTCAGTTGTTAAGTGTCCGACTCTTGATTTCAGGTCAGCTCCTGACCTCATGGTTGGGGTATGACATCGAGCCCTGAGTTGGGCTCTGTGCTGACAGTGTGGAGCCTGCTTGGGATCCTCTCTCTCTTTCTTTGCTCCTCCTCTCTTCACTCAGAATAAATAAACTTCAAAAAATAAATAACAAATACAATTCTTTAAAAATATAAAACCATTCTTCGCTCAAGGGGCACAGAAAAAGAGGCCCCAAAGGTCAAATACACTGTAGTTTGATGATCCCTGAGTCAAGTCAAGTAATGAAAAGAACTTAGAATGGTGCCTGACACATGGCAACTGCTAAATTAAATAAGTGTTCCAAAAGGAGGAAATACCCAGACTTCCTCTATCTGAAACACTACCTTCCTGTCTGTTACCATGTACATGTATATTTCATACAATCACAGTCAAAATGCTGAGGAATACTTGATGATATATCCTGTTTTTAAATTGCTAGATAATAAGAATTACAATACCTTATTATAGTATTAAACTGCTGCCTAACTTCCACTAAATATACCAAAACTTACTTAAGCATGATTAAACATTTAGTTTGTTGCTGATTTTTTGGTAAAACAAACAATGCCAATTAAATACATCTTAAAAGTTATGTAAACTTAATTTTTAAAATATTAATGCTTTAAAAGAAATTGATAGCTTTAGGAACCAAAATTTTAAAATATGATTAGGGTATAATCTTTTATAGTAGCTATTATTTACATTTCAGTAATCCTTAGTTCTTTTTTAGTGTTTATTTATTTTTAAGAGAGAGAAAGAGATGGGGCGCCTGGGTGGCTCAGTCGGTTAAGCCTCCGACTTCGGCTCAGGTCAGATCTCACGTTCGTGGGTTCGAGCCCCGCGTCAGGCTCTGTGCTGACAGCTAGCTCAGAGCCTGGAGCCTGCTTCCGGTTCTGTGTCCTTCTCTCTCTGCCCCTCCCCCTCTCATGCTCTGTCTCTCTCTGTATCAAAAATAAATAAAACATTAAAAAAAATTAAAAAAAAAAAAGAGAGAGAGAAAGAGAGAAGAAGACAGAGAGAACAGGTGAGGGGCAGAGAGAAAGAGGGAGACAAAGGATCCGAAGCAGGTTCTGCGCTGACAGCAGAAAGCCCAATGCATGGCTCAAACTCATGAACCGTGAGATCATGACCTGAGCGAAAGTCAGACGCTTAACTGACTGAGACACTCCCTCCTCCTTCGTTCTGATACCATAATTAAGTAGTTCCCACCTTATTGGCCCCAAACTACTGGGGGCTTTCAAAATTCCTGCCATGGGTCCATGAATAACACTTGGAGCCACTATGCACAGGCTATGGAATGAATAACTATATGTCTCATATATTATAACCTCTATTTTGCAAATTTCCAAAGACAGTGTGGCAAATAAAATATGTGCCTTCTTGTATGTAGTTTTTCCATTGATTGATACAAAAAGTACAACTATTATTACGTGGACACTTATTTAAAAAGGGAGTTCTCACAGTCATACATTTGCAAACTATTGCTGTCATGAGTTTCAGAAGAAACTAAAAGCACATAAGGTTAAAGGACATGAACCAGACCACTCATCAAAAGGACTTTCAATCTGATTCATTTATTTATATACTGTCTCTTTCCAAAAAGAAAATGAGGCTAGTAAGAACAATTGGTATAGCGGTACTATGAAATTAAGACACTAAAGGGGAAAACTATCTGATTAAAAGTATCACAATGCATTCCTTCAACAAATATTACTGAGTGATTATTTGCCAGGCACTCTTCTGGGGATATGGCAATGAACAGAAATAGGGAAAAATTCCTGTCTTCTGGAGTTTACACTCTACTGCGGGAGTTTATAACTTAACTAAGGAAGCTTTGGGTATCAGTTCATACCTATAAAATTGAAAACTAAAAATCCCAGGGTTTGGTGGGGGATGGGAATGACACCAAATATTGCTAGTGATGATAAAAAAGCATAATTTATCTGGAGGGCAATCTGTTTTCCCATTTTATTAATTTTTTATTTTCACTTCTTTTCATGTTTACTATTAGACAGAGACAGAGATAGAGAGATGGTGCGCAGAGCAGGAGATGGGCAGAGAGGAGGGGACAGAGAGAATGCCAAGTAGGTTTTGCACTGTCAGCCCAGAGGCTGATGTGGAGCATAATCCCACGAACTATGAGATCATGACCTTAGCCAAAATCAAGGGCTGGATGCTTAACCAACTTATTTTTATTTTTATTTTTTTAAGTAAGTTCTATACCCAGTGTGGGGCTTGAACTCATGACCCTGAGATTGAGAGTTGTATGTTCTACTGGCTGAACCAGCCTGGTGCCCCTCCATTTTATTTTTCTGAAACAAACAAATTTTTTGAGATATAATTTGCACACCATACGTTTACTCATTTAAAGTGTAAAATTCAATACTTTTTAGAATTTTCAGAGATATACAATCAATACCACAATCTAATTTTAGAACATTTCATTCCCTCTAAAAGAAACCCCATTATCAGTTGCTCCCCATTCCGTCCTTCCTTTCATTAGCCCCTGACAACCACTAATCTACTTTCTGCTTCTACGGATTTGCCTATTCTGGACTTTTCATATAAATGGACTCATATAATAGGTGCCTCTTTTGTGACTGGCTTCCTTCCCTTAGCATAACATTTTCAAGGGTCATCCCTGTTTTAACATGTATCAATACCCTTTTTTATGGCTGCATAATGTTCCACTGTATGAATATACAACGTTTTATTTATTTATTCCTCTCCCAGTGGACATGTGAGTTATTTCTATAGTTTTGGTTATTATGAATAATGTTGCTATGAATATCTGTGTATCAGTTTTTATGCAGACATATGTTTCTATGTCTCTTGGGTATAAACCTAGGAGTGAAATTGTTTGGTCATATGATAACTCTATGTTTAACTTTTATTTTATCTTTTTAAGTTTATTTTGAGAGAAAGAGAGTGCACATGGGTGAGGGAGGAGCAGAGAGAGAGGAGAAGACAGAATCCCAAGTGGGCTCCACACCGTCAGCACAGAGCCCACTCCAATGTGGGGCTGGAACTCACGAACCATAAGATCACGACCTGAGCCAAAACCAAGAGTCAGACACTTAACCAACTGAGCCACCCAGGTGCCCCATGCCTACTTTCTTTTAATCTGATAATTTCAGTTTAAACTTATTACATCAGTTTTATTTATATTAGGAAAGGAAAAAAGACAAACATCCAAACTAGTTACAACCCAAATGCCCAGGAATTAATAAAAGGTTCAACAAATTTAAAACATATATATCTAGTCATTTCCTACCTTTTTCACAGCCTTATGTATGTCTTTTCCTCCCCACACCCTATTAGTCCACCACACCCCACTACTTGCTTTTCCCTGATCAGGCCATGCTCCGTATACCACAGAGATGGTCTTCCTTCACTGCACTTGACAAATCTTCTTTCAGGACTGCTTGACCATCATCTCCTCTAGGATTCTTCCCTTGACTTTATTATTTTCCCCCTGAGTTTCTTTCTGCTTGGAAACTCTGGGTTTATTCTGTGATTATTTCAATACACTCTGATTATTTCTTTACATAACTATCATTTCGATAGGCAAAAAACCTCTAAACAACATATCACAGAAGACTCAAATTACCTATGGACACAGTATATTCAACCTCCTTAGTAACTGAGTAAACATTCTGTATCCACATGACAAAAATCAAAGTAACACATTCTGGAATGTTGGTGAGGATGTGGACCAATAAGGACTCTCATATACTGCTAGGGAGTACACATGAGCATTATCCAATTCAGAAGCAGTTGACAGTACCCACTTAAAGTTGAACATGTTCATATCCCAAAACCCAGCAATTCCACTCAGCAATAGATTTTAGAGTAGTAGCTCTCAAACTTCACAGTGTATCAGAGTCACTTGAAGGGCTGGTTAAAACAAAGATTTCTGGGCCCTACCCCAAAGGTGAGCCTTACTTCTAGCAAGTTCCCAAGTAATATGGATGCTGCTGGTCCAAAGAATACAGAACGAATGGCTGAAAGAAAAAGGTGGGGGTCCCTTGGGAGAAAATAAGATTTAGTAATTCTGTGATTAAAAAAAGTATTCCTTAGAATATTTTCCTTTGAGGGATGCCTGGGTGGCCTAGGTCATGATCTCCTGGTTTGTGGGAACAAGCCCTGCATCAGGCTCTGTGTTGACAGTGTGGAGCCTGCTTGGGATTCCCTTTCTCCCTCTCTCTCTCTCTGACCTTCCTACATGTGCATGCTCTCACGCTCGCTCTCTCAAAACAAACATTAAAAAACAATATTTTCCTTTGATAACCTTAAAATTAGCTTTATTAAAATTCAAACTTCACTCAAAAATTTTATTGCATATAAATCATACCTCTAAGGTATAAAAAAGTTAGCTTGGGGGTGATGAAAACCCTCTGAAATTAGGTCAAATATTAGAAGATGGTTGTAGAACTCAGCAAACATGCTAAAACCCACTGAACCCACTTTAAACCTGTAAATTATATCTTGATAAAACTTTTTTAAAAAGTGAACTTTGCTTGCAATTGCTTAGGGCACATCAGCTAGTAATGAAAAGTACAGGCTCAGGAGCTTATAAGAAAGGAGAAGAGTTCATTTAAACCACAGAGTAAAAACTTAAAAACGGTTTTTACATTTTTAAAGGTTTATTCAAAAAAGAAGAAGAATATGTAATAGCGACTATATGTGGACCACTAAGCCTAAATTATTTAGTATCTGGTCCTTTACCAAAAAATGTGCCAATCTCTGATTTAAACTACCTTATTTGTAAAATAACCAAAATTAATCAAAGAACCAGCTTCCTTCTAAAATTTATGGACAGAGAGAAAGAAAAGACTGAAACACCAGCAGGGTTGTTACTGGGGAGAAGGTGATGTCAGGAACACTACATAAACTGGCTCATGCTGCTACTACAGAGCAAACTGTACAGGGCCAGGTGCAGTGAATGAACCCATCTGTCCTTGAACACAGGAAGACAACTGGACAGTAGGGACCTTCACTCCAAGCAAGATGCTGAAGAGGACACTGGTGCAAAAACAAGCCATCGCTACCAGAAGAACACTGGACACATCCTCTAACTAAGCTGGAAGACCCAACTCCAGCAATTTTCCTCTTCCTTCCACACTTTTCCCTCTTCAGTAGACCCTTCCCATCACCATACAATCACCCGCTGGTGAAGCTCCCGACTCTCCAGAACCACTACCTCCTGGGACTACCACCCTCTTTCTCCATTTATAACCAAATTCCCCAAAGGACTGCCTGTATACCATAGTGATTCTGCTTTCTCTCCTATTCTTTCTCAGCCCCTCACCAATTGCCTTCCAATCCACCACTGCACCAAACTGCTCTGGTCTGGATGACTCATGAAATCCAGGTCACTAAATATAATCCTTATTTCTCCTCCTCCTCCTAGACCTACCAGGAGCACTTGCCATCATGCTTACCTTCTAGAAACATTTTCTTCATTTGAATTCCAGCATACTACACTTTCCTGGTTTTTCTCCTACCTCTAACAATTCCTTCTGTCTCCTTTGCTGGTTTCTCCTTATATCCCCCTTAACCACTCTGACCCCCAAATAGTGAAGCCAGTTGTCTTCTAAATAATGACTTTGGTCTTTGGACCTCTCACTGTCTACACTCTCTCTCCAGTCTATACTCTCATTTAGTCTCATGGCTTTAAAGACTCTTCATAAACTAACAACACCCAAATTTGTATCTCCAACCCTCATCTATCCTCTGGACTACGCTCTTACATATCCAACAGCCTACTGGATGCTGTCAATGTGTCCAAGACCAAACTCCTAACATCCCTCCAAAATCTGCTCCTCCTATGGTCTCTGCCCTACCTCAGTAAATGGCAGCTCTATCCTTTGAGTTTACAATAAAAAGGAAACAGAAATGTCCAATAAATATGAAAAGATACACAACCCTACCTAATCAGAAAGATAAAATTAAAACAATGAGACACCATTTCATACTTATGAGATTTGCAAAATGTATCAAGTCTAATGATTTTCATGTGTTTATACAAGAAAGTTAAAAGAGAACTCCTAAACTGAGGAAAATTTCTCTCCAAAAAACCATGAAGCAGAAGGAAACTCTAAGTCTATACTCTAAGCAGAAATTAAATAAATCCAAAGGCATTTAAGGATATATTTTTTTAAAACCTCACCTTGAATCAGAAATTTAAAACCCAAGAACAGAAACAGATCAAAAAACAGTGAAATGACAAAAAAAACTTAACTATTCAGAGGAAAAAATGGGCAAAAAAAGACTAAATTATCTCAGAAATGAAGACTAAATTACAAGGTGTCCAAGGGAGAATCAACTCAAATGAAAATTTAATAAGGGATATTGAAGAAAAACAGGAAAACTGGGGTGGGTGGGTGGCTCAGTCAGTTAAGCATCAGACTTTGGCTCAGGTCATGAACTCATGAGTTCGAGCCCTGCTCTGTGCTGACAGCTCAGAGCCTGGAGCCTGCTTGTCTCCCTCTCTCTCTGCCCCTCCCCTGCTCACACTCTGTCTCTATTTCTCTCTCAAAAATAAACATTAAGAAAATTGTTTTTTTTTTAAAAAAAGAAAAACAAGAAAACCAAAAAAATGAAAATGACAATGAGTGAGTGAGAGAGAGAGAACAAGTCAGAGAGAAAGTAATGGAAAAAGAAGATGGATAAAGAAGGAATAATATGTATAATACTGTAGTCTCTTAGGAGAAAAACCAAACAGTGGAAATAAAATAATATTTAAAACTAAAATTCAAGAAAACTTTCCATAAATGAAAAAATATCTGAATTTATACAATGAAGAATTCACCAGATACCTAGGAAAATTAACTTAAAACAATCAATTCTGAAACATAGCCTAGAAAAACTATTTGATTTCAAATATAAAGATAAAATCCTTAAGACCTCTGGGTAAAAAGAATAAATAACTTATAATTTCAAAAGAATTAGACTATCATCAAATATTTTAAAACTAACACACAAAGCAAAGCAACAATGGATCAGTATTTAAAATTTAAAAATAAAATAAAATCAAGGAAAGTAAGTGTGAACCAAGGATTTTATATCAGTCAAATTACCTTCATGTATCAAGGCTACAGAAAAAAAAAGTTTTCAGCATATAAGAACAGGGAATTTCTGCATTTAACTAGCCCTTCCTGAGAAATCTACTAGCAGATGAACTTCATCCAACCAAATATGAGTGAGAAAATGATAGCAATGGACCAATGGTGAGCATTAAAAAATATGTAAATGTATGTATAAGACATTAAAAGAATGAAGGTGAAAGACTAATGTAAAATTGTGGCATAGTGTGACAAAGTAGAAAAACTGCACTAAAAAATGGGAGCGGAAACTGGAAAAGAAAATAATGCTAAAAAGATCAATATCATATAGGCAACAGATGGGTTTAATGCACACTGAGGGGGAAACCTGATAAATCATATATTAAGGGATTACACAAATCAACAGACAGTGCTGAGACTGGATATCCATGAGGAAAACATTAAAGTTCAACCCTATCTCACACCATATACAAAAATTAACTCAAAATGGATCAAAGACCTAAATGTGAGAGCTAAAACTATAAGAGGAAAACATAAATAATCTTGTGACCTTGTATCAGATATGACACCAAAGGCAGAGGTAACCGAGCACCTGGGTTGCCCAGTCGATTAAGAGACCAACTCTTGGTTTCAGCTCAGGTCATGAGCTCACAGGTTCGTGGGTTCGAGCCCTGAGTTGGACTCCACATTGACAGTGCCAGGCCTGTTTGTGATTCTCTCATGCTCTCTCTGTCCCTCCCCTCCTCGTGCTCTCCCTCAAAATAAAAATAAACTTCAAAAAAAAAAACCACAGGCAACAGGAGATAAAATACATAAATTAGGCATCATCACAATTTAAAATGTTTACACTGTAAAGGAAACTATCAAAAAAGCAAAAAGGCAACCTACAAAATGGGAGAAAATTTTTTACAAATCATATCTGATAAAAGATAATATCTAGAACATAAAAAAGAAACCTCATACGATTCAATAATAAAAGACAACCCAATTAAAAATGGGTTGAACTGATATCTTTCCAAGAGAAGATATACAAATGCTCAATAAGCACATGAAAACACGTTGAGCATCACTAAGCATTAAGGAGATGCAAATCAGAATCACGAGACACCACTTCACACCAACTAGATGGCTATAATCAAAGACAGATAATAACAAATGCTCAAAGTCTGGAGAGATAATGGAACCCATGTACAGTGCTGGGGGGGATATAAACGATGCAGACATTTGGTAAAACAGTCTGGCAGTTCCTTAAAGAATTAAACACAAGAGTTACCATAGGACCCAGCAATTCCACTCCTAAATACATAGCCAAAAGAAATTAAAATGTATGTCTACACAACAACTTATACACAAATATTTATAGCAACATTAGTCCTAAGAGCCAAAAAGTAGAAACAATTCCACTGTTCATTTAGAGATAAATGAATAAACAAAATGCGGCACACCCATACAACTAAACGTTATTTGGCCATAGAAAGTGAAGTACTGACACGTGATCAAACAGGGATGAATCTTAAAACTGTTATGCTAAGGGAAAGAAGCCAGCTACAAAAGACCACATATTGTATGATTCCATTGATATGAAAGGTCCAAGATATGCAAATCCAGAAAAACAGAAAGTAGACTAGTGGCAGCCTGGGTGGGGCGGTAGGGCCCTGGAGAGAGAGAGAGAGCACACAGGGTTTCCTCTGGGGAGGATGAATCTGTTTCAAGAGTGGACTGTGGTGATGGCTGCAAAACTCTAAATATACACCAAAAAAAAAAAATCACACACCAAACTGTACACTTTTAAATGGGTGAATTGTGTGGTATATTAATAATAACTCAGCAAAGATGTTACCAAAGAAGACAAAATCCACTCACAAAAATTTCTAAATAGGAATCCAGCATTTACAAGTGCAAAGAATACCCCAGGAAAGCCTTTGCAACAGAGAAGCCACACTCTCGGCACAGAACAGGACCAAGTCAGAGCCCACAGAACAAGGGGGGGACTGGCAGATGAGAGGAAGCCAGATCTAGGGGAACCAGAACACGCATTACGGCCTGGGCTAGAGGGGCTAGGCTTCAGCCTTGCTGTGTTCTTCAGCAAGGAGCTTCAGGCACATAAAGACTCTCACAGATGCCTATCATTAATCTACGTGGATTTCATGAATACAATGTATTTTTCTCACACACACAAATGGTTAAATAAACAAATGGGAGTGAGGGCAAAGGTATATGGACAAAGGTATTAAGGACAAAAGTAAACCATTAGAACAAAAATACAAACCTTCCTAAATACCTCTCCCCAATTTTTTTCAGTACAAGAGGAAAAAATATACCTCATAGCAAAAGAAACAGCAAATATAACAAAATATTATGATAGAGTTGAAGCCAAATATATCAGTCCTAACACTAAATGTGAATAGGTTTAACTCACCTATTAAAATAAAGTTTCGGGGGCGCCTGGGTGGCTCAGTCAGTTAAGCGTCCAGCTTCGGCTCAGGTCATGATCTCATGGTTCATGGGTCCAAGCCCCGCGTTGGGCTCTGTGCTGACAGCTCAGAGCCTGAAGCCTGCATCAGATTCTGTGTCTCCCTCTCTCTCTCTGACCCTCCCCTGCTCATGCTATGTCTGTCTCTCAAAAATAAACTAAAAAAAAACATTAAAAATTTTTTAAATAAAGTTTTTATGTCACTCACAAAACAAAACTCAAGCTGTATGAAAGACACATCTAAAACAAAGTGATGCTGAAATGTTAAAAATGAAATGATGGCCAAAGTATACCGGGCAGACAGTGTGAACAGGGGAGGGACAGAAATAGAGGGAGAGAGAAAGACTCTCAAAAGGCTCTGCACCATCAGAGTGGAGCCTGACATAGGGGGCTCAAACTCAGGAAACTGTGAGATCATGACCTGAGCCAAAAGTGAGAGTCAGACGCTTAACCGAGTAACCCAGACATGCCCCTCAAAAAGACACTCTTTAATGCTGAGAGCCAGAATCTATGAATTAGACAGCACACATAAAAATACATATTCATATGAATATAACATAGCAACCACCTTTATGAAACAAAAACTACTTGAGATGCAAGGTGACATATAGAAACATACTAATAGCATGAGAGTTTAATTACCCACTCTCAATGGAATATTAGAAAATTCAGTGATCCCAAAATAAGGAGACAGAAGATCTAAACAGCATAATCAAAAGAGTAAATCTTAAAGATATTTATCAAACTCTACATGGTAATACTAGAGAATAAAACTTCTCACATGCCCATGCCACATTCACCAGAAGTTCTCAAATAATTAGGTTATAAAACAGCAACCACCATGAAACAGAAATATTACAAACAATATCACCTTATCATAATGCAGAAAAACTAGAATTTTCTAACAAAACTAACAGAAAAGCCCTTCCACATAGAATGACAATGAAAGCACTACCTATCAGATTCTATGTAATGCATTTAAAGTAGTGATCAAGGGGCGCCTGGGTGGCTCAGTGGGTTAAGCGTCCAGCTTCAGCTCAGGTCATGATCTCATGTTCATGGGTTTGAGCCCCGTGCCAGGCTCTGTGCTGACAGCTAGCTCAGAGCCTGGAACCTGCTTCGGATTCTTTGTCTCCCTCTCTCTCTGACCCTCCCCTGCTTGTGCTGTCTCCCTCTGTCTCTCAAAAATAAATTAAAAAAACATATAAAAGAAATTTTTTAAAATAAAATAGTGATCAAAGAAAAATTTATTGTTCTAAACAGATTTTTAAAGTTTATTTATTTTGAGAGAGAGATAGTGCATATGCACACATGAGCAGGAGAGGGGCACAGAGAAAAGGAGAGAATCCCAAGCAAGCTCTGCACTATCAGTGCAGTGTGAGGTGGGGCTCAATCTCACAAACTGTGAGATCATGACCTGAGCTGACATAAAGGGGCAGACACTTAACCCACTGAGCCACTCAGGTGCCCCGCTCTAAACATATTTACCAATAAAATGAAATAATAAAAATAAATAAATTCAGTTACAAGGTAAAAAAAAAAACTTAAAAAATAACAAGGTAAACCAAAAGAAAGCACAAAGAAATACTAAAGATAAAAACAGAGGAAGAGAACGAGCAAGAGAACAGAAAATTAGATCTAAGTAATAATATAAAATTCTGTAGTTTTCAAAAAAATTAAAAGAAATAAACCACTACAAAACATGATTAAGAAAAAAGGGGGAAATACAAATATACAAAAATAAAACAGAATGAGGGAGAAACAACCATTGAAATGGAAGAAAAAAATTTAAATCAGAAAAGATTACTTTCTCCACCTAATAAATTTGAAAACCCAGATGAAAAAGATAATTTGCTAGAAAAACACAAATTATCAAAATTGACCCCATTAGAGCTAGAAAGTTTAAACAGACCAATTTTCATAAAAGAAATAAAGTTATTAAAGAAATATCCCTGAAAAAGCATCAGGCTGAGATGGTTTCACAGGAGAATTCTACCAAACCTTCAAACACCACACAGCTTCAATATTCTATAAATTATTCCAGACCTGGTGTATCATGAGCAGGATCCAGCTTACAGGAACATCAAACTTTCAAGAAAGATAAACCAGCCAAGGAGACTGAGAAGGGACATTCTCTGAGGAAGGAAGGAATCCTAGAGGATAGAATCTCATAAACTAAAGAATATTTCAAGAAAGAAGACTTTCATGGCAAAAGCTACACAGAGATCCAATAAAAGGAATAAAAAATGTGAACACATGGCTTCAGGACTGAGTGGAAGGCAAGCAGACTTAAGAAATAAGAAAGCCAATTATTAACAACTCCTTCTAACAGGCTGACTGGAAGGGGAGGAGAGAAACTGGTTGTGCCTAGGTGAGGGGGGTCCTAGGGAATAGGTTTAGTGTTGATACGGATGGACTATGTGCCTGGCACTGTGGATATAACAGAACGACAGCCACCGTAGAGATGAACCTAGGTCCAATGAGTTCAGTGTTTCCTTTGATTCCTTAATATCAACTCCAAATACTGTAGTCAATTTCTCTCAGTATCCCACATTTACATATTACCTTCTTCAATGGTCCAGAGTGACTTTTTATCAGCAGCCATATTTTATGTTAATTTAGCAAACATGACTAAGTGCCAATGACTAGTACAGGGCAGACACACAAAGTTGAAAGAGATCTACTTTCTTTCCTTGAGAGTTAAGTTTTCAGTGGATAAAAAAGACCTCATGAGTGCTAGTACCTCCTGGTTCACTAAGTATGTTACAAATATCTCATTTAATCCTCAAAACAAGCCCCCATGCACCCCCCACCAGGATGCTGGAATTACTTTCATTTCATAGGTGAAAATAACAAGCCACAAAGAAGTTAACCAATGTGCCCCAAGTGAAGGACCTGAAACCAGAATCCAGATTCTCAGACTCCAATACTAACTTTCTCCGACTTGCAATTCCTACCTTCAGAAAGATGACCCTGACAAGAGTGCCTGGTCATTTGTGCAGATGCTCCGTCAGCAGAATTGGACTTTAGCACACTTGAGAACAGTTGACATCCTGCATCACATCTAAATTTGGAACACAGCTTTTCCACCTTCTAGCTGCCTGGATATTCTGTAGCCTGTAGGGCACAAAGACTGTGTTTTATTTATCATGATCCCAAGGATTGTGTTTTATTTAGCTTTATATTTTCTCCCTCAATTTTATATACAGTGCTCTTAAATATGCGCTCCTTCAACATTTGTGCAGATTCATCCATTCATTTAATTTCATAACTCTGATAGCGTTTTGATATAATCTAGGACAGAAATATAAAACTTCAAATTTAAAAGTGAAAGACTGGGGCAAGTAGTATCACATAATGGCTTTTTTGAATTCATAAATTTCCTTTAAAAATCAAGATGCTTTTGTGCTCTGAAATTTTTACAAGATAGCAATAATTGGCCACAAGACAAAGTATGTTCAAATGTACTTTCCATAAATGTCTCATTTGACCCTTAAAACCACCCTGTACAAAAGGTAAGGCAAATGCACTATAATATCTACTTTAGAATTGAGGAAACACTCCCTTGGAACAGGTAAGTGACTTGTTCCAGGTAATCAGAGACACTGGAATTTAAGAAGTCGAGAATTCAAATCTCTTGTTCACTCTGGGACACCTTTGCCTCACCTGCATAAACCTTCTTTACTAAACTGTTAAAAGTCGAATAAAAGATGAGAAACACAATTGCTAAAAACAAATTAAAAAGGGGTGGGGAGAGGGATAGCTAGAGAGTGATACTTGTACTCGGTTGGAGAGAAGAACAAAAATGGCCCAAAAGTGAGCCAGTAGAAATCCTTTAAATGTTGTCTTTTGCTAGGGTGTAGAACAAGATACTCACAGATTGCTAGTGGGAGGGCAAAATCGCACAGCCTTTCCAGAGGGAAACTGAGCAATTTACATTTTAAAAAGACAAACCCAAATTCTATCATCTAGGAATGTACACTAAAAAGTAATCATGGCTGCGCAGATTTCACATTTCTTCAACAATGTTTTCAAGTAGTGTAAAATGGAATAACCAACTAAATAAATTATTACAGCCATGTAATGGCATGCTATGAAGTCGGGGGGGAAAAGGTTACAAACGAGAATCCACTTTAGAAAAATCCATACACTCACTCATCTCTGCACAGAAAGAGAATGGACATGTATACCCAGTGTAACCATATTCATAATGGTTACTTGGAATGATGAAACTGTATTTTCATCATGCTTTTACAACTTCCAGAAATTTTGTAAATAAACAAATGTTGCTAAATGTTTCTATATATAAACATTTCTAGTAAGGCTTTTAAAGGGTGGGCTGTGAAACAACAGCAGGGACTTTCAAAAGAACATTTTAGTAGCTATTTTTAAGAATACCATTTAAAAATAAAGCATTATTATCATAACCATTAAAACACCACTGAAAAATAAGGCACTCATTATGAATGGCCCCACCAAAACCTTTCCTTTTCAATTCCAGTCTTCATTCATACGAGTTCTCATTCAGAAAAATGCTAAAAATGCTGCTGGGCCAGAAGCCAGACAGACCTTCTGATTTCTACCTGTAGTTTTTACTTTATTCCAGGGGAAAAAAGAAGCAATCACCTAGGGAGCAGCTAGAGAAGCGCCTCGGCAAGAAAATATTTCGGAGAATAAGTTTCTCTCCCATTTCTTTTCCTCCTGACTTACCGATACGACAATCCTGACAGTGACTGGCCCAGTTTCCTAATACACCTTAGAAAACCAGAGGAGATTTGCCAATTTTCAAGATAACGTTTCTAAAAACACAAGTTTTACTTTGCGAGATAAAGAGCATCCTTCACGTCTCATTCTGGACGTTACCAGAAGAAGATGCCGCTGCGCAGCTGGAGAGCCTCCCGAGGACAAAGCAGGGTCTCCCTGGCTAGGGACCCGCAGGATGAGCGTCCCAATCCGCCTCAGGGACAAGGGCACGGTCCCTGGACACCAACCCCTGGTCCCCATGACAGTTGCTCCGAACTGCCCGGGCCGCAGCCTGCCGGACGACGGGAGAGGATCAAGACCGTGGCCGCAGCTGCCGGGGTCTCCACGCCTGCGAAGGCACCAGCCCAGCTGGCCTAAGGCGACGGGAGCGGAGCTGTCCCCCAGGAGTCCGAGACCTGCCAGCGCCTTCGACCCACCGCCCCCCCGCCCCCCC
>NC_043717.1:14967377-14995988 GCF_006229205.1 Suricata suricatta
GCCCCCACCCTGGCCCCGCCCACTGTTCTCGGCCTCGCGCTGGCCAGCTCTCCCACCAACCCCTGCTCTCAACTCCCTGCCAACAAGGGTGCCCCGCCCGGGCTGCACAGGCCAGAGCTCCTGCGCCCTCTGCCGGCCGTTCCTATCTCTTCCGCTGTGTCCAGGGCGCATGCTCCGTCTGCTTCCTGTCCACCGGGAAAGAAGCAGGTGTTCCAGGAGGCAGGAGCTTGGTCCCGTGGGCCTTCCAGCCTTGTACACAGGAGGCAAAGGTGGTGGAGCAGATGAGTCTCGGCCCTCCAGCTCCTGGCTTGGCCCTCGAAGCCCTTCCAGAACCAACCCATTTGAATTTCTGTAGCCTCTCCCTGCCCATTCAGTCTCTCTCTAACCATTTCCCGTGGCCTCAAATTAAGTTTGAATCCAGAAAACAAAACCTCCCCTCTGGAACTCGCAAACAGGTTAATGGTACCAACATCTCCCCATTATCCAATTCAAAATACTGACTCATATTTGTCTGCCTTTTTGATTTCTTTCCTCCCATACTCCATCCACTAGTCCCAAAGGTAGTATGTCCTCACTCTTCCAGCACTTCTCACTTGACACTGATATATTTTTTTACTACCGGCAAGATTTCTCTTTCAGGATCCACCTCATTTGGTAGGATCACCTTTTACCCTCCCTTGTCACTGTCAGCTGACTGCATTAGAATTTTCAACTCCATCTGAATTGAATTACAGCCATCATCCCAATGAGTCCAAAGCCCAAGACTGAGCCATGTTTCCTTAACTTCCTCAACCTAGATGACTTTACCTCTACTCTACTTATCCACACACTCCCAGGCACATATTCTAGAATATCTAGACATTCATCACTTTATACTGCTCCATCTGTAAAATCCAAAGGTTTTAAATCCTATTTATTTGTACTCACAATCCTCATCCTTGCAGTCCTATCTATCCTTTATTCCCGGTGGACTTGTTCTTCAAAGACCACAGAGCTCACAGAATTCGAGGTTCCCCTGAACCTTCTACCCGACTTAAGTCCATGGTCTTTCACTTCAACCACTCTTGTAAGCAGAGCCCCCTTGAATTGCCCTTTGACACTTCAACACCAAACCACCACCTTAAAACATTCTAGTTATGTGCATTTTCCATTCCTACATCTGTGTTTTCAAGTACTACTTGGAAAGAAAAAGCCATACAACTGTAACAAAATGATGTCACTACAAATTTATGGATAATTGCCAGAACCTTGGGGCCTCTCTTATGTGACCTCTCTCATGTCCAATAATTGCTGTTATTAACCCTTATCATTCTCTTTAAGCCTCATACCATGATCATTTTCCTCTCTTCATACATGATTTTGCTTACTGCTTTGCAGAAAAAATTCCTCTGATCTAAGGCTTTTCATCATCTGGTTCATACTTAACCTCTCTAACCTCCCTCCTCTTTGTATTCAATATTCTGGCCGTACTGAAGTGTTTGCAGTTTAAGATGAATGCTGCTTTTGGCTCCACTCCATTGCAAGGATTGTCCCTTCTATCTGGTTAAGAGGTGTGAGAACTTTTTATCTGTGTATATATATATATATGGCTAAAGCCCAGGAAGGTTTTCTTCTATTCTGCCTTCAAGAATTGTTCCTGCTCCATCTGTTCTGGTCCCTCTTTTAGGAAGAGCAGTTATCTGTGGTGGTTCTCTGATTTATCATTTTCATCTCTTTATCCTTTCTTTGGCGTCTGTAGAACTAAAATTGCCTTTCAATATTACTGATAAGGTTTCCCAAGGCATTATTTCTGCTTCTGTTTTTACTTAAATCCTATTATTGAGATTTTAGTTTCCTTTCTTCATTCCTCTCTCCTGCACTCTCTCCCTTTTTCAAATCATCTGATTGACTTTGCATCTCATCTTACCTTCTTGCAAAAGGATGACATTCTTTGAATCGTCTTGAACAAAGGGATCTTGGTTCAGACTTATTGGTTAACAGACAACACAAGCAGATGGCCGTTACCCAATCTGCTGTTCACATGTGTGGGCAGAGAAATTAAGTAGCTTGTACAAGGTCACAAAACTCTTGGTGTATATATTAATAATACACATGCACATATATACAAAACAAGCCTAACAGAAATGAGTTATCTGCCTTTCTATGTATATTTCTTTGCAAAGCTAAATCTGCTACTGAATGCTGAATATGCTTATTCAATACAAGGATTCTGTATTAGTAAGAATAAATTATGCTACAGTAACAATCCCAAAATCTCAGTTGTTTATAACAACAAATGTTTATTTCCCACTTACGTTTTAAGTCCCTCGGGGGATCAGCTTTGGTTCTTCTGTCTGGGACCCAGGCTGAAGGAAGAGACCTCTGAGCCATTCCTGGTATCATATCAGAAGAAAGGGAGCAAGAGTGGGAGCACACACTAGATCTTAAAGCTTCTGCTTCGAAGCTTACTCAGAACCGCTTGCGGGTGTGGCTCAACGCAGCTTCAACCTGCCCCTCCAGGGGGTTCTGAAGTACTCTCAGGTTTGAGAACTACTTCTCTAATGCTTGTATTCCCTATAAACCAGAAGATGGACAAAGAGGCTTGTTGAAATTCATGGTAGTTTTTAAACTATTAATTCTTAAACAAGAAAAAAAAAGTCAGAAAAAAAAAAAAGAATGACTCAGGCATTGATACAGACTTAGACCAAGGGCTCACTGTCATGTCACGTTTTGGAGGGACATTGCTGCTGGGGAAACCTTCCAGCTGCTTTGACATGTATCTCTAGCTGCCCTTCTGTACAGCTTCCTTTTTAAAATGCCAATGTGACAATGAGAGAATTAGGAATAAGTAGGACAAATAGTTTTGTCATCCCTTAACACTGCACAGATTTTTCTCACAGTTTTTGTATAGATTGTTTGTATTGTGTTGGTCATGTCTTCAGCATCCACATTAGTCCTTATAAGCCAAGACTTCCAGAACCAGGTGAGATTTCTCTTTCCTTAGCTATCTGACTTACGTTGCTTACTGTAAATCTAATTTGATGTATTATGCTTACCTGGCCCTGTTTCCTCCTCCTTTTCTTCTGAGATGGGCATTTTTTTTTTTTTTTGGTGGATGCTGTCCTTTCTCTTCCTTTACTTTTTTTTTAGTTTATGCAACTTTATTGAAGAAAAATAAATCAGTTACTAGCAGAGCTATTAGTTGATCACTTATCCATTGACAACTTGCATCATTTATTCAATGCTATATTAAACATTTATGTTTTTAAGGGCTTCATCAGCAACAGAGTGCAGACAGAAATGATTTATATTGTTTGGAAGAAAATGTTTTTCAATAGTCTTATGCCGCAGACTCCTTTTTGCTCATTCTAGTCACTGTCTTTATGTCTATTTTCCTACTGAGACGAAGGACAAATTCCTGAACAAGATTTGGTGTTACTATCAGCTCGCTGGTCCCATAAATTATTTCTGATGAACTCTTTTGTAATGTAATGTGTGAAGTGGCTTGGCCCAAATTCTGTAAGTCATATAATATTTGTGGTGTTAAATTATGTCCCAACTCAGCAATTATTTTGAAAAAATTTTGCTATGGACATTGATGCAAGGCAAAATGGAACAGTAAGGTTAGATTTAAAACTTAGTTTTACCATAAAATATTTTCAAATTTCATTACTCTCCTTATTTAAATCTTTCCGGACCCCTCCCTGAAGCTCTTCCCCCAGATCCTTGGTAGACTTGGTTCATATATCTCTTCCTACAATAAAGAGTCTGGTGTTGTGTCCTGGTACAACCTGAATGGTCATTCTGTTCTTAAGCTCTCAAAAATTTCATTTGCTTGATAAATTTGACTTGTTTAACTCCATATTTATTAGGTAACCTCACAGTTTCTTCTGCTTTTTCATACCAATTCTTACTCTCTCTTAGATTAGTAGAGAAAGAGAATATAATGAACCCTTTGGGAGATTTTACGATGCAGTAAAAATATTTACTGCCCCTCTCTTCCCAGGTCCCTTAGCTGACACTGAAAATGACATATGTGACCCTCATTATATTCCCATTAGACAGCTGTGGCTAAGTTAATCATGGCATGGCAGAAACAGTGAACTATATACCAAATTACCTGTGCTCCCCCTTGCAGAGGACAGGTTTCCCCTTCATTCCAAACTTCTTATGAACACTTTCCTAAGCCAAAATAGTGTACAGCCAAGAGTATCCTCCATTTTTCTGAAAGTTTGCATTATACCACTTCACTTTGCTGAAAGGCCTACATTAGTGTGGTATAACAGCTTTTTTTATAAAAGTGAAATTTTTTTCTGATTTCTTTTGGTTACCAAAAACAGGTATGAATGTAGGTCTTTTGCAAAAGTGAAGTGGTATAACCAGAACTTGTGGGAATCAAGGGTTAGCAATATCTCTGATAAGAAGCAAACCAGCCAGGGGGCTCCTGGGGGGCTCAGTGGAGTGTCTCATTTTGGCTCAGGTCATGATCTCACAATTTGTGAGTTTGAGCCCTGCATCAGGCTTGCTGCTGTCAGTGCAGAGCCTGCTTCAGATCCTCTATTCTCCTCTGTCTCTGCCCCGCCCCTACTCATGCTCACTCATTCTCTCTCTCTCTCTCTCTCTCTCTCAAAAGTAAATAAACGTTAAAAAAAAGAAGCAGCAGCAAACCGGCCAGGGACTACACTTGCCAGTATCCCTTGCATCTATCTATCTGTGTGGGGCCATGTGACTAGTTCTGGCCAATCAAATATGAGTGGAAATGGTATGGTCCCTTAAAGGCCAAGTTGGTTACCAAGCAATGTATCGTCTCCATACTCTTTCCCTATTCTGTGGGCTTGATGCAGAAAAATATGATAAAGTTGGAAAATGGAGTTACAAGGATGGAAGGAGCCTGTTCCCTAAATTACTGCTTAGAGGAGAGTTATAATAAGCCACATTTGTTTTGGACTTCATGTGAGGGAGAAAACAGTTCTGTTGTATCTGAGACATTCTGCATCTTCGAGGGGTAGTTTTTATAGAAGCTAGCATTACCGGGGCACCTGGGTGGTTCAGTCAGTTGAGCGTCTGACTTCAGCTCAGGTCATGATCTCGCAGTTTGTGGGTTTGAGCCCCTTGTCGCGCTCTGTGCTGACAGCTCAGAGCCTGGAGCCTGCTTCGGATTCTGTGTCTCCCATTCTCTCTGTGCCCCTCCCCATCATGCTCTGTCTCTGCCTCAAAATAAATAAACAACAACAAAAAGAAAGCAGCAGCTAGCATTACCTTAATTAATATGCATGATCACCCCCTTCCCCTTAGGCTAGGGATTAGCTTGGGGTCAGCATGAAACCTAGTACTGGCCAAGAAGTAGATACCGCTAAGAGCTTCTGGGAAAGGGTTTCCTCCCTGGTAGAAGGAGGAAGCAGAACAAGGAGCAGCCTGCCACGAACTTCTTCATGCCTTTTTCCACAGTGGCATGAGGACGGGATGCTGGTACCACAGCAACCTTCTTACAGCCAACACAGTCAAAGAAGTACAGCTCCAGAATCCTAATGTCATTGAGCTGCCTGTGGAGCTTGTCGTATATTATATGTGATTAATAAATATCCTTAATATTGAAGCCGGTTTTTGCTGTATGCACTGAAGCCATCTGGTATACTTATTCTCAATTAAAAAAAACATTAATTTAACAAAGATTTACGGTGGGGCTATTCTGGGACAGTTGAGTGTTCTAGGTGCTGAGGAATCCAAAAGCAAACACAAAAACTAGGATCCTTGAGACTGTCATCTCATGATAGAATGTGGGTCAGGCAGAAAGATATGCAGATCAAAGGCCATGGATTTTAATTCACATATTTCCTTAGTAACAACTGTGTTTATTCACTGACAAATATTTACTGAATACCTGTTAGGTAGTAGGAATATTGGGCGGTTAGGCAGCCCCGCTATGAAGAAGTTTACAGTAAGGGAGACACACATTAATCAATGAATCATGCAAATAATAAATGTCTCATCCCAAACTATAATATAAAAATACACAACAGCTGACTCGACCTCATTACCCATTACAACTATAAATAATAACTGGGAAACTTACTCTCAAAATGGGGCTCGAGCTCACAACCCTGAGATTAAGAGTCGCTCTCCCAACTGAGCCAGCCAGGAACCCCTAACATGAACCTTTAAAGCTATTATAGCAGCTGCTTAAAATTCCCCAAACCTGCTGAGGACTTAAGGCTTTCTCACTGTCGAAGTATAACTTCAAAAGTTACAACCATAATTCTGATGCAAACATATGTGAGCATGTGTCAAAAATGTGTTGAACTCATTAAGGAACAGGATGACAAAACTGGATCAAGGGAGGATAAGGACTGCTTGTTGGGCACATGGATGTGGGTATATACAGAGCATCACACGACGTATGTTTCGTGGGGAAACAAATGCTGGGATGAGATCACAAAGTTACATATGTAGTTGTTTAGCACCCTACAGGAACAAACAACCATAACCTTTGGAGTTAGCTTTCCTTTCTTATTTAAAAAATTTTTTAAATATTTATTTTTGAGAGACAGAGAGAGAAGAGCATGAGTGGTGGAGGGGCAGAGAGAGAGGGAGACACAGAACCCAAAACAGGCTCCAGGCTCTGAGCTGTTAGCACAGAGCCCAACGTGGGGCTCAAACTCACAGACCATGAGATCATGACCTGAGCTGAAGTTGGGACGCTGAACAGACTAAGCCACCCAAGTGCCCCTCTTTTTCTTTTTTAATGTTTGTATATTTGAGAGAGAGAGAATAAGTGCACATGTTCATAAGCGGGGGAGAGGCAAAGGGAGAGAGAAGATCCAAAGCAGGCTCCTTGCTGCCAGCACAGAGCCCAACACGGGTCTCAATCCCACACACGGTAAGATCATCATGACCTGAGCTGAAATCAAGAGTTGGATACTCAACTGAGCCACCCAGGTAGCCCTGGAGTTATCTTTTCTATAACACAAAAGTATCTGCAACTTTCTGTCTATAAGTGAATAACTCCAGAGACTGGGTCCTAGTCCAGGGCACATGGTCAGTCATAGAAAGATACATTCCCTGAGACTCAGAAGCCCCTGGGCTGCTGTGTGGAGACCATGCTCTACTAGGTCTCTGAAAGGGCATGCAGTTATCTTTTGGCCTTATTTCCTTGTTCTGGATAACTTCTTACCATCAGTGAACACTGAATACCTCATGTCAGCCATCAGGGTCATTACTGCACAGGAGTGACCCCTCAGAATCCTTCTAAAAGTCAGATCCACTGAGCAAATGAAATTTATTCTTTCCTTCCAGTGGTACCAGTAAGATTCCATTTGTTCTAAAACAACCTTTGTCCCACTATGGGGACCACATTCAATCCAACAAGCTCTCCACATGTCTACTGTGCATGACCTAGCTCCTTAACTCTCACTTCTTTGTTGACAACTTTCTGGTCATTTCAGAGATGAGCTTGAACACACTGCTAGGAAAATGTGATTAAAAGACAAGTACAGTCAACAGAGGTCTCTTGGCTCTAATTTGAAAACGAAGTTACTTTACCCAAAGGTTCAATTCCTTGGGACTCTATTCCTCGAATTTTACATTTCCTGAGATAAGGGGACATGGGAAAAGCCTGCCTTAAAACTATCTTGGTAGTCCAGAAGTCACTTTAGACCTTTCCCCTAACATCAACCATCCCTCAGAGCCTTTTGGAAGGATTTAACTTTGGCATTTTCCAGCTGCTGTGCAGAAGCTTCTATTTACAGCACAGCTGAAAGGAGGGGTGGGGAACGAATTCTCTAGATGGGACATCGGAAGCCTATCAGTTCTCTCTGCCTTTTGCCGGGTGTCCCTCAGGCTCTGGGCTATAAAAGGGGTGATTTCTTTCCACTGTTCACAGAGTACCCCATCTTGGACCCTGCCCTGGATCTGAGGGTCAAGAAAGAAAAACATTTCTCTATCATGGGCCATTTGTCCCAGAAACACCAGAACAAGTAGAGCCATCCCACACCCACTATATTTGATGCCACAGTTGAAAGGCCTATCTTCAAAGGTTCATGATTTTGGGGGCACCTGGGTGGCTCAGTTGGTTGAGGGTCTGACTTGATTTTGGCACAGGTCATGATCCTGGGATCAAGCCCCATGTTGGGCTCCATGCTTGCTCAGCAAGCTTGGGATTCTCAATCTCCCTCCCTCACTCTCTCTCTGCCCCACTCCTCTGCCCATGCTTTCTCTCTAAAAAAACAACACATAACAAAAAACAAAGGTTCATAATTTTGAAAGCATTTTAATTCAGTTGCACCCAATCCATGTTTCTCAAAGACCTAGAAGGTCCATACTGGGCATGTGATTAAGTGAGCCTGTGTTTGGCATTTGATGATATTTATGCACAGAGAATGTGAAACAACACCAAACATCCCACATAAGTCAGGTTACATACACACCACATTAATTTGGCCTGTTGGGATGGGAAGATGGGGAAGTGAATGGCTCAGGGGATAGTACTTTCAAACCCATGTTCTTGCTTCTAGGTACAATGGGGACGTGAACTAATAATACAGCTGGCTCTCCTGCTTTGAGTGAATGGATGGATACGAAACACTTGCAAAAGCATACATGAAAATTAGATAGTGGTGATGGGTGCACAACTTCGTGAATAAATCAAAGATGGAGTTGTATAAAAGGGAGATATTTTTATAATATGTGAACAATATGTTGATAGTTTATAAAAATCGCGCCCACAACTAGGATTCCCCATGGAATTTCTGGCCCTTCTCAGCTGTAGGCACCTGCTCCAACAAAAACACTTCTGCTGTTCACAGGGGCAGAAGAACCTGTCAACTCCCATGAGGGTACCAAGCCTGAGGCCCTGGAGTCAACCCCAGATCTGTCAAATTCCAGCTGTGTCCTCAAGGAAGTAACCCTCTCCTACCTACCTCATCACCTGGAGAAGTCTTAGGACCATCTCGTGTACAGCAGGAATTGAGGCCATGTTGACTCTTAAGGTCCATTCCTGCAGAAGCTTAAACCATGGCAAGTAGAGGCCACTGCTTCTCACCTCCTGAGATTCTGGAACATCCTGGGGGGTGGGGGATCAGTTCAAGATCTTTAGAAGTTCATTCCAAGCTTTGTATCTAAATTTTCCCTGAATGAAACTTTGAACCAAAATTGGTAGTCACACGTTGGACCCTGCTCATTATAATTTCCTCATTATCTGAGCCCTTATTCACATCCCATCAGAGATGCTAAATTCAGTTGACCCTCAGGAGACACTAAACCACATGCTCTCTCTCTACAGGATGAAATAATCCACCCCCATTCCATCATATATGACATTCTTATGTCTCTTGAGTATATCGCTGATCTCTATTTTCTATTCCAAATTCTATTTCTTTATCAGACTACACTGTCTTAGTTATGGAAGTTTTATCATACATTTAGCTACTTGTTCAGTGAAATTCTCCATTTTTAAAAGCTCGTTTTCTAAGTTTCTTAGCTTTATGTTTGCTTTATTACGTGTACTGTATAATTATTTACAAGTTGTGAAACAGAAATTCCACTGACTGGGACTTGACTTAATTTACAAATACTGTTAGGGTGTCTGCGTGGCTCAGAGGGTTAAGCAGCTGACTTTGGCTCAGGTCATGGCCTCATGGGGTTTGTGAGTTCGAGCCCTGTGTCAGGCTCTGGGCTGACAGCTCAGAGCCTGGAGCCTACTTCAGACTCTGTGTCTCCCTCTCTCTCTGTTCCTCCCCCTCTCGTGCTCCATCTTTCTCTTAAAAAATAAACATTAAAAAAACTTTTTAAATAATAATTTACAAACACTGCACAAATGTGAGGGCCGCCTACTATGTCTATTTCACACACACAAGTTTTCCCACTGAGGGACATGGCATGTCTTTCCATTTACATCTAATGTCCCCTGATCAAGTTTTAGATTTAGCTTGTTATTTCTACAAATGTTCTGGGGCTTGTGGGGGTCAATTTCCTGTTTATTGCTAATATGTAAGGAAACTACTGATTTCTTTTTAGTAGTTGGCTCACCTGTGAAAATATTCTATGAGTTTTTCACTTGTTTCTTTTTGCCTCCCCCCAGACTATCTGTAAGGCCCCTATTTGCTAAGAGTTCTCATGCTATTTTTTTTTTACATAATTGTGTTTCTTGAACAATACTCAAGAGTGGATGGAGGTGGAGGTCACTCTGTTGTGCCCCAAAGTAACAGGTAATATGCCTCAGTGCATCTATAGAAATAAAACAGTTCTTTACTCTGGCTTTCCAAATTTAGTTTACAAAGCCTATGATCTACAGAAAACTTATACATATGAAGAAACATTTAGAATATTCACAAAATAAAAATTGCTCTTAGGAGTGCCTGGCAACCACGATGATCCTATGGCCAGAGCTTATGATGACAGAAGCTACCTGCAACGCCACTGGCACAGGCCAGCACAGGGAAAGAGATAGGATGGCCTCCCGTGTGCATTCAAGAGGCTTTGTCAGCGGAGCTGAGGGGCACTGTGCTGACTGGATCCCTGGCTTCAGAGATGGCAGCCCAGAAAGTTACCACGAGGGTTGCATCATTCCCATTCCAACATGCCTTTCTGGGTTCTGTCTTGGCTGGTAGACAAGCTGTCAATTAGATACAAAAAAAAAAAAAAAAAAGGTCTGGTTTTAGCCTACTGGAAAATAATAGTCACCATACCCATTATAATTCTGTTTAAATGCCAGCTTGCTATGTGGAATGTTTTCGTAGGTTACACTGAGTTAACGGCATCTCAGCTAGCTAGAAATCCCTCTTATCAGTGATATGCAAAGACAGCAACTTTACTGTACTCCGAAGTTCGTCATTTCCTAGGGACAGCTCATCACGTAAGCTTATTTCCACAGGTGGCTATGCTTCGAACTGAAAACAGAGAAATTTTACTAAGTTTGACAAGGAAAGGACACCCACACAGGATTTTTGGTTTTTCCCCACATAGATTTAAGAAAATCTAATTTGGTTTCAGCTCATATCTTCATTGAACCTATAGAAACAAACAAAACACTAACAAGCCATCAGACTCTTCAATGAAAATGTATTTCACATTAAACACAATGTACACATCATGCACATGAGGCATCACCACAGTCACAATGGTGTTGTGAGGTACAACAGATCAAACAAAACAAACATTTAGCAAAATAAAAGTGTAAGAAAGATGGTGAGGCATTTTTTTAAAGTCAGACCATGCTATCATTTTCTGTGTGCTTGTCATAAAAGGGATTTCCCCCGATATTCAAGATCGATGGCACTGCATTATTGGAGGCATGTATTTTATTTAATATATACACACACACAAACATACACAGTTTCCATAACTAATAAAGTCTTAAACTATAGCTGGTTTTAAAAGCACATGAAGAACAAGATTACTATTGAGACTTCTTTTTATCTCCTCGCTGCAAACCTCAGTCAGAATTATGGATCTTTTCCAAACTCTTTATTGTATAAGAGCTTCAAAGAAGCTTTCAAACAAAAAAAATGTTTCAAAGAACGTTATTTTAATCTGAAAGTCACATTTCACCACAAGAAATGAAATTAAGAAAACACATTATATGGCATAAAACACGTGAAGTATACATTCTAGCGTCTTTTGTCCCTTGTTCAACTATTTTAATGTTGAAGTCTGTTAAAGTGACAAGTTGGGTACAGTTCCGGGCCCCCTTGTTCCAGAGCACTATCATTTTCATTTGTGCCTGGTTTCATTAGAGTTGAGCAAACACAGGAGCAAACAAACAAGGGCTCTAAAATCCAAGAGAAAAACAATAGCAACAACATGAAAACCAACCACCTGTGCATGAGACATGCAATTCATTCAAACTTGCTTCAGTCCAAAAGCCACTTGATGGCTTGGAGATTTTAAGGGGCAACAGTGACAAGATCCTTGCTAGATTTGGGTGCCCAAGTCTATAAGAAAATGCATGTGTGAACAGAAATCATCCCACATTGCTTAATAGTTTTCTTAATCAACCAGACAATATTGTTCTGTTAGCCCCCCAAGGGGTAATATGGGGCAATGCATTTTGCAGGTGGCTAAGCTTAATAATAAAAAACAGCTTGATAGTTAACTTCCAACAAAGAAACCACAGAAAAGGAGGAAAACCCTCTGGAATTTCTTCTTCAAAACACAGACAGGGAGGTAAGCAGCCCAAGTTCAGTGTATGTTTAAGTAGAGTCTGGGTCAATGTCTAGAATATTTACAGGAAAAGACATCTAAATGTTTATGTACTCCAACTTTGGGAATAAGAACAGTTATAAGATGAATTTCCAACACAGAACCACCTGGGTTATTCAGAGGATCACTATAATAATAAAGTAGTACAGGAAAGCACTTTATCAGCAGCTGAAGCTCATAAATAGAACTGTAACATGAAACTTTGCTAAAGCCCAACAAGGCCAAAGTTTCAAGGTTTCTACCAAGAGTAGTTTCTATCAAGAGTGGCCAGTGTTGGACATACTAAGTAGGTATGGATACAGTTACATTTTCATCTAATAATTTGGAATCCAGTGATTTAGGACAACAGAAGCTTCTTCAGAGGACCGGCAGCTTGGAATTGACTACCAGCAGCTTCACAGCTTCTCCAAACACCACCTGTGTCAATCCAAAAACAAAACCAGATGAGATGAATGAAGAGACCACATTGTATCTATTCTCTTTCACTAAAATGATCACACCGTCTGGAACTTTCCACTTTTCTCCTTGGTTCATAGCAATATCTTTCAATGGAAGAGCTACAGCATTTTGGGTAGGACTATTCTATTAGGTGGCCAAATTTTCTTTGTGTGGAACTGTCCTATAACCTGCAGGATACTTAATGTCCCAAGCTCTGCTTTCCCAATGGTATTGCTGCCCCTAGCCACCTTGACAACAAAACCCACCATATTTTAAGATTTCAGTGCAGAACTTATTTTAAGAAGCCATGGGGCGCCTGGGTGGCTCAGTCGGTTGAGCGTCCGGCTTCGGCTCAGGTCATGATCTCACGGTTCATGGGTTCAGGCCCCGCGTCGGGCTCTGTGCTGACAGCTAGCTCAGAGCCTGGAGCCTGTCTTCTGATTCTGTGTCTCCCTCTCTCTCTGACCCTCCCCTGCTCACGCTGTCTCTCTCACTCTCTCTCTCAAAAATAATTAAAAACATTTAAGAAGCCAAATGCAGTCATAACAACTAACAAAACACATGCTGATTTATGTTTATTTGTATCCCATTCTTGATTTTAGGCTTTTAATTCAGTTAGCATATAGCATTATATTAGTTTCAGGTGTACAATATAGTTATTCAACACTTCTATACATCAGCCAGTGCTCATCAGAGTAAGTACACTCTTTAATCCCCATACCGTTTCCTCCATTCCCCCACCCTTTTCCCCTCTGGTAACCATCAGTTTATTCTCTATAGTTCAGAGTCTGTTTCTTGCTTTGCCCCCCTTTTCTCCCCTCTGCTCATTTGTTTTATTTCTTAAATTCTACATGTGAGTGACACCATACCGTATTTGCCTTTTTCTGAGTTATTTCACTTAGCATAATACTGACACAGTTTATTCTAAATGCTACCTTTCATACATTCCCTTTTACGTGTCAACGGGCCACGAGTGTTTTCCTAAGAACCAAGAGAAGTGAACTCTTAAGATGCACTATTTACAGCTGATAGCTAAGCACAGGAAGATGTCTATAAAATACAGTGCCCTTGGCCATGTGCCCTCCCCAAGCTATTTCCTCATTTGATTTTATTTATGTAAGTAATCTCTGCACCCAATGTGAAGATTGAACTCATGACCCCGAGACCAAGAGTGACATGTTCCTCCAACTGAGCTACCCAGGTGCCCCGAAATAGACTTTTTTTTTATTTTTTAGTAGGCTCTATGTGCAATGTGGGGCTTGAACTCAACAACCACATGATCAACAGTCATGTGCTCTCCTGACTAAGCCAGCCAGTCAGCCTGTGTTTCCTCATTCGGAAAACAGAAAGATTGGACTAAGTCTTATCAGGCATCAAAGCTGTGTTTTAGGAGTGGAGCATCATAAGAAAAGAAGTGAGAGAATGCTGAGAATATAAAAATGTTTTTAAGAGTCTAAAGTGGGACGACAACTGGAATTAAGTTATGAAAGGATTTGATGATAGAGTCTAATTATGTTTTTATAATTCAAAAACAAGCCCCAAACTGAAGTAAATCCAACACGAGGTGTGTATAACTAAATCACACAAATGCAGAGTGTTTACAACCCACTTTGGCAAGAAAAAAGGCCAAAGGTGGGGAACAAAAGCTTCAGGACACAAACTTCAGCTCTTCATCCCCCCACTCCCTCAGTGTGATCCAAGAATAGATGTTTGCTTAAAAGATTCCAGAATGGGTCAAGAGAACAGCAAATCATTTGATTCAATGCTCATCACTGTATATGAATGACTGTACATAGAATGTGGAATGTCATCGAGTAAAACTAGGGGGAAAATTCTCAATGTGCTTCTCAATACACACACGCCCATCCACATTCCCCAACAGCAGGGCGGGCATGGCGGGTGTGGCACTGAAGGCTCTTATACACAGAATTTACTTGAAATTCACCTCAATTATTGTGTGTGCACTGTAGTATACACCATATACAGGTTTCTTCCCATCTGAAAGAATGTTCCTATGAAACCTTTTGTAAGCAGAAATGCCACAAGATGAAGAAGCAATTATCACTGACTTATATGGAAAATTTTATGAGTGTTCCCAGACCCCCAAAATAACCCCTTAGACTTTTTCTTGTACCTTAAGACACATCTTGCTAATGGATGTACAAAATAAAATGAGATAAAGCACATATGCTCACAGACACAGTGCAAAGCTATGGGAGCTGAATGCTGAGTGCAGTTCTCAGGAAGGAGTTTGACGGAGCCATTGTCCCCGCTCAGGGTACATGCTGCCTCTAGAACAGCTTGCTCCAAGATGAACGCTGAATGCTATTTTTGCATTTTGCCTTTTTTTATGTAAAAGTGAAAACCTCTTTGCATTACTTTCAGTTAATGTAAACAGGTAGTAATGCAGGCCTTTTATAAACTACATTTGGCATAATGTGAATCTTTGAAAAAATGAATGATACTTGTATTCAAATTCACATTTGTATTTTTCAAATAAAACTGACCATCCAGGAGACTGAGTGATGTTTATCCCATCTTTACAAACCCCACTTGGAGAGGTATAAATTTAGACTATAATTAAAGGACTGTACTGTACCTTTCACTAAAGAGATGTATTTGTCAACAGAAGGTGTTCAGAGTATTTTCTTGGCCAGGACTGTTAAATCCTTCAATCAAATTTTTGTTACAGTCATCCAGGCTGAGATTTTCACTGGATCGCTTGGGGTACACAGGGGGGCCGGTGAAATCTAAGAGATCTTGAAGTGCTCGGGCATTACCAGTTCCATTTTGGTCCAGAGACACCCCAGGAATCATTTCACTTACTGGTGAAAATTCTGGGATGGAGATAAGCTCTTCCTTTGAAACAGGACTGAGATAGGGGGAAGAGAGGGACAGTGAAGGAGGGAGGCAAAGAAAAATGTGAAAATTAATTCTATTTATATGTTCTGTTATACTACTTTTCAAGAGAAGATGGATTTAGAGTCATAGCTGGTGTGAAACACACTGTAAAAAAAAACAAGTTAGCTTAAATCTTAGACATGGAGAGACAGAAGTCCCCCCCTCCTCTGCCAAGGGAAAACAAGGGAAGTGGACTGGGCAGGACTGTGAAGGCCAAGCTCACACTGCCTACAGGAAGAAAGAAAGTAAAAGCCTCAGGCAACAGCACTCTATTGCAGAGAAGCCAACCACTTCCAAAAACCTTCAATACGGGAAATCCAGATAGAAAGCAAATGCTAGAAGTTAAAAACGAGCTGAGGAAGGGCTCTCATTGGCACCGGGGCTCCTGACACTGCTTCTCTTCAGCCAGGCCACCTTGGTCGAGTGGTTTTTCCTCCTCGCCGCTCTTTCCTCTGCTGTACAAGATGAACAATCATTTCTCCCTATCAGGGCTCCTGTGAGCGTGGCGTGATCATACTGAGGAAGTCCACGCAGCCTGCAATAAATGTTCAGTTTAGGTGGGGGTCGTTGCTAACAAGGACCCCACCATCCATGCAGTCACCTGCAGGGCAAATGTCTCCCATGCTCCCTCTCTAAAGTGAGGCCCCACTCCACCCTGACTTATCCAGCTCCTGCCCGTGCACGTGGCTCTCTCTCTTCAATCTAGAGATGGAAGAAGGAGTTTCATAGCCGTGTCAACCACAGGCCTAGCTCAGATGAGGTGGGATGGGATGTGAGGTCCTGACACTGGGAGTCTTTCTTAATAGCCAGAGTTGCTGCCAGGTTCATCTGTTCTTTTCTTCCTTGATAAGATCTGAGAGAACAATCTAAAAAACCATTTGAACTGAAGAAACTGAGAAAATCCATTTCCCTCACACTTAGCCTAGTTAAGAGGCAGTAGACCTAACACCACTGGTGCTCGGCTGGAGCCTGGGCAAACTGCCCCGTTAGCAGAAGCACCCACCGTATCTGCACCTTGCCTCACCTACATTCCCTGGGCTTAAACAGCTAGTCAGATCATGAGGAGGAGAAAATGCTACAAGCCCAGGGGCAACCTCCAGGAGTAACCTCTCTCTAAATGCAGGGGTGGCCATGGGAGAACTTTGAGTACACACTGAGCCCCTTCACTTTCTTGAACCGTGGCTAATGCTGTGTCTTATCCCCTTCCCCACACCCAGAGGCATAAGGAGTAAGTAGAGATAGGCTAAACATGGGGTGGGGGGAGAGATGCTGTGTTAATGTTTGGGATACCTCTGCTATTTCACCCTAGGGCATGAGGAGATGGACAGCGACGGAGGCCAGGGTTGTCTCCACAGAATTTGCTCTACTGGGGATGGGGTGCTGGAGCCTGGGTTTTTACATATCTGGCTCAAGGCCAGGGTGCACAGGCTGGGACATTTATAATAACTGTGCCCTAGGAAAGACCCTCCTCCCCAGACCCCACCCCCACAGATAAAGCAGAGAATTCACAGCCAAGGAGAGAAGGTTAAGCTCTGGCCACCTGAAGCTCTGACAGAACTTTTTCCAAACACTGTCACTGCCTCCTGACTCAGACAGCTGCCCCAACTCCAACTGCCCTGCCCAAGGCTCTCTGTTTCAGTGTCTCTGCCCCAACCATATGCTAACTGAATTCACCTTTTGTCTGGGATTAATTTTCCAGGTGAATTCCTTAAGATTTTAGTATCTAAAAGAAGATTAGATATTTTATCAAGTCTCCAATGACAAGTCTACTTAAACATAAGACACTGGACACAGTGAGTCCTGGTGGTACCCCACTCGGATCCCCCTTATGTGTAGGTGCATCCGTCTGCCAGCTGCCCAGACAGCTGGCTGCTAATAGCTCACAGCTGCCACCCTTTCTCTGGACAGCAGCCCCTGGCTGACAGGAGTCCTACACCTGCAGAAGTTATATCTGCATCCCCCACCTTGGGTGACCACACTCTTGCTGATGGGTACAGTGGCACAGAGGCTGCCTCCCTGAATGGAATCAGACAACTCTTTGGTGGAAATTCATCCTCCAGAGCTCCCATAGGACCAGCTGAAACAGAATCCTTGCTTAGTGATTTCCCCTGCCCCATCCTCCTTCCCCCTCTCCACTTGCTCGTGAGAGCTCTTTCCTGATAAATCCCGTGCCTCGGAATGCCTGTCTCAGGCTCTACCTCTAAAGAACCTGACCAAAGACACTAATATACCACTGACAGCTTTCCTGAATGGTAATCAAACCTACTTTAGTTGATTTAGGGATGTAAAAGATGAAACAAATCAACAAAGAGGCAGTGGAGGTGTTTGGAGAAGAGATGAGGCTCACATGCAAAATAAATCAGCTTACCTCACATCCATAGACTGAACTTCTTCAGTTGAGTCATCCATACTGTTCGATTTCCCATCAAGGGTGTCCAGATGAACAAGTCCCCCAACTGGTTTAAGCCCATTAGAGAAAATGTCTCGAGGAAAAGTTTCTGGGGCAGTACGCCCCACACTATTAACTTCCTGGCAGGTGTTTAATTCGTTTATTTCTGATTGAGAACACAAAGTCATTCTGTTAATCATAAAATACCAGAACAGTGAAATAATAGGAGAAATATATATTGAGGCAATTAATGTAATCCTCTGCTTTACCAACAGTGCAACATCCTTTTGCAAAAAGAACCCCAAGTCATCAGCTTCACACAGAGAAAAGAAGACAAATGACCTTGTTAGTGTCTGTGCAGGGCTCGTGACCCACCCAGGAGGCTTGGGGTCATATACTGTGCAGGTCCCCAAGCTCTGTGTAGCATTTTCCTGAGCCTCAAGGCAAAGGAGAGATGTAAAGTGCCTCTGAGATGGACATGCCTTTCTGACTTTGGCTGCCATGATGTATTCACATCTAAAGGAGGGGTTTTCCGAGAGAGAAGGAGAGGGAGAAAGGGAGAGAGAGAGACAGACAGACAGAGACAGAGAGAAAAAGAGAGAGAGAGAATCCCAAGCAGGTTCCACATTCAGTGCAGAGCCTGATGTGGGGCTTGAACCCATGACCCTGGGATCACGACTTGAGCCTGAATCAAGAGTTGGACGGTCAACCAACTTAGCCACACAAGCGCCCCTCACATCTAAGGAGTTTTAAGTATACATGAGAGAGAAGAGCTCGACTGCCCAGAAGTCTGGAAGACAGGAGAAATCACTGCAGAAGAGCAGAGTTGGCTCTAAATAGAATCTGATGAACTGTTAAGCTCCCTGGAAAGAAGCATGGGACAGGAGGTGATCAGCTTCCTGTGCTGGGACTATTAGAGTGACCAAGGACCCCAGAGCTTTCTGAATGGACCTAACAGACATATACTGGAGATAGGGACTCCCCCAGGAGGAAAACTACACAGTGACCTTACGGGAATAATGCTCTTAAGACCCACAGGTGCTCATCCCCACAGGAAGCACTTTGAGCCCTCACCTGCTGAAAGGAAGAACCCAAGAACCAGTCGTCACACTCACCTATTTTGTTCGGGACAACTGGTTTTGTCTTATTTTCCACACACACAGGCAACTGAAGCTCTACTTTTGGGTCTTCTTTCTGAAAACAAATAGGGAAGGATGACTTTACATAGAAAAACAAGTGCTTTTCAAAAGCATCAAAGGATATCCAGAACCGTGCTGAACCATCTGCCTATTCCATGGTAATTCTTTGAATCTTCTGAGTTTATTAGAAATCAGCTGTGTCTCCCTTATCAATACGTCGCCATTTTCTTTTTTATTCATGGACTACTGGGCGTCTCTCTGCATCTGCACCCCCACTTCTCAGAGAAAACTTTTTATTACTACCCTCTCTCTGAAACTCCTTAGACTCTTCTTTCTGTGCAAATACCTACACTCTCCTTACTCTTGTCAGGAACAAAGCACGAAGAGTTTATTCTTTCTGGCTGTTCCTCTCCAAGACCTACAATTCCACTGAACGTATTGTGCCACTCTTTTCTCTTTAGTCCATAAATTATCAAAATGGTGCTCTAAACACCTACCTTCACTTCTGGAGACACATCACTCTTCCTTGTTCTCTTCATGATTTCATCTATTCTCTGGAAACCAAAAAGAACCAGGTAAGAGATCTATAATACCAAATAAACATAAAAGCAGCTGGGTCTATATGCAATTTTACATGAAGTTCTCAGAAAATTCCTAAGAGAGACACGTCAGCAGAGGATAATAATGAGTACAGAAAGATTTTCCATTGGTTTGGCAGATATACACCTCTGCCCTATGAACGAGGTAAAATGCTTGAAAAGTAAACTAGTATCTCAAATCAACATTCACTTTATATCCCATCTTTTTCCTTCTTCTCCTTAGATTACCTAAAAACAACAAATCACCACTTGCCATTCTAGAGGACCACCTGAGAGAAAGTGAGGCTGAGGCAGGTCAAGAGGGGAGGCCAGAGACTGGTTTCCTAGCTCCCATGCCTAATTCAGTACAAAGCTTAGGCTGGATCTAAGACACCATAGGAATGGAGCTTTATAATCAGCCTCCTTAAGCCAACTTTATCCCTGATTACATTAAATGTAAATGGGAAAACGCACCCCAATGAAAACACAAAGACCATATAAAGTTCTTAAATGTTGTTTATAAGAGACATACTTATAAGGACACACATAGGTTCAAAGTAAAAGGATAGAAAAATATTTACTATGCAGACAGGGATCATAAAAAGGCTGACAAAGTGAAAAAAAAGTCTGAAAAAGTGGACTTTAAGACAATTATTAATGGACATAAAGATATATTAATGATAAAGGGGTCAGTTTAACAGGAGAATTTAATAATCTGAAATACATATTCACCTAACAGTAGAGCTTCAAAACATTTAAAACAAAAGTTAATAGAAATGGAAGGAGAAATGGATAAATCCATAATCACAGAGAGAGCTTTTAACACTCTCCTCTCAGTTATTAAGAGAACAAGATGATAGAAAATCAACAAAGAAACAGGAGATTTGAAAAGTACTATCAACAAACTTGACCTAATTAGACAATTTTAAAAATCACTCTACCCAACAACTGCAGAACAGAACTGAATTGATTTCCTGTTTCTGCCTCACCCTAACTACTCCTGATCTTTAGCCCTTACCTTCTTCCTCTCCAGTCGCTCCTGCTCAATCTGCAGCATGATCTGTTCTCTTTCTAGACGCATCTGTTTAGCTGCCTCCTGGGCCTTTGCTTCTGCTGCTTCCTTCTGACAGAAATAGGTAAACCTTCTGAGAAAACACTGTAGTGGGATTCCTTGGGATATGCACATGGTGTTCTACCTTATCATCTACATTGGAGTAGATGTTGTTCCAATATTCAGTGTGGATTTATACAGCCTGCTCCATGATATAATAGACATGGCGGGGCCTCACTCATATACCCTGGGTCCATCATGCAAATTACCTGGAGACAGTTCCCATACTGCCTGTCAAGGTCTTTCTGTGTCTGAGGGCATCCACTGGCCATGTACACATGGCCAGGAGTTTCAGAAAGTTAATTCCCCAAGGAGTGACCTTCAATCATGAGGGCGAGAAGCTGGCAGATAAATAATCTAGTTTCCTCACCCCTCAGAGAGACAATTCTAAGGCATATTCCACAGTCTCCCAGAGAGTCTCAAAGGGACTAACTCCCAGTGTTCCACAGGAAGCCACTAGACGGTGCACTTACATTGGCTTTACTCTCACTCTCTATCAGCTTCCTGGGATCTTCTCCCAAATAAACTACTGGCACCCAAAATCTCATCCAAGGGTCTACCTTCTGGGGAATGTGAACTGACATACAGAAAGTATTACAAACTTCACTTTTATTGCCCAAAGTAACTCATACTCAATAACCAGCCCAGTTAGTTTAAGAAAAACTTCAAGTAAACATTGTGAGTCATTCAAATTTAACTAATTTTACCTAATATTAACTAAAGCTCTTAAGGAGAGTCCATATGAAGATTTATATTGTACCTGCTTTTCAATCATGGCTTTTTCTTGCTTTTCTTTTTCTTGTTTTTCCTTTTCTTGCTCTTCTTTTAACAACACCTCCTCCTTGGCCTTCCTCTTGGCTTCCTCTTCTGCCTTTCTTTTTTCTTCCTCTTCCTGCCGTTTCTTTTCCTCTTCCTGCCGTTTCTTTTCCTCTTCCTGCTTACAAGCTTCCTCTTCTAGGCGAAGTCTTTCCTCCTCTGCCTTTCTCTTCAACTCCTCTCTCTCCAGCCTTTTGAGAGCATAATTGCTATTAGAAATTAGGCCAAAGGCATACTGCCAAAGAACCGTGTGCTAACAGGAGAGCGTAATGCACACACACAGACATGTGCACTTGAATGAGTATCCACTCAAGAAATGGACTCATCCTTCCCAGAAAGCCACTTCAGTCCATACATTAAAAAATATGAACCAGGGTTGACTTTAAATTCTGTTACACAAAGATTAACAATGTATTGATTTGAGAACATACCATAATGAAGACATACATGTTCCCTATTCAATCTACAAATGACCACAGCCTACTATTCTTACTTAATGACAATCCTTTGAAAAACTAAGTGAAATAAATATTTAAACCTAATGGAAGCTGGAAAAAACCGAGAAGATCCCAACGGCTACTGTGCCAGTTAGCAATTTAAAGAGCAGTGACTATGTACTCAAAAAGTTTACTTTGGGTTCTAACTGCCATGTGACTTCTGAAGCAGCAAATGGAAGAAAGTGTTCAACAGAAAGAACCCTTATATTTAATACAGAAATTAAGACATCTATTTCTTTGTCTTGCCAATATTTAAAAATCTATTTTTTAGCTTTTATTCTTTGATATATGAAAATTAAAGGACATTACACATTTTTCATCTACAGATGAATAGTTGATGATATAATGCTAAAGAACTCCAAGCAGTGAGGGAAAACCCTATAAAGTCTAAGCAGTTGTTTTTACATTTCTAACATTCTTCCTGCTCAAGTGCATCACTTTTCCCACCTATGAAAACGTGTGAGTAATCACACTCATCTTGCAGTCTGTTACTAAATGACAATGTGATATATGGGCAAGATCATGACTGCACCTGACTGTACCACTCACTGTGTGCCTCGTCCTTGGAAAGTCCCTCAACATTTCTTATGACCATTAAAAAAATAATGGGAATGGCTATACTACTGGGTCCATGACATCACTGTGAGAACTAAATGAAATAATATAAGGGAAGCACTTAGCACAATGCTTGGCCCTAAGAAGATTCTCAAACATGCACCCCTGTAAGCACATCTATAAATCTGTATGATTTTCAGAAGTCACTTTTATACAAAAGTAGGTGTCACTAACCTACTGGGGTGCTGTAACATTTTTATAAAAAGATCAGGACTTAAAAAGAATATCCGTCTATCCTGTAGGAACTGTGGAGGCAATTAGCCTATATGTCACCAAAGAAATATTTAAAGTTTTTTAATGTTTATTTATTTTTGAGAGAGAGAGTGAGCATGAGTTGGGGAGAGGCAGAGAACAAGACAGAGGATCCATAGCAGGCTCAGCACTGTGAGCACAGAGCCCAATGCAGGGCTCGAATTCATGAACTGTGAGATCATGACCTGAGCCAAAATCAAGAGTCAGACACTTAACCAACTGAGCCACCCAGGTGCCCTTACAGGACACTGTTTTAGTTCTTAACCTTCATTTGATTAGATGGTTTTGACTGTCCCCAAGAAGCTAATACACAAAGGATACACTGTGTATGAATTAATACACAGGCTACTTCATCTCTGTCTTCAGGATCTGAAAAGCCACTCTGTTTCTTCTGTTTCACTATGAGGACTTCAGAGGTGCCCAGTGCATACACACACGGTAAGTAACACATCCTCTTGGCCCCAAAGTCTCCATAACCCTTATCATTGTGCACAACACACATTCCTGTTCCCCACAGGCCCATTAGCCCCTGCTTTTCCCTCCTGTTCCAGACAAAATATCCCATTAATGAAACTCTGCTTCTCCCAAAGCAGGTAAAAACTAGCTTTCTGTGTGAAACTGAGTCCCTCAATATCCTTTCCAAGGATGAATATTTTTTCTCTACCTGCTTTTTTTTTAATGTTTATTTCTTATTGAGACAGAGAGAAACAGAGCATGAGTAGGAGAGGGGCAGAGAGAGAGGGAGTCACAGAATCTGAAGCAGGCTCCAGACTCTGAGCTAGCTGTCAGCACAGAGCCTGACGTGGGGCTTGAACCCACAAACCGTGAGATCATGACCTGAAGTCGGACACAACCAACTGTGCCACCCAGGTGCCCCTCTACCTGCTTAAGAAATCAGAAAACATGGATTTGGTCACTTCTCCACAATCTCCCTGCTGTAGGCTGCCGCAGCCCCTTGCCCTTGCCATGTTTACCAAGTTCCCTCTGGAGTTCACAACACTGGTATGCAGTTCTGTCACCCTTCTGTTTTTATTCCTATCACCTACTCCAAACCCACCCCCTTTCCTTGCCAGGGACAAAGTACCAAAAAGCTATGCATCATGGTCATCATTCAACATCTGGCAGGTGCATCCTTTATCCCTGTCAATGGCCACTGGTGAGGGTCTTGCACCACATCCCTGACACATGCTCAGCCTTGAACGACTCCATCTGTGGATAAGGATATGGGTTTCACTATTCTCTTCCTTGTGTGCTTGAAAGTTTTTATTTTAAAGAAAATCATCCACATCTTGTACTTCCCCTTCTTTGATCTGCTGTCACCCTGTCCTTCAGCACCTTCTCTCCTGACCTGCCCCATGGAGCGCTGTGTGGTCACTTGCGTCCCTTTCCTTTTCTCTCTCAGTGCCCCCAGGCCTCTGACCTCCTCCTGAGCATTGTGGGGCTGGCATGGAGACCACATTGCTGCCCAATTCCAAACCTGGGTGGCCTCCGCGACCACTGTGCCCCTGCTGGGCTGTGAGCATTCATGAGAGTAAGGCCCACACAAGGCTGACTGGTCAGCTGCTACTCCAGCCTTTTATCCTCATTTCTTAGAGCCTCATGGAAACAGTATGAACCTCTAACTTTTCTCAGTCTTCAACATCCTCCTTAGTTGATGGCATCACCAACCACTTTTCAGACAAGACTGGGGCCATTTGATCTGGGATTCCTAATCTCTTCTCCGTGGCACTATGCTCAGAAAATTTCCCCTTTCTTCCTCTGCTTAGATTTGGAAGACTCTAAATGCCACCACTTGTGCTATGAATCCCACAGCCTCCCGCACCTGTGTTCCTCCCACTGCCCCCTCTCTTCCTTTCTTCAGCTCACCCTTAAACATGTGCTCTCCCATGGTTGGCAAACGCTCAGGTCTCAGGTATCCCAAACAGCTCTCCTCAGCCCTTCCACCTTCTGCTCACAGCCTCCTAACATGCCACTGGCGTTCAGGGCCTCTGCCCTCTCAACTCCAAGCTGGCTTATGTCTCCACCCTTCTCCACAGTTTCCTTCCAAAACCTCAGCTCATCCTCCAACCCTGAGACCAACAGTTTTTCCTCAGTCGTAATGTATCTTGCAGGTACAGAGAGCATTAAATGTCCCTCCTGCAAGGACCTCGCCACAGCCCTGCATGAGGTTGCCTCGCCCTAGCTCTCCCTTCCTGCTCAACTGCTGCTGTATCCATCACCACTGTGCTCCAGCCCCAGGCTGTCTGGTACTTACCTTTCTCGCTACCCACGTGGTGCTATGCAAAGCTTCCTATTTTGGCAAAAGAGAGGAAAACTGGTTTGGGGTCAAGTGTACTGCTCTCATTTTTACCTACACCCCAGGCCATGACTCCAATTCTCATCATGTGGCTATTTCATGGGCACTTTAAACTTGATTTATATAAAATCAAATGGATAGGGGCACCTGGGTGGCTCAGTTGGTTAAGTGTCTGACTCTTGATTTTGGCTCAGGTCATGGTCTCACAGTTTGTGAGATAGACCCCCGAGTCAGGCTCTGTGCTGACAGCATGGAGCCTGCCTGGGATTCTCTCTCTCCCTCACTCTTGCGTGCATAGGTTCGTGCTCGCTCTCTCTCTCAAAATAAATAAACAAACAATTTAAAAAAAACCCAAATAGATTGTTATTGTCCTCTAAAACCAATTACATCTGTCCTTCATTTATCTCTTATTGGGTGTACCATTCTCCTAAGTCCTTAGAATTAAACCCTAGCATCGACTGTGAATCAGCCTGTTTCTGTTACTTTGTGAAAGTCTGCAGACTGTGGCTATTTTGAATTCACACTCACTTTTCCAGGTCTATCTTCAACATACTACGTTAGCCTTTGCCTTCTCTTAAGCCAAGCCTACAATGACTTCTTAGGTGGGCCCCTTTCTCCTTATCTGCTTTGCTCAAACATTTACTGAGTAGCAGTACCAGTGATCCAAAGACTGTACCCCAGTCTTTTAAAGGTGCATATTAGGGGGAAGCAGGCCTATGAAAGAGAAGGCTATGTTAGTCAGCTGAGCGGCTGGGCTCAGGAAGGATAAGGAGTAGGTGAATTCAGTTCTCTCCCAGGTGGAGGCCAGAAAGGCTACAGAGAGGAGCAAGGCTTGACCTAGGTCTGGAGAAAGGAAGATGTGTCTGGTGAGAAGCAGGAGTCCATGTGAGGAAGAGTAAAAGCAGAGATGTGGAGGTGTGGTGCTACCTGATCGGGGCATGTCAGTGAGCTCTGCAGGCTGGTACCCAGGATGCTGGAGGTAAAGGGATAGGTGGTGGCAGGCCATGGATCTGAAGGACTCCTGATGGGTTTAGATGGCTTATGTAGGCAGGGAATTGCTGATTTATTAAAGGATAGGAGCAGGACAATGACACTTATCAGAGAACAGTCACTGGGGACCCAGTGTAGACAGTGGACAAACTCTTGCTCTGAGCAGAAAGGCCAGCTGGGATGCCACAGACGCAGTCCATATGAGAAACAACAAGGGCCAGAGCTCAGAGGAGAGGAATGGCTGGAGGGAAAGAGAGAGGAGAGAGATGCCAAAGAGGCAGCCCAGACAGACCTGACAAGTGACCTTTTGACAAGGTCAAAAGACCTGACAAGAACGAGAAGGAAGGGGAGGGAACAGTTGAGGGCTGGCGCTGAGACTTCTGATTTGGATGCCTGGAGAAATGGGAACCCAAAGCTTGTAAAAGGAAAAGGAACTATGGAAAAAAGACCATAAGGTCTGCACTGCAGCTGCTGATATTGAAATGCATATGGGACATACTCAAATGAAAGCATAAAGCCATTGGGATATGGCCTCTAGGTTCTAGGACACTGCTATCCAAGAGAACTTTCCGTGATGAGGGAAATGTTCTAGAGATTTGTGCTATCCAATATGGTAGCTACTAGCCTTGTAGCTATTGAGCACTTGAAATCTGGCTACTACATCCGAAGAACTGAATTTTACTTCATTTTAGTGAACTACATCTTGGTAGCCACATGGGATTAGAGGCTATCATAGTGGAGAGTACAGCCCTAGCATGAGACTGGGCCAAAGACATGGATTCAGAGGTCACCAGTGTATATGTATGATTTAGAGCCTCCCTTGTACCAGGAAGTACTGAAGGTTTACAAAACAAGATGAAATTAGCTTCAGAAACAGATGGTAAATGAGGCAAAGGGGAAATGAGGGTCGAAAGGAAGATAAGGACAGAGGTGGGTTAGCACACCAAATGCTCAACATGAAACTGTTGTGTGAAATGTGAACTAAGGAAAATGGCTGAATAGGAGGGAAGACCACTGCTCAGGGAAGGCTTGTCAGGTGAAGCTGGCCAAGGACTGAGGGATGGGAGCCCAGACGGCATGTGAGGGGATGAGGGCAGACAGAGAAGATGGAGGAGGAGAGACCAACGAAGCACAGGAAAGCTTCACAAGTTTGAAGTCAACAAAGAAATGGATTAGGGTCTGGCAATTAGGAGGAATGGTGAGCATGAGGTCTGACCATGAGTTGAGGAAATACAGACAGGAAGTATAATCAATTCTTTTAGGAGCTGGGCTATGCAGGAAATGTGAGAGAGAAAGAGAGGGTGATTTGTTGGTAAAGTAAAGAACTTCATCTTCTGGGCGCCTGGGTGGCTCAGTCAGTTAAGTGTCAGCTTCCGCTCAGGTCATGATCTAACGGTTCTGGGTTCGAGCCCCACATCAGGCTCTGCACTGACTGCCAGCTCAGAGCCTGTAGCCTGCTTCGGATTCTGTATCTCCCTGTCTCTCTGACCCTCCCCTGCTCACAGTCTCTCTCTCTCAAAAATAAATAAAAAAGGGGGGTGGAGCCAAGATGGCGGAGAGGAAGGGAGCTCTGTAAACTCCGTCTGCACCATTTATCGAACTGAGAAGGATATTACGCTCATCTGCGAGAGCGGAAGGAGAAAATACGAACTCCAGAAGGAATAGAACCTCAAGGATACCTGAGTTAGTGGGGGTGAACGGGGAAGATCTGAAAATGGGCCAGCCTGGGACGGGCAGGGGAGGTAAGATCCCCAGCCCAACGTGGCGCAAGTGTGCAGCGCCCGAAGGACAAAGGGAAGAGACAGAGTCGAACAAGCTCATAGAACTGTCTCTGGGGAAGAGGTATAGAACGCTTGGCTGCACTTGGAGACAGAAACCCACTCCATAGATAACTGCTGGGTAGCCGGAATCCCGAAACGGGGTGGCGCAAGAGAAGGAATAGCCTCCAGCCCTGAGCCATCTCGGCGGGGAATCAGAGGCGCCTGTGGCTGTGAGAAGCGGCTGCGCTGGGGAGGCACGCTCCCCACCGAGAAGCGGCCGGAGCAGCGACTGCGCCAGGCACAAGCAATTCGAACTTGGTTTTGGGAATGGGACCACGGACCACATTTCCACGGCACACCTCGCCCCCTGCACGGACTGCGCGAATCCCGGGTGCCCACAGGGAAAAAATAGGGCGCACACCTACGTGACCCCCAACAAAGAGTCGGTGGTGGGTGGAGGCCTGGGCGCACGCTTAGACTGTAGGAGCTCCCAGCTCATTTCCAGCAGCGCACAGCGTCTTGAGCAAAGCTATCGGAAACTAAGAGAGACTCGGTTTTTTGCTTTTTCTTTTTTTCCTTTCCCCCATTGCAACCACGATCCTGACTGGGGGTGGGGACTCCGCAATTGAGTCTGTGAAGGTGCGCACTTCACCTC
>NC_043717.1:14996088-15036766 GCF_006229205.1 Suricata suricatta
ATGAACTGAGGGTTGAAGGGGAAGGGGGAGGGGGGAAAAGAGGTGGTGGTGATGGTGGAGGGCAGTTAAGGGGAAGAGCACTGGGTGTTGTATGGAAAACAATTTGACAATAAAATATTATGGGAAAAAAATAAATAAATTAAAAAAATAAATAAATAAAACATTAAAAAAAAAAACATCTTCCTAAGCATATAGCCACAAATATGTTACTTTCCTGCTCAGAACCTGCAATCACCAAGGCCTGTCATTTGAGGTCCTGAGATTCATCTTTACATCCTGTGACCTTTCTTCACACCTCTTCTGGCCCAGTCGAACCAGCCCAAACACACCACTCAATAAAAAAGACCTATCACTGTTGACCAAAAGGCTGGAGGTGGGAAAATCGTCAGAGAAGTACAAAATTTGAAGAAGAGACAAGTAAGACCTATCCCTCACCCTTAAAAAAAATCAGCAAACCTTTAATTAAAGATCACTAAAGATTTGCCAAGGTCACTTAAGAATCAAGGCTATTCTATTATTTATCATTCTGAATTCAGTTCCAGTCTTGAAGTGCTGTAGTATGGCTTGCTTTTTGTCAAGTTCATTCTTGGACTGTATTCTGTGATTATCCTGAAAGCTTCCTTATCAATTTAACGATAAAATCTATCTTGTCCTCCAACATGCATTCTTCTCTGAACACAAAGATCAAAAAAGCCAGAACTGTCTGTACTTTGACCAAGTGCCCTGGTACTAACGACACAGTGGCTCTCACACTTTGGTGAGCTATTCAAACAGGATGCGGCCGCCCTCTGCCCATCCCGCTGTCTTCTGGGAGGAAAGCGAGGCTGCAGCTGCCTGTACGTGCAGGAGAGACTCTGCCTGCGACCGAGGAGGCCCTGACACATGTTAAAATAAATATTCTGCAAATAAAAAAAAAAGAAAGAAAAAGAAACAGGATGCGGCCTAGGCCCGTATGCTTTCACTGCCTTCCCTGAACGGTTTCGACACTCCCCAAATAGGGACCCCTGCCATGATGTCTTCTGTCATGCTCCAGGGTTGGAGTTCCTGTACTTCTTTGTTTGTGGATAATGATGTCACCTTCCACCCTATCTAGGGGCCTCTGCTCCAACCCTCCTCCTTCTCACCTGGGGGTGAAACTTAGGATAATTTAAGGAAACAAACATGATTTGGGAAGCAAAATCTAAATCTCTACACCTGGAACCTCCTGTCTTCAGGGAGAACCACATTTCATGAACAAAGCTCAAACTCCCTTGATATTCTATGAGGTCTGGCTGGTCCTGGAGTCCAAGAGGAGAATGGGAAGCCATGGGTAAGATTTTGATCTGGGAACCAGGAGTTTCCAGGTAGTCTTAAAAGAGCAAAGTTCCATTACCGTTAATGACATCTAGCAGAAGAAGTGGTCTCCTGAACACCTGCCATGGAGACCTACTTTCTGCTAATCTTTCATCAATACCCAAATCCTAGAAACAAAGGTGAGTTGCTCTGTCTACTACAGCCTTTTTTTTTTAATTTGAAAGAGAGGAAGAGATGATGAGAGAGTGTGTGCGCGTGAGCAGAGAAAAGGGACAGAAGAAGAGAGAAAGAATCCCAAGCAGGCTCCATGCTCACTGTGGACACAAGGCTCGATCCCATGACCCTCGGATCATGACCTGAGCTGAAATCAGAAGTAGGACACTCAACCAACTGAGCCATCCAGGTGCTCTTCTACCTATGAAACTCTGAGCAGCACCATACCTGTCCTGTTCTTCCTTCTCCAGCCGTTCCTGCTCCTCCTGCTCCTTCTGTAGCCGGGCCTGTCGTCTCTTTTCAGCCAGGATCTTCGCAGCCTCTCCTGCATCAGTGGTACCTGCCGTGGGCTTCCCTGGGGCTGCATTAGAGGAAAAGATCATGGGAAATGAAACAGTGATGGCACTAACATGAGTGTGCTGCCACTTGAAAACAAAAAATCCAACTCATTGGGTCATGGGAAACGCTGCCGGGATGAGCACAATTATCCACTGACAAGTTGCAACGGGCCGGCTATGACCCTGAATGCATCTCCCAGTGGAGCGTAGTGGAAAGGTGAGGAGGAGAAACCTGGTGGCTAGCACAACCCACAGAAGCCAGCGCTGTGGTGCCCCCCTGGGTGAACTCACTACAGCTAGCAGAGAAGCTTGAAGGACTGAAGGAAGACCTTCTCTGTGGGAAGTGCTGATGCTGGGTGGATGCAGTTCAACACCCCCATGAGCTTCCAAAGCCATGACTGGTGTCAGTCCCTCCTCCAGGGGACCCATAAGAGACCAAGCAGAAGGACTCAAGGGCAACATGCAAGCATGAGGAACTAGCACAAGGGCATGCAGTTGTCCCAGAGAAACATCTCCTTCCCTCTCTCCTTCTCCCAGACATGTTTGAGACTCCCATGTGGATCCAGGCAGAGAAAGAACCAGCTTGGAAAAGCCAAGCCTTGGGCAGCACCAACAAGAAGGGTACCTCCACTGCCCTCGGCCTTCCCTCCTGCGGCCAAATGCTTTTCTGTGACGTGCTTGTCCACCACGTGCTTCTCTGGGGCTTCCTCTCCATGCAGGCCAGCTGCCTGCTGAGCCAGGGCACCCTCCCTTTCCTTATTGCTCTTCTCTTTCTCTGCTTTCCTCTTGGGTGTTTCCTGGCTGGGAAAGGTGGGAGAGCGGTACTTCACAGGAGACCCTGGGTATGGTGGCTTCATATTCTTTGGAGACTGTGGATATCCTTTTGAAGTTGTCCTGGAAAACCAAAAACACACCAGAAGATGATTACTGAGCCTGACCAGAGAACCCTCTCTCTGTTCCTAAGACAACTGGTTCCAAAATGCTGAACAATTTGATCCTTCAAGAAGAACAAATGGAAAGCTTAGCACACACTCAAAAGTCCTCAGAGCACAATAACAGGAACATATGGAATCTATAAGGGATCCCTGGTGGAAGGGATATGATTTTAGGAAATCCAGCTGGTAATGCCATGTTGTGACCTCATTTAAGTCTGACTGACAATGTAAGAACAACATGTTAGGCATCGTCATACCTCTTTTCAGTTGAATACTGGCTTCAGCATATGGCAATGGTTGAGCTGCTCTTTTTTTTTATTGTTGCAAAATATACATAACAAAAATTTACCATCTTAGCTATTTTTAAGTGTATAGCTCAGTGGCATTAAATACATTTACAATGTGGTGCAACTATCACCACCAGCCATCCCCAGAACCATGTACCCATTAAACACTAGCTCCCTCTGCCTGGTTCCCTGGACAGCCCCTAGCAACCACCCTTCTGTTTTCTGTCCGGAGGAATGTGATTATTCCAGATTCCTCACAGCAGTGAGATGATACAGTCTATGTATCCTTTTGTATCTGGCTTATTTCACTCAACACAATGTGTTCAAGGTCCCCTGTTTCTTCATAAAAAATAATTCATCTTTACTGAAATATAATTGATATCCACTTCCTTTTTACATGATGAGGTACAGACTCAGCCAAAAGGTGCGGAGGGGAGGTGTCCTTTTTTTCTTTTTCTTTTTTTTAGGTTGTTAAGGTTTAAAAGAATCTCTCCTGCTATTGGAAAGATGTGAAAGCTGAAGACAAGCCTATTGCCACTCAGGGAAATATCACTTTATTAAAATGCAGGAGCCTATCTTAGATCTTATATCTGTTAAAAGAAGGCCCACTGTAGTGAGCCCTGGGTGCTGAAGATCTAGGTAACAGCCGAGCTTCAGAAGCTGAGTTTACCCAGAGTTTTACACAGGGAGGTAGCATTTGCAGAGTTCCTTTAGGAAGAACATACAGTAATCTGCATATAAATTATAAATTGTCATTCTCGATCCTGTAGCGGATTGAACCATATGAAACTGCCAATATTCAACTGTTTTTGATCTATAAAAACAGTAAGAAAAACAGTTCAACATAATATTAAAGACCCATTTATCACCATAGGCTTAAAGACTTACCTACTCAGATCCTGGCAGAAAGGAAAAACTATGATTAAATCAGCACTGTGCTTGGTCTTGAGCTGGAAAACAATCCTCAAGTGGTATGTGGATTAGGTACGAGACAGGCCAGTTTTCCAATGATGGTCTCATGCTAAAAGGCTGGCTTTGAGTGCCCAAGAAAACATCTTCTCTTAGTAAAAGTCAGGTTGAGGGCTACACAATGGTGTGATCACTTGACCTGATGACTACAACTTAAAACTGACTTGAAATTTTTTTAATTTAAATTCTAGTTAACCTACAGTGTAGTGTTGGTTTCAGGAGTAGAACCCAGCCATTCATCACTTACATGTGACACCCAGTGCTCATCCCAACAAGTGTCCTCCTTAGTACCCATCACCCATTTAACCCATCCCCCCACCCACCTTTCTCCAGCAACCCTCAGTTTGTTCTCTGTATTTAAGAATCTCTCATGGTTTGCTTCTGTCTCTTTTTATCTTATTTTATTTTTCCTTCCCTTCCCCTACATTCATCTGTTTTGTTTCTTAAATTCCACGTATGAGTAAAATCATGATATTTGTCTTTGACTTATTTTGCTTAGCATAATACATTCTAGTTCCAACCCCATTGTTGCAAATTGCAAGATTTCATTGTTTCAGCATCTACCATTTTACTCATAAGAAGTCAGTCCAGATCTCACTTCATGGCAGGGTGTCTGACCTTTCCAACAGTCTTCTCTCCAGCTGGACAGCTCTGGCCCCAGAGAGAATAGTTGCATACTGGCCACAATGACTTCCCTGTGCCATCATCCTATTGGCTTGGACCCACACGGAACCCCTGTAACAGCCTGGCCATGTGGATGGTACCTCCCCGCTGCTGACAGTCCTCCCTTCGCCCCTGGGTTCAGCTGACTCAGGCCCACAATTCCTAGGGACTTCTTGGCAACCAGGTGTTTCTTTCTAGTTGCACCATATAACCCTGATTTTCTCATTCTGTTCCAAGACTCTTACCAACAACAACAAAATCACACACAGAGTCTTGCCCTCTCCATATACATATCCATATATACCAGGGCTTTTCAACTCTGCCATTACTGCCATTGGGACTGGACCAGTCTTTGTTGTAGGGCTGTCCTATCCATGTAGGACGTTTAGCAGCATCCCTGGCCTTACCTACCAGATGCCAATAGCACTTGCCATCTGCAACCTCAGATTGCGACAATCAAAAACGTCTTTAGACACTGTCAAATGTCCCCTCAGGGACACGATCACCCCGGTGAGAACGAGCTAAGTGACACATAACTACAGCTACCTCCCCACACACATTCTATTCATATAAAGCAGATAAAAGTAGAGCTCCTCTGGTTGGAGAGCAGTGTCCTAATCCCCAGAGTCACCCTAAGGCACACCTATGGGCGTCCTGTGCACCTTAGCCTGAGGGGTGATTAGTGGTTGATGTGTTCTGACAGAGAGTCACAGCTGGATCCCTCACAGCTAGTGAGATTAAGCAAAGGTGCTGGGCACATGCAGCCTAGTCCAACCACGTTCTCTCTGGGAGCTGCCTGCAGCAAGCACACACTCTGAGCTTCTCTAAGCAGTGCCTGAAGAGGTAGGCTCTACTCAAGGGGGCCTGCAGTGTGCTGGTACCTCTGCCCATGAATGAGGAGATGGACGAGAAACTCTCTTATAGACACGACTCCCCCCATGAAGCTCCCCAGGGATGGAATGGGAGGAATGAGTAAGAAGCCTGAACTGGTTGCAGGCCCAATCCATTCTATAGTCCCTATAGCAACCAGAAAGCCCGCATCTGGATCGCAATACACCCCTGGGTCTGGTTTAAAGGGCTCACTATCAGAAGGGAATGGAACGTGACGATGAAGTCACACCCTCAATGAGGGTGCTTGGAACCTTTAGATGGAAATGCACAGCAGGATTACAATCCCAGGGAGAAAAGGCCGGACTGGCCTGAATAGGGGAGGTTCGGACAGCCTCGTGTCAGCTCAGCCCTGAGCAGCCTTGCTTCAACAGAAAAGTCACACATAGGTTCTGTTCACACCACAGATTGTGAGGTTCTATTCTAAATAAAACTGGGCCAATTATCTAGGAGCACACATCCAAAAGAAATTTTGACCTGAGAAGTAAGGGTGAATTTATTTGGGATAAAACTCAATGCATAAAGTCTGTTTACCTCCCCTATTCCAGCCCCTTCCTGAGAGACAAAATAAACTAGAATACACAAACACATACACCCATGTATGCACATATAAACATAACCTTCAAATTAGACAAGTGCAGGCATCTTAGATTTTTTTTTTAACAGCAAGTGACAAAATACAGAATACAATCTTTAAAATTCCCCATTTATGTAGTTTCCTGCTCATCCTATCTTGCTACTTCCTACATGGATTAAGCACCCTTTCAGGTACCTGCCAAGAGATACTGAGCACAGACCTTGTGAACCAGGTGATACTGGTCCAGCAGGCTTCAAGGCTCTCTGGCCAGTCTGGCTCACATTACCGCAACCCAAATGAAGTCTGGCAAAGTTTTTTTCCCCCAATTTCCTAGAAATAGGTATCTTTGGCTGTTGAAAGAAATTAAATATGAATTAATCAAGGGAACTCCTGGTGCTCTCTCAGAGAAGTAATTCCACATCTACTAAAAAAGTATTTATTTGACTGTCGCAATGATCCAGTGAGGTAGGTGGGAAATTACTATTAATCACATCTGAGACAAGAAAACCAGTCTCCTAAGGACCCCTCCCAAGAGAAGTTAACAGATGAGACAGCCAGGGCTGGCACCCAAGTCATTTGATTCTTCATCTTGCTTTTCTATAGTCTTTCCATTTTAATTTTTTTAACATTTTATATATTTTTGAGATGGAGAGAGACAGAGGGTGATTGGGGAGGGGCAGGCAGAGAGAGAGGGAGACCCAGAATTCCAAGCAGGCTCCAGGCTCTGAGCTGTCAGCACAGAGCCCGATGTGAGGCTCAAACCCATGAACTGTGAGATCATGACCTGAGCCGAGGTCAGAGGCTTAACCGACTGAGCCACCCAGGTGCCCCATTCCATTTTAATTTTTAAAAGTTAAAAACTTCCAATGATTAAATATCTAACAAAGGAGATTCAGAAATTTTGCTGGGTTGGAAGAGATAAGTATTCCTGATGGACAAGGCAGGATTATACATCATTCTGAGGTTCCTGACTGCTGGGAAATATGAGCAAACCCCTGTGTACATAGAGCAGCAAGAACAAGGGTTGGGAGAGGGTTATCACACTTCTAAACGTGAGTTTACTGAAAAGCAGAACCCCAAAGGACTTTTTTCCTCCACATCTTGGAATCTAGTTCAAGTTTCTCTAAAGCCACTTGACTCCAGGCACGGTGAACACAGCCCATCCACAGGATGGGAAGGGTCCGTGGCCGCCTCATCAGCACAGCTTGGCCAACATTCTAAAAAGTCAATGTTTATGGTCACAGTTTATTCCTTTCCAGGGAGGAAAAGAGCAATTTTATAACTGAGAAACGTGTGGATACTCCCTTAGCCCAGTGATCAAAGCTACCATTACCAGTAATAAAACAACCTGACATCATGGCCTCCTGATACGACTTACTGAGAAGGAACCAACATGCCTTCTGTGGGATTCTTGCCCCCAAAGCACCATTTGGGTCTAATCAAGGGAAATAGTAGACTGACCCAAACTGAAGGACACTTTTCAAAATATCTGTCCTGTACTCTTTAAAAATGTCAGGGTCAAGGGGCACCTGGATGGCTCAGTCGGTTAAGCATCCGACTTTGGCTCAGGTCATGATCTTGCAGTTCATGAGTTTAAGCCCGACATCAGGCTCACTGCCGTCAGCCTGTGAGCACAGAGCCTGCTTCAGATCCTCTGTCCCCCTCTCTCTGTCCTCCCCTGCTAGCATTCTCCCAAAAATAAATCTTTAAAGAAGTAAAAATAAAAATGTCATGGTCATTAAGAAGAAAGGCTGAAGAGCTGCTCAAAGTTCAAGGAGACTAAGGAGACAAAACAACTAAATGCAATGTGGGAGCCAGGGTTGGATCATGGACTGGGGGAAAATGTTATAAAGGATCTCACTTGGGACAACTAGCGAAAGCTGCATATGGACTGTAAATTAAGTAACAATAACAGGTCAAAATTACATTTTCTTATTTTTATAATCATATTATGGTTACACAAAAGAATGTCTTCATTCTTGGGGGTAAAGGGTCATGATATCTTCAACTTACTCTCAAATGTTCTGGGAAAAATCTGTGTGTGTGTCTGTGGGTGTGGGTGTGTGGGTGTGTGTGGAGAGAGAGAGAGAGAATATATGTGAGTGAGCTGAAGGACGGGAATGATGAAGCAAATATGGTGAAACATTAACAGGATGAAAGGCATACAGGAGTTCTTTGTTCTAGTCTTGCAATTCTTCTGTAGGGCTGAGAGGATTTAAAAATAAAAAGGTGGGTGGGTACCTGGGTAGCTCAGTTAGTTAAGTATCTGACTTCGGCTCAGGTCATGATCTCATGGTTTGTGAGTTCAAGCCCCGCTTCAGGCTCTGTGCTGACAGCTCAGAGCCTGGAACCTGCTTCAGATGCTGTGTCTCCTTCTCTGTCTACTCCTTCCCTACTCACACTATGTCTCTCTGTCTGTCTGTCTCTCTCTCAAAAATAAACAAGAAATTAAATAAATAAATAAATAAATAAAAAAGGTGGGGTGCCTAGGTGACTCAGTAAGTTGAGCGTCTGACTCTTGGTTTTGGCTCAGGTCATGATTTTACTATTCATGAGTTTGAGCCTGGCACCGGGCTCTGCACTGGCAGCACGGAGCCTGATTGGGATTCTCTCTCCCTCTTTCTCTGCCCCTCCCCTGCTCGCTCTCTCTCAAATTATATTTTAAATAAAAAATAAACAAAAAAGCTTTTAAAAATTGGTCTAAACTCAAATTACCCTCCAGTAGAACTGAAAAAGTACAGGACTATAAACTGAGTGAATGTAGAAGTATGGCTATGAGGACAGAGCACGGGTTAACATTTGTGATTATCCTTTTCAAGAAAATTTGCAGATAAGAATGTAAAGGCCTATCTGAAAACAATGGCGGTGGCAAAAACAACTGTTAAACTGTCAAGGCAGGAGCACTAATCCATGGGAAACGCTCATCTGTAGGCAGGAGTAACCTCGCCATACACACAGATGTATACAGTGATTCCCAGTAATGACTGATTAAACATCATCAACCACGGAAGGAATAGGCTGGCTCCCAGGAATCTTCCATGAGCCCATGATTCTAAGTGGGAGGTACTTATTTTGGGCCATGCCGACAGCCTGGTCTTAATTTTTCCCCTCATGTGGACACGCAAAATCTTTGTTTTTCAAAATCCATGATAAAGTGAAATTAACCTAGGTTCCCGATACAAAACTGATCTCAGGTATGGGATCTCAAGGTGATTATCTTTGGCAGAATGTATTTTCCCCGACACGGTCACAAAAACATCTCCAACTCAACATGATCTTTGGAGCTTCTTCCCCTGTCCCACTGAATCTAGGTTGGCCTGAGTGCTGTGACCAATAAAACACAGCAGAGAAGGAATACTGTGCCAGTTCAGGGCCCAGTAGTTAAATGGCCTGGCAGCTTTCACTTCCAGTCCTTGAGAGACACTCACTCTTGAAAACATTCCCTCTTGAAACTCAGCTGCCATGCTGTGAGATGCCTAAGTCATACAGAGAGGCTATGTGTAGGCATTCTGTTCTGGTTGCCATCCCTCAGTGAGCTCTGGCCAAGAGCCAGCATTAACTGACAGCCAGGTGAATGAGCTATCTCAGACTTGCAGCTCAGTCAAGCCCTAGGTAACTGCAGCCCCCCGGTGACAATGAACCTATGGTGGAAGACCACAGGTAAAAACCACCAGTTGAACCCAAGTCAACCTACAGAAAAAAACACAAAAGACCCCAGAGAGACACTCTGGTAAGCCCAAGTCACAGAACTATGAGAATTAATAACAAATGGTTGTTTAATGCTACTAAATTTGGGGGGTTGGGTTGCTACATCAACAATAGATAGCTGAAACATTCCCCAATGTAATGACCAAAGTGACTTAGAACATATTTCTAAAAACCTGAAACCACTTGAGAACATTTCACACTGAAGAATCTGGGAGTACAGGTCTCTAGTACACTCAGCGGCAGGGACACGCTGGGTAAACGCACTTGACCACACTTGATTTCCTCTCTCTAGGTTACAAGAAGGAAGCTATGCTCCATCCACATCTTTGAGAGTGTTGCTGAAACTAGTTTTCTAAAACCTATACAAGTACCCAACAATGCAAACAATGGAACTAAACTTGAACGCTTAAAAGAGCAATGCCATTAATATGCACAGCCACGGAATAGTGGCTTAATTTATCTGAGATCCTGGAGGAGAACAATGCCCTGTCAGAGCCATTTATCACATGACCTGTCTGAGTTTCTGGATGAGGGTTCCAAGGGACTAACTAAACCACCGTTCAAAGCCACATCTCTTCCAGTATGCTTTAAAGAGCACACATACTTGGTCTGCACAGAGGGAAGGTTGAAAATGCTACTCTGATTGGGATTTATTTTGTGTGTGACATCATTTTAAAAACCAAGTCTTTTGTTTTGCTTTCATTATCGAGCATACAAAATATATTTATAAAATCTGAAGTGTGAAGAATAAGATAACAAATACCCATATACCTAACAACTAGGTCCAAAGAAAAACATTATAAATATGCTAGAATTTCCCATGTACCCTTCCCTGACCCCCTCCCCCACATCCCACTCAGAGGCCATCATTACTTTGCATTTTATATTTCCCATTTTCTGACTTTTTCTAAAAATCATTTTACCACATTTATATTCATAAAAACCTGCTGGTAAGTTCTGCACATCTGAGAACTCAATATAAAGGTCATACTTTGACATTCCTTTACAATTCCTTTGGCTGCTCAACAGTATGTTCCTGAGATCCACCCACTGGTTGCGGGCCATTCTTTTCCACTGTTGTAGAGTTTGGCTGGATTTTCAAGAACTTTTTTACAGTCTACCTGACTTCCCACATTTCTCAGACCTGGTCGATACCCAGTGTGGTTCAGCCATTAATTTTCACCTGGGGAGAAATTATCTTTCTCTTTGAGAGTCTTAAAACCAAGGAATGTTTGCTTCTCCTTAGGCCTCTTAACTTGGTAATTCTGATTTAGAGGTACTCGAGCAAACTCCTGTCCCCAGGGAACTTCTTTTTTTTTTTTTTTAAATGATATTTATTTTTTAAGAGACAGAGAGAGTAGAGCACAAATGGAGGGGCAGAGAGAGACGGAGACACAGAATCTGAAGCAGGCTCCAGGCTCTGAGCTGTCAGCACGGAGCCCGACGCAGGGCTCAAACCCACGAACCATGAGGTCATGACCTGAGCTGAAGTCAGACGCTTAACTGACTGAGCCACCCAGGCGCCCCTCCCAGGGAACTTCTTAAGGAGCTAATGATTTAGATAGTTTTGACAGTACACAGTCCAGCTGTGTTAGAGTTGACTATTTTTCCTGCTTGTACTAGAAATGACATATATAGGACTCTGGGAAAAAAAAGGTCATTCTGTTAATTTTTCTTTGCTGAAGTAGCAGGAATATGCTGCAGTACAGTGTAGTAGCAGGCATCTCTCATCCTTCAAAAATTCCCCAGATGAAATATGTAGCCCAGAAAAGAGAACATTTAAGGGAATGATCAGGGAGAGAAAAATCTGATGATTGGCTCAGAAGGAGAGGGGATCTAAAGGGCCTTAGTCTTTGAGCAAGAATGGCTCTAGCAACACCCATACCCAGCAGCCAATCTGCTCCTGCTCTCCAGACTCTCGTTCCCTTCTAGCTTCCATCACAGGGACACATCTTGAGCACCCACAGTGCAACAGTAAATCCCATCAGGCCTCAGCTCATGGCAGTCTAGCAGGAGATGATATAGGCAAGAAGGCCTGTTCGCCTACTTCATGCAGGGCCCTGTTCAAACGTCGCCTTCTCAGAGAAGCCTTCCCCGACCACCATATCCAGCCAGCTACTCCTCCCCTCCAGCACTGTCATCTGACCTGGTTTTATTTTTCTTCGTAGCACTTCTCACCACCTGATGTGATATTTGACTTTCACCCTCAGGTAACGTCATATGGGCTGAGGACACTGGACAGAGAGGACACCCTCTGTAGGCACATGATGAAGGCGGGAAGGAAGAACAGGGGTATGCACATGAGGCTCTGTGAGCACACAGAAGTGGGAAAATTCAGCTTTGGCTGGTTCTGGCAAGGATGACAGCTGAACTGACAGTTCAGCTGACAGCTGTCAGATGACAGTTCTGACGGATGAGCAGTTTAAGCTGGACAAGTCTCTCTCTGGAGTAGGCCTGCAACTGTCCTCACCCGCATCCCCAACTCTCCCTCACCTCAGCTGCAGCCTGTTCTAATGGAGACTGTTCTCACTCATTTGGGAGTTCTCCAAAACAGAGCACAGGGACTTGCATTCATTCATTCCACAAATATTTATAAAGCACCTACTAGGTACCCATTACTGTTCTACATAAAGGGGAGATTTTTAACATTTCTTTAAATTGAATAGCATAAAAAAGTCTGAGATTTTAAGTCTCTTTGGCCAAAGAATATTTTTCACAAAATTCAGATGATATACCCTTTAAAATATAAAATAGTTCTCCGAACCTATTCCTACTGCTTTGCAATATTTCAATGAAGACACTGTTTTCCCAGTAGAAAAAAAAAGAAAAGAAAAAAATTAGAACAGTTTCATACATATACAACAGAATACTATTCAGCCATTAAAAGAATGGAATCTTGCCATTGGCAACAATATGGTTAGACCTTGAGGGTATTGTGCTAAGTGAAATAAATCAGACAAAGACAAACACTGTACTATTTCACTTACATGTAGAATCTGAAAAATAACCAAACAAAACAAAACCAAGCTCACAGATCCAGAGAACAGACTGGTGGTTTCCAGAGGGGAGAGGATGGTGTGGAACTGGATGAAATCAGCAAAGGGGGTCAAAAGACTCTAACTTCCAGTTATAAAATCACTAAGCCATGGGAATGTAATGTACAGCAGGGTGACTACAGTTAATATTGTATATTCAAATAGTGCATATTAGAAAGTTGCTAAGAGAATAAATCTTAAAAGCTCTCGCAAAAAAAAATAAGAAACATTTATACCTATGTATGGTGATGGATGATAACTAGACTTATGTTCATCACTTCATAATGTATGCAAATATCAAATCATTATTTTGTCCATCTGAAATTAGTATAGTGTTATCTATCAATTATATCTCAATTAAAAATAAAAAATATTTCCTGAAACACAGAATCAAGATTTTCAACATCAAAGAAAAAGCACAGAGCCCACTGGGAGCTTGCTTTCAAAAACTGAATTGTCATCTTTACAGAGGGCAATAATCCTCTTAGCTTACTATAATTAAATTTACATGATGATGATGAAATTTCCCAGCTACTCTCCAGGCAGGGACCATGAGTCAGTATCTAGAAAAGACAGGGGTATAATCTGGAAAAACCCCAATATTAACAGGCTCTTCTCTCTGTTAATGTCCCACCCTAACACCAGGGTAGTGACACATGAATGGGGTTTGCAGGAAAGTAATACCACAACCAAAGACAGGCAATATGAGCACAGAAATGATGCAATGGACTTAAAAGACAAAATAAAACAAAAACTTGATACTACTAACTCACCAATACCTTATGTAAAGGTTTTCCTTATAGAGAAAGATATATCAATAACAGGTAGTAGCAGTCTATAAAAACCATAGTGTTCTCTGAACAAAATAATAATAGAGAAAAAGTCACTGTTAGAAAGCAACAAATTAGAAATAAGAACTGATGTCACTCTGAAATATTTATTCTGAAATACTTTAAACAAATTCCCGTTTTCATTAAATTTGTTTTATCTTACATCCTCTGAAAAAAATTCATGTACTAAACAAATGTTACATGATTGTCTCTATATAGTTTCCCATTTTCCCAAATTAAAATTAAAAACGTATTTCTCTTTCTCTCTTTCTCTCTCAGTAAGTACGACTGAAAATGTTTCCATTCTGCTGGACTGAGTTATTTACGGAGTCATTCTTGTTGCTTACCATAAGTAAAGTATTTTAATGACTTAAGAGAGTGGATACAGTGTGGATTTGTTTTTCAGTTATATAGTTTCATTGGTGAGTTCACCCAATTCTTAACAAAAAAACATAATGGCTTTATTTAAAAAAAAAAACCAACAAACAACATACTACTGATGGTGGCTGACAAATTATTATTGCCTCTCTGTTGAAGAGACAAAATAGGGCAGGATAGAGTAAGTGTACAAACGCATGAACTTGAGGACCCAAGCACAATGTAATCACTGTAGATGCAGGTGTAGAAGAATGCCAGAATATCAGAATGGAACTGAATGACCAAAAGAGAAAATTCTGAATGATTCATCTTAATAAATCGGAATCTCATACTTAGCAGCCAACACACCCTGGAAAAGCCCATCATTTATCCCAAAGATACACAAACAGTAAATGAGATAACTCAAAGTCCAGCATTCATTCTGCTCGCCTGTGAGGGCTGGCCACGACTCATGTGGCCGCAGGAAGGACAAGCGGCACTGTATAGAGCCCCACCAAACTGCTTTAATGGTCCGACTGTGGCAAAGCAGAAAGATGCTTACTTGGATGTCACTGGAGAAGATGACCGCTTAGAAATGCTTCCTGGAAACTCACATCTTCTCAGAGGAGACCCAAGGCCCGCACTGGGAACAGAAGCTGTTGTTCGAGGGCCCCTCTTCATCTTCTCTGTCTGGAGGGGACACAGAATAGGTCAGCCATGCATGGCCCAATACTGGCAATACTTCTACAATTTCTAAAAACACCTCTGATGAAATTAATGCATAGCTTTCTTTCAGAAGGATCCATATGAAGATGAAGTGCTTCCCACAATGGGCATACTTGCAGGAAGCACCATGAGATCATCATACTGAGGTCATCCAAAAAAAAAAAAAAAAACACTTCAGCCTCAAAATGCAAAGACTTCCTATTCTTTGCTCTCTTGTAAAAAGCTGACAACATAACCACATTATGATTGTGGACACACAGAAACTGGATTACTTGAGGAGTCTATATGGTTTGGTCAGCTAAGCATCCGACTCTTCAGCCCGGCTCAGCTCATGATCTCACAGTCTGTGGAAATGATCCCCAAATCGGGGCTCTGTCTCTGCCCTTCCCCCACCTTGAAATAAATAAACAAACCTAAAAAAAAGAAACTCGATCACTCATCATCAGGAAAATGCAAATCAAAACCACTATGGGCTATCACCTCATACCTATCAAAATGGCTGAAATCAAAAACACAAGAAATGACAAGTGCTGACAAGGATTTGGAGAAAAAGGAATTCTCATGTGCTGTTGGTGGGAATAAAAACTGGTGCAGCCACTGTCAAAAATAGTATGAGGTTCCTCAAAAAATTAAATGTCCAGTAATTCCACTAAAAAGTATTTACCCAAAGAATAAGAAAACACTAACTCAAAAAGATATATGTACCAAGGGTGCCTGGGTGGCTCAGTCACTTAAGCATCCAACTTCAACTAAGTCATGATCTTACAGTTTGTGAGCTTGAGCCCTACATGGGGCTGCATGCTTTTAGTGCGGAATCTGCTTGGGATTCTCTCTCTGTCTCTCTCTCTCTCCCTCTTCCGCTCCCTCTCTCCCCACCCCATCTTTCCCTTGCAAACACTCACCCTGTCTCAAAATAAACTTAAAAAGAAAAGATATATGCACCCCTGAATTTATTGCACGTTTACAATGGCCAAATTATGGAAGCAGCCCAAATATTCGCAGATAGATGAATAGATAAAGAGTGTGTGGCACAAATGTAAAAAAAAAAAGAATATGGGGCATATACATAGAGTATGAGCCATAAAACAGAATGAAATGTCGCCATATGCAATAAGATAGACCGATTTAGAGGGTATTATGCTAAGTGAAATAAGTTAGTCAGAGAAAGACAAATACTCATATGTGGAATTTAACAAACAAAACAAAGAAAGAAAGAAAAAAGAGATAAACTAAAAACAGACTCTCAGATACAGAGAACAAACTAGTGGTTGCTAGAGAGGGGAGGAGATAGGTCAAAGAGGTGAAGGGCAGTAAGAGTACACTTCCTATGATGAGTACCGAGTAACATAGAGAATTGTAGAATCACTATATTAGACACGAACTAATATAACACTATATGTCTGTACTGGAATTAAAAAATTTTTGTAAATAAAAAACACTAGGAAGAGTACAAAAATATATAATCACTCAAAAAAACTACGGGTGGAAGTAAATGTGGTTTTTAGTGCCCAGTGCAGTGAGCTGCGGACTCTAACAGTACACCTGGTATAAGAGCGACTGCAACCCCATCGGGAGCGCCTGTCCCTCTGTCTTCCCCATGGCCTCTGGTCAGCAAGAGGTGGTATGTGTGGCCTCTGGGCCTGGCACACAGTGGGGGGCGGTCCCCTTCTCTTCCCTACTGCACCTTTCCACATCAAATCCCCGTCTGGTCCTCCAGCTCCCACACACAATAGGCCCCTTCGACAATAATTGATTTTTAGTAAAACCCAAGGGTCTAACACACTCACTTCTCATGTAAGAACCTCATGGCCACAGTGGACTTTAAAAATACATATGGTGAGGCCCCTGGGTAGCTCAGTTGGTTGAGCATCCAACTCTTAATGTCATCCTACGTAAGGAGCACACAGTTGCTGAGAATGAGTCCCACACTGAGCTCAGCTTGGAGAGCAGAGTCTGCTTGGGATTCTCCCTCTCCCCCCTTCTCTCTCTGTCCCTCCCCCACTCATTCTCTCTCTCTCTCTCAAAATAAATAAATAATCTTTAAAAATATCTTAAAATACATGTAGTGTTATAAAATAAATCCCCAACAGTACAGTAATGTGGTACATTAAACAAGTTTTAAAACAAGTTCACACATCACTTGATGCTCCTTGAGCGAGTGTGGGTTGGTCTCAGTGACCTGTTTTTAAAGAACAGCATATGGCAAGACAATGGCATGTAAAATGTGAGATTAGTGCATAAACGGTGCTACAGCTTTTCCCTTGTGCACATACGCACACACTCACAAGCTTGGTGTCTGTCTCTGTCTCTCAGATCTCCTGCTCTGGAGGAAGCCAGATGCCATGTCATTTGGACCCTCAAGCAGCTCTATGAAGAGGTCTACACAGTCAGGTCTGAGGCCAGCAGCCATGTGAGTGAGCCATTTGGTAAGAGCCCCAGCCAAGCTTTCAGATGACTGCAGCTCTGGCCATTACCTGCTCACACCCTCATGAGAGACCCTGAACCAGAACCACCTGGCTAAGCTATCCTCAATTTTTGACCCAAAGAACCAGTGCAGTAATAAACATTTATTTTATGTAGCTAAGATACGGGGTGATTTGTTAGGCAGCAATTGATAATTAACAAAAGTAGTATGGTATATATAATTTCTAAATAAACATACCTAATGGGGAGTACCTGTTCAAGATTTGTTTCACGTATGGTGTCAGTATGATGTCAAATTTAAAGGCCACTGTTATGGATTGAAGGCTGACCTAGAACCTTAGTTCTCGTTACCAGTAGAGGCAAGACTGGGCCAGAATCAAACATTCTTAAAAGCAGAGAAAGGACACTCAGAGCATTCTTTTTGACTCCTGTCCTCTGGATGACAGCCTATAATAAGGACAGGGTCTTCAGGAATTTGGTCCAAGGCACTAAGATTTAGGAAAATGCAAAAAGTTAAATGGTTTTCCAAGGATGGTTGAAATTTTAAACCACATTCACCACTTGAGCAGTCTCTGGAGGTTGACGGAAACAGAGACCTCAGGTTAAGCACAGGGAGTAATCACAGTGTTAGAGAAACCAGTCCCAAGGTGACTGAGCAGGTTTAAACCTACCGGAGAGGCCTCCACTCCTGCAGGGGCTCCTTTCCCAGAATCTCCTATGCCAGATGTAGATGTAGTCTTCTTCCTCTCAGCACTCCGAGTGGGAGAAGACTTGTAAGAAGATTTAAGAGGGCCAGCAGGAGCTACACGAGGACAGGTATGGGATACTAGAGAGTTACAATGTCACAGCCAAAGAGATGGGGAGCACAGATAGAAAAAGTAGGGGGAGCAAGTAGGGGGAGTAGAGAATTGGGAAGAACACATTTCTGTTAAAATGTGACACATCTCTAAATATCACCAAACTTTTTCTAATATATATGCAGAATAGATGCTATCTGGAAAGACTCCCATATATAGTGCTCAAGAGCCCAGTTCATTTCATGAGTTCAAAGTCTGGGCTTTGGAACCAGACAGAACTAGCACTGACACCAAACAGCTGGATCACCTTGGGCAGGTTACTTAATCTCTCTAAATGTCAATTTCCTTGTGCAATTAGAGTTAACATAGCAGGCTTGACTACTGTCCTTGGAGAGGCCTGTTTACAAGGTTGTCCCTTAATCAACACCTGGGAACTTAGATTTCAGAAGGTCTCTTACCACTAACTGACTAGTAGTTCACTGTGCTTCTGCTGTTTGTACAAACTATACGTCTTACCCTGGAATCCGGGTATATAATTGACAGAGGATGCCTAAGTGACCAGCCCTCAATAAAAACCCTGGGTACCGAGTCTCTAGCGCGCTCTCCTGGTTGGCAACGTTTCACATGTGTTATCACAGCTCATTGCTGGGGTAAGTAAGCACGTCCTGTGTCACTCCACTGGGAGAGGACTCCTGGAAACTTGCACCTGGTGTCCTCTGGACTCTGTGTGCCAGTCCCCTCTGCTAATGTGCTGTGCAGTCTTCCACTATAGCACATCACAGCTGTCAGTGCCACCATATGCTGCGTCCTGGCCTATCACAAAACCTGGGGCTGGTTTGGGGACCCTGATACAACTGGTGCCAGAAGCAGGAATTATGACCTTGATTTACTGACATACGGTACAAGTGATGTGTGAAAAAGAAAGGCCAAAGGATGGAGGATGGTGACCTCCTGGTGCCTGGTGGCTATGGAGTCAGCTACCATGCCACACAGCAACCAAGGTGTTGTATGTTGCAAGAGGTCAAACACCTATGCTATTTGAAGATAACCCATCCAACTCCAAGGGCTGGCTGGCTGAATCCCCTGGCTGTTTTTGGCCACACTGGCTAAGGTAAGGGGAAGCAAGGGGAAAAGTACAACCCAGGTGATGTCTTTGCTTTTTGTTTTCTCCTCCAAGTGGGAATGAGACATAACCTCCTTGTTTTTTGCCATTGGTGGTTTGGCTGGAACTTAAAACTCTAAATACTGGAACCAGAATAAACCTTCCTACCTGATGATTTTTTTGTTGACTTATGCATAATGAGCCTCTGGGGAAAAGGAGACATGAAAAGAAAGCTATCTCCAGACAGAGAGATACATTTGGAGTTTTAAAAATCAATCCGGGACTATTACAGATATAGAACATCCCCCACCCCCATAGGACCTAGGCCTGTGAAAGTATCCCGGATGCTGGCTGTACCACCTGGGTCACAGACAAATGCTCACAGGAAAGAGCCTGTTTTCTGATGGGATCGTCTGACATGGGACTGCTGGTCACTCTCAATTTCTGATGCAGAGCCTAATTAGATCCCCCTAACTTGTGATTCCTGCTGCAGCCGTGGGCTGGTACAGGGAGTGTGACCCCTTCACCCAGCCCTGAGGATGAGACTTAACACCTGCTGACAAGATGTCTGCTATTTGACTTGCTGGCATGAAAGTGTGGAACAATGGACTGGGTGGGAGTCTGACTCTACTTCCCTCCCTTCCCTTTCTCCTGCTACACACAGCTCAGGAAGGCAATCTGTTAAATGCACATGTTCCCAGGGAGGGATTGCTTTTCTCTAGGATACTCCCTGGATAAATTAATAAGACTACAGAGATGGCAGGTGATGCAAACTTTTCTTGAAATTTTTCTTTTGAAAATTCAGGATTTTGCTCCTGAACATGAGGTGTCTTTCTGATTAAGTTAAAATTTTTTGTAAAAATGCTCTTGTCCTTACATTCAACCTTTCCTTATGAAAGGTTATTTTAAAAATAGATGATGACTGAGAAAATGTAAAGTTTCAATTACTGAACGGGGCATGCTGATAACAATTAAAAAATCCCCAACAAAACCTAGCACCTGGAGTGTTGCCAGGGAGGGGAAGGACATTTGTGATTTCTATTTTCCAGAACTGTTCCTGAGAACTCTCCCTTCTTCCTGAGGAAAAACCACGTGCCTTTGCCAGCTGCTGTGAGTGCTTCAGATTGCAAGTGGACTGTGGAGCCCAGGTTGCATGTGACAATGGGACTGTGAGCCACAGTCCCTAAAGACACCTCCATATGCTGTCTGTACTCAGCAGGCAACAAACTCGTGTTGCTGCCAGAACTGTTTAGAAGCGGCCATCTCAGGCAGTCCCTCTGAAAGCAAGGACCCAGTTGAATTCCTCGCGCCAGACTAAGAATCCTGGGGCAGGAGGAACCTTGGTGGGATAGACGCAAAGGGGGTCTGGTCGGTTGCCCTGTAGTGGCTGACCAATGTACATCCTGCTGGGGGCGCCCCAACACTGTAAAGTGTCTCCAGGGGACAGGTGTGCCCTCAGGAATTAGATTTCTTAAGTGTGTGTTCTGACGACTGTGATACTGCCTCTGCCCTGAAAGACTCTGGGACAGCTTTGCTATACTGGCCAGGATCAGGCTGGGCTGGGCCTGAACTGGTGCCTCAGGCCAGGTTAAAAAAAGAAAAGAGGTTCGTATAGAAAGTTACTGAGGAAGTCACCTGGATTTCTAAGACAGGCCTTTATGGCTAATGGTCCGTGTTTTAACTGGCTACGTCCAGAACCTCTAAAGGACATAAGTGAGGTTAATACCATAGATGGCCTCAACCTGCATATAGAATCCTGCTGATGACAATTCTGGTATAAAGATGCTTTCACCAAGGACCGAGGGGATGGACTGTGCAGAAAAGAAATACATAGCAGGTCTGACTGCTGTCCTTGGAAAGGCTGACTTACAAGGTTGGCCCTGGCATCAGGGAATTTGGATTTCAGAAGGGTTCCCACCATTAACTGATAAGAGTGGCTCAAGGTGTCTAAGCTGTTTGTACAAATAGCATGATCTACGCTGAACACTTGCTTTCCTTCCGACACTCTGGAATTTGGGTGTGTACCAGGCAGGGGATACCTATGTGACCATCCTCCAATAAAAACTGTGGGCACTGAGTCTCTAATAAGCTTCCTTGGTAGGTAACACTTCATACATGCCACAACTCATTGCTGAGGGAATGTGCCCTATGTGCTCCAGTGAAAGAGGACTCTGGAAGCCTGTTCCTCAGACTTCATCCTAAGGCCTTTACCTTTTGCTGATTTTGTTCTGTAATAAACCACAGTTGGGAGTACTCCTAGAGAATCAGTGACCTTGCAAGTGGTCTTGGGGACTTCCTGACACATTCCTTGTTCTCAAAAGAGATATTTCCTACTTCCCAGAAATTTTTTTCTGTTTAACAATAATTCATGTACCAGAAAATTATCTTTTAAAAAGTTCACAATTTAGTGGTATTTAGTTTATTCACAAGTTGTGCAATTATAACTACAGTCTAATTCCAGAACATTACCCCCAAAACCAACCCTGTACCCATTAAGCATTCATTCCTCCTCCCCTTTCCCCCAGTCCCTAGCAACCACTAATATACTGTCTTTCTGGATTTGCTTATTCTGGACAATTCATATAAATGGAATAATAGAATCTGTAGAGCATTTGTGTCTGGCTTCTTTCATTAAGCATAATGTTTTCAAGGTTCATCAAGTAGCATGTATCAGTACTTCATTTTATAGCTGAGTAATATTCCATTTTATGGATATACCATATTTTGTTTTATCCATTCATCTTTTGATGGACACTGAGTTGTTTCCACTTTGTGGCTAATATGAATAATGCTGCTAAGAACTACTCAGGTACAAGTTTTTGTGTGTTTTCAATTTTCTTGGGCCTATACATAAGAGTCCAATTGCTAGGTCACATGGTAACTCTATGTTTAACTTTTTGAGAAACTTGCCAGACGGCTTTCCAAAACAAGTATGCCGTTTTACATTCCCCCCAATGTATGAATGTTACAGTTTCTCCATATCCTTGTGAACACTTACTATTTTCCCTTTTTTCTTTAAATTTTAGCCATCCTAATAAGTGTGAAGTGATATCTCATTGTGGTTTTGATATACATTTCCATAATGTCTAATGAGTTTGAGCATCTTGTCATGTGTTTACTGGCCATTTCTTTATCTTCTTTGGAGACAGTAGCACAACTACTCAGAAACTAGTAGGTTGTTTCTAGAAATTAGAAGTCGATAGAGGATTATATGTCATTTATATGTCATTTAACTGAATACACTATGTTGGGAACTAATGTGGACAAAGTGTTGCTAATCTGCAAACAGAGAATGCCAGCCCTCATTCATCTTGCCATGACAATTTGATCCTATTTGTCATAGGGTGGCCGGGAATTTCTCAGACTTCATTGTGTCTGTCTTCCTTACAAGCTCCCAGGTGACACCAATATTGATGGTCCATGGGCCACTCCTTGAGTCGTAAAGCTCTAGAAGTTTGAGGTCTTACTATTGTAGTCACCGTCCTATCTCATTTAATTCTCATGGCAGTTTAAAGTAATTCAATTTTATAGATAAGGAAACTAAACCTTAGAGAGATTAATTAGTTTACCCAAAGTGGTAAGAGCTAGTAAGTGGTAAATCTGGTTTGGTATTCCAGACACTGTGCTTTATAGGCTACTTTGCCAAATCACTCTTTAAAAAAGTCTACTAACCTCCAGAGCTTATGAAATAGACTTTTTTCCCTAATCCACACGCCCTCAATCATAAAATAATTTACTCACCTCTGTGACACTTAAAAAAAAACCCACAGCAACAGCAAAACACTGGTGGGTAGAAAATGTTATTAACCACTGAAGACATTTCACAAAGTAAGCAAATGGGAAACAAAATACAAAAATTCAACAACAATTCATAGGTCAACCAACATCACTTTGGGCATTTTCCTCAGTGTCACCAGCTTGGCCTCTTTTACCTGAATCACTGGCCTGCTCAGAGAGCATGAGTGCACTTCTGCTTCTGGCTAAAGAAGCCTGTGTGGGTGTCAACAGTCGCGTAATAAGAAAGGTTTCCATGGGACTAAGGTGTGTGCGATGAGCTGAGGGGTGGAATCAAATGAAAATTTTAAAAAGCAAAATTAAAACAAAATAAAATTTAAAACAACACAGTGCATGATGCAGAGTAACTTTTGGGTGGCAGAATGAAGGTGGAAAATAAAAATACCCTAGCAAAGGATGGCTTTGGAGTTCATCATAGTAAAATAAAACAATGATGTGTCATTTGGAATTTGGGAGAATGTGGTAATTCTTTTGGGGTGCCAGAATTCACTCAATATTACCTGTATCACGTGAAGAGAATTAGCCCATCTCCCAAGATGTAATATGGACTCAAGAAACCATTTACTCACCCAGTAGATCTAACATTGAAAAAACAGATTACTCCTATGAAACACTTTAGGACCTCTGTTAAAAAACATTTCATTATACACTCATTTTGTTAATCTGTATAAATATGTATCCATTCATACTTTTTCCATGTAAATAAGGGCAAAAATTAAGTAAGAATCACAAAAATAGAAATAGCCAACTGATTATCAGCTTTAATGGAAGTAGTAGTGGTCATAATTTAAAATTCAGTAACCAAAATGTCATTTTGATGGCTTTAAAATATATTATATGGTAACTAACTTTTCCATTACTTTGAATTTTTGGGTACCCATTAGCCAGTAAACAGTCTGGGAACTGAAAATTTTCAATTTATATTCCACAAGCAGATAATTCAGTTGCCAAGAATATGTAATAACATACTGATATCTTTACATAGTAATCATTGGAAATGCGAATTTAACACCAATTTGTAACCATGTGAATTAACGAAAACATGGAATACACTCACTATGAAACAGCTACACAGACTGAAGAACAAGTAGATGTTTTCTCATTCATCTCTCAATTAATTCAAGGTTTCCAGCATTCAGTTTACCCATGAACTGCATCAGAGATCAACAACACTGACACTTATGGGGTCTCTGACCTGACAGGCCTCTATGCTGGAGATGCAAGGTCAATGCCAGTGAAAAACAATAGAAAGGCATACTGCCCTATTCAAAGTCAAAAATACTTCCCTGCTTGCCCCTTGACAATGCTTGACCTGTTAAATACTTCACTGGCACCTGATTCTTCTCCAGTTGATACTTTAAAATATGTGTTTAGGGGTGCCTGGGTGGTTGAGTGTGCCAAGCGACCAATTATAGCTCAGGTCATGACCTCGAGGTCTGTGAGTTTGAGCCCCATATCAGGCTCTGTGCTAACAGCTCAGAGCCTGGGGCCTGCTTCGGATTCTGTGTCTCCCTCTCTCTGCCCCTCCCCCATTCACATTCTGTCTCTCTCAAAAATAAACATAAAAAATTTTTTAAATAATAAAATACATATTTAATGCATGGAGAGCATCCTTCTCTTCCCTAAGCTATATACTCTAAAGGTATAAATTCCTACTTTTAGTGACTTATCTGAGCCTCAATTAGAACATAAGCAGTTTGGAATCTATTCAGTTTCTGGAACTGGCACACATCCTATACATACCATCTTCCACCTCAAAATGAGTACCGGAACAGGGCACCATCCTTTTCCCCTTTTAAAGGCTTCATATTAGTTCTGAATTTGTTTTCAAACAGAAATGGGCAGGCCTCCAAACCAAAGACAATAGCAGAGCCCCATTTTTTTGATATATCTAGGTTTTACATGAACTTCTGCCTGATGAGTTCTGCTGTTTCTGGCTAATCAACTAGATCACATCAATCAATAACTTGGCAGTTAATTTTTTAACAGTCTTCTCTGCTCACTGGTCAATTCACTCTAGGGCAGGATAACTCCTACATGCATTGTAGAAAATGGAACAGTCTCTTTCAGACTAAAAGAATATCATTAATTCCCTAATTATTCAACAATGATCTGGTTCTAAAGAATGATGCTACTTTCCAAAGTCCCATTAAATGAGGTACTGGGGCTCCCACATTCAGACCACAAGGCCAGGAAAATGGAGGTATTTGCAGAAGGCTCAAGGTGCTCTCACAAAGACTGACGTTAAGACGCTCACACTAGAAAAGAAAACTACAGAGACCAGGTCTACACGTTCACTTGCCTCGGTCTGGGGAATAGGATATTGCCACGGTAGATGAAGACAGGCGCTTACTCATGGGAGGCTCCGTCTGCTTTGGCAAATTCATGGTTGATGTTGAAAGTTTGTCACCTGCTGCAGAGAAACGCATTAAAGACATTGGTATTCACACCACTGTAGACCAAGAAACACATATCCCAAAGTGTTCTTCCTGTCCTCATCCACACGCCTCCTACACTGCTGTGGCATAGCACACCGCCTCCCATCATCCTGCTACATACTTAGCCTATCTGGAAATGCCCAGGCCATGGCAGCCATCAATGGGAAGCAAGATCTTCTCTTCAATTTCAAATGTCCAACCTCACTCAACTGTTCAACTAAAGCCATGGTAATCCCACCAGCAAATCAATTCTTTGTATCCAGGGACTTTTAAGCATATTCAGATCACACAAGAACAAAACCAATCTAGATGCAGAGACAAATCACCACTGGAAAATGTCCTTTGGTCTGAGACTGAGCTGAAACCAGACTTTTTCTGATGGTTATCTATAGGCTCACGTTGGAAAGAGAAGTAACACGTACTGCAAGGAGCTGTACTTAAAGCAGAACCACCTTTGGCAGTTAGTTTCTTCCTCTTCTCAAGAGATAGGATCACAATGCCCCTTTCTCTAATGCTGTGACTATTTATGGTTAGGATTTGGTGTTCTTAACTTCCAGCCATTATTTTATTTTAGACTGGTTTCTAAATTAAACCATTATAGCAAAGGAAGAGGTGCTGATAGTGCCCTGCCATGCCCTAGCAAAGCCTGAGGCAAAAGGAAAGATGTATGCCCTTGGCTTTAACAGAAGCAAACTCATTAATATTTTCAGGATCTACTCCTCTCTTCGTATTGTTTTCAAATGTGAAAACTGCCATGTTTTACAATGTGTCCTCAGCAAGTGACAATCTTAAATAATTTTCATTGTCTTAACCTGGAGTGAAATTATAATAAATTCTATTTTGGTATAAATAAAATATTTAAATTTAAAATGATCTGAGTTTTGGGGCACCTGGGTGGCTCAGTCAGTTAAGCATCCAACTTAGGCTCGGGTCATGATCTCACAGTTCATGACTTTGAGCCCCACGTCAGGCTCTGTGCTGACAGCTTAGAGCCTGGGGTCTGCTTCACATTATGTGTCTCCCTCTCTCCCTTTCTTTCTCTCTCTGCCCCTCCCCCACTCATGCTCTGTCTCTCTTTATTTAAAAATAAATAAAAACATTAAAAAGAATTTTAAATGCTGTTTTAAAAGACCTACTAAATTTTTCAGCATTTTTTCCAAGTACTTCAATATTAACCAGGAGAAATGACATAAAACCAAGTGTAAAAGGGTACACATCTCCCCTTTTGCTGCAGGCTCTAATATGGCTGGCTCAGTATGGTACACGCATTTAGAAACTGGATATTTTGCTCATCATGGATTATTCTGCATTCATTTAGATTTATTGAAATATTATTTCATCTTGATAATTGAAATTTTTGGTGCTGCTTCAAACTGTGTGCATGAGTCATGTATTGTGCTTGCCTGCCCTGGGTGTGATTCCTAAGGGGCAACTGTCAACTCTACCCAATGCCCCTCTCTGTTAGGGAAAGACCAGTGCCACACCACGGTTAACTTGGCCCATGCAGCAAAGTCTCTGCTACTCAGCACCATCAGTAAGGATTTTTCTTTGTCAGAGGAATGCTGGAAACCAAGGATATTTATTCCTACTGCTGTAATTTGACCTTCTGTATTGCTGGTAAATATTGCATCCCTTTTACATCTTGTTTTTTTCTTTGCCAGCCAAAGATGGATTAAACTTCTAAAGTCTTTATTAAATGGAAGCTAAATTTTACTAATTTTGCTCTTGTTTTAGACCCTCAGAATTTCCCAGGCCAAAAACAGAGAGCCTATTAGATAGGCTTATCTCCTTTGTATTCCCAGCATTGGTACTGATAAACTCACTACCACTCTGTCTCAAACACCTCTACCAGGAATCTGTCACATTAACACCCAGAACTCTTTAAGGGCACAAGTTTTGGTAACCAGAAGTGACTGAAACACCTTACTACTTCATGCCTAAAACCAGTAATTAATGAGAGTATTAAAGATCTAAATGCACAAAAGTCAAACACTGACAAGACTTTCAAGACAGAAGTTGGTGAGCTAAGGATGAAATGTCTCTAGGGCACTAGGGTGTATGGCATGCACAGCTCCACAATGACAGAGGAACAAAGAAATATGGGCATGTCATTCACATTTCTAGAAAAAAGCTCTAAGGGGTCAATCTAAGAAATCAATTGTAAGAGTGCTTGAGACAGACACGGTAATGGAGGATGATCAGAACAGTCATCACAAAACGCCATGGCACGGTGAAGCTCGGGTATACCGTTGGTGGACTCGGCAGCGGTGGCACTGGTCCCCGGGTCCGGAGGTAGGGTGCTGGAGGCTAAACCTAGAGGAGGGGGTGGGGTATTTTCTGATTCACCTACACAGCAAAAAAATCAGAGCACAGAGAGGTAAAAGGAAAAAGTCCCAATTTCTGGTTGACTTTAGTTCCTAACTAGGAAATTAGAAAAAGTAAATGAAATAGGTTATTGACTTCTCTAAAAGAAAATAAAGTATATTCACTGACAGAGGTTAAAAGCAGAATACAGGAAAGATAAGAAACTGTACTACAAATGGAATCCATTTGTTTTCAGAAAGAGCTAGTATACAACTCCTGTGTAACAGAATAACAAAATCACAGAAAAGAAGGCACTGAAGAGAGAGAAAAGCTACCCAGAGACTAGTAACAATCCACACGTTACATTAAGCACTTGAAAATTTAAAGATGAGCATGAACTGGAAAATGAAATAAATAAGTCACCTTGAAACAAAATTGAAAGAGCAACAAAAATTAATAATGAGGAGGGAAAAGCCCCAGCCCCTTTTGGAGGGTAACCGCTGCTCGGGCTTTCCCGGCCACACTGCAGTAATGACTGAGGCTACTGCCACTTGAACTTCCCTGAAATCAGAGTATAGCTAGGCTTGCCGGGTGCACCTGGTTAACCAGGCTCTGCATTCATTTTCTTTGTTTTTCTTTTGCTTTACCTCAAAAAGCCCAGTTACTGTATCAACTGCTGTTTGCTAGCAAAAATGAGAAATACATACACAGGAAGGTTGGCATCACATCTGAAAAAGGCACCTGCAGATAACTACAAAGCATGCCCCAGATCCTGCAGGCACCAGCCTGTGCCCATCATCTCCTGTTTGCCCCGTGATCTCCCACCTGGACCCTGCAATGCAGGGACAGCCCTGCACTCACCATCACGTCCTCCGGGTCCCGCGGCCAGGGAAGCTCCCCAAGAGCACTTCTTCTTCATCTCCAGTTGCTGCGTACGCTCCAGGGACCTGCGCATCATCGCCTCCAGCCGCTCCTGCCCAGTTCACGCAAGAGAGAGCGACATCAACCACCCGGCCCCACTGTGCTGCTGCGCTTCAGTGCGCAGGGTGAGTCACCAAATGGGGCTCTCTGTGCTAAGCAGCCAAAACCTAGGCACACGTGCTCTTCATCACAGCAGTGAGATCTTAGTGGGTGGAGAGTAAACAATGCAGCTAGTGCTGGCTCCCAGCCCCGGGGGGGGGGGGGGGGGGGGGGGGGGACCGGCTGCTGCAGCAGCCAGGCCTTGATTTGCTTAAGAATAATGCCAGACAAGCATTAACTCCTTCGGGCCTGTCTCACGTCCCATTTTGCCCTTTCTAGTAGAACTGGAATTGTGCTCTGGAACCAAGTGCATTCTCTCTACTAAAAGAGCACAATGCATTCTGATTTGAGAAAATTTAAATTAAAATATAATTTGAATTTTTGTAGCCTTAAACATAACTTTTTGGAGTACACACACATGGCTTTGAGATCTATTTTACCAAGCTCCATTTTCATCTTAGAACTTCTTAAAGGAGAATCAATCGTTTTCTACACTGTAACATTTTCCTGCTACACAGTATTCCAGGCATAGTGTGGCATATTTAAAAATTTAAAAGAGACAAGAGTAGGGAACTTTCTGGTACAAAACAAAGCATCTATGCATTCTCAAGAGTTAGATAGGGGGCAGGGAGAACTAAACACTTTTTAGCCAAAAGAGGGGGGAAGGAGCTTTTCTCCTACCAGAGCATTTATTAAAAAGCACTCTCCTGTGTCAACTAAAGTGTTATTTTCATAAACTTGGGTCTGATTGCTGGCAAATATTTCCCTGGCACTGGAGTGAAGCTGTTCTTATTTTGCATTCTCCATCACCCCAGTGACACAGCAAATACCAAATCCTCTCCCTGCCTCTACTGGAGAAAGCCCAAAGCAAGGTAAACAGGTACATGCTGATGACGTTTTGCCTTCAAAAAAGCCAACCCTGAGGCGCTCTAGGAACTGGGCTAATCCTAGCCCAATTCTAAACAAAAAGATACCTATTTTCTCACGGCTTGAATAAAAAGCAAGCAAAATTAATTCAGGGAAGCACCAACTGAGTAACCATGACTTAAAAATCAGGGCAAGACTCCTTTATTTTACTTACTAAACACAGGTCACTTAGGAAGTGTCTGGATCTACCCCTTCTGTCTATACCAGAGAGATGGGATGAGCATTATCTATATCTAAGCTTCCTTTGCATAATTTTTCTCTGAATAGCACTTTGCTAAGACCTGTTCTCTCCAGGGACATCTGAGTAAAAGGGATTTTTTTTTCCCTCCTGTAAACCTCAGATTTTTATTTGCTCTAGTTTTTGGCCGAGGCTCCACAATCATGAGTGTGCATTTCCTAGCAAAGTCCTGTCTTCCTGACCCTGGCCCATTAAATTCTGACAGCCAATCCCCAGAGCCTACCCAAGAAAAGTTGGGGGTTTGGCGGAACTAGAACTTCTTGACTATTTGACACTTGAAATACGGTCGCTTGAGACCAGTACTGAAAATTATTTCATGATATGGATTTAACATAAAGGATTTAACCAATGAACTAATATGAGTGTTGAAATCTTTTACCTTGAGTGAATTTAGTATTGAGTGGGTTATGAGAGATTTCCTAAAGGCCAGAAGGACCTCACAAGACAGTCCTTCATTTACTAGGAGACCAATAACAATAAAGAATACCAAGACTTGTTAGCCAAACTGAGCAGCTAGATAGGAGTATGATTACAAGGGAATGCTCACCCAAAGCCAGACCTACTCCTGGACGGTTCAGTTACCTTAAAAAAAAACTCTCTGCCATCCACCCCTGCCCACTGAGCTGCTCCAAATTCCACTGTTAGAGATACATTCCTTTGAATCATAAGCAGGTTTATGAAAAGGAAGCTATCCCTAAGAGAAGTCTCAATTACTCTGTGTCACCCACTTTTGCAGAGATGATGAAAAATAGGTGGTAATCAAACTCTATGGTATAGACTTATGGAACCTAAAGTCTTAAGAATGGAGTAATTGAGGCATGTCAAAGCACTGGTCCACTTCACTCTTGTTAGAGGTCAGTCCTATAGAGTATTACCATCTGTGTGTGTGTGTGTGTGTGTGTGTGTGTGTGTGTGTGTGTGTGTGTGAGAGAGAGAGAGAGAGAGAGAGAGAGAGAGAGAGAGAGAGAGAGAGAGAGAGAGACTTTTCTCCTCCTTCACTGGATGGAATGGAAACAATCCTAGATTTGGAGTCAGTAAATATGGATTCAAATTGCACCTCTGTGTGCCACTTTTTAGCTCTATGACCTTGAGTTAATTGTTTAACATCCTTGGGCATCAGTTTCCTATCTATAAATGGGGATGATACTGATATTTTTGTAAACCCCCATGTATACACACCTAATAAAAGTTTTTTTTCTCATGTTAAAAATAGTGGGGATAACATTACCGGTACCACCAGATCACTCAAGTCTATGAGACAATAACTAGGATAGTAAATCCTTAACCAACACTAGCTGAATCCAAGTTTGAAGAGGAAAATTATTATTTTTTAAATTTATATTTATTATTGAGAGCGAGCGAGGGAGCACACAAGTGGGGGAAGGGCAGAGACAGGAAATCAGAATCTGAAGCAGGCTCTGGGCTCTTAGCTGTCAGCACAAAGCCCAATGCAGGGCTTGAACCCACAAACAGTGAGATCATGACCTGAGCCAAAGCCGAACACTTAACTGACTGAACCACCCAGGTACTTCTAACAATTTACATTTCTAACAAGGTCTCAGGTGATGCAGATGCTGCTGGTCCTGGGACCTCAGAGTGAGAACCACTGGTTAGAGGAAAGCATAAGAGAGTGTAAGAGTTCATAAGAGAGCATGCAAGAAAGTTCAATCACACCAGAAGAACAATATTAATAAATATTATAGCTGCATACTGCATACTGAAATTCCTGCCAAGTTCTTGTTCTCCTGAGCACCACTGGGTGATCAACAGAGGATGGGCAAAGCACAAGGCAGATTCTTGTCCTCAGAATGTCCTCTACCGGGTACACCTTAGTGGAAGAAAGGAATGAGGGGACCTTAGCCTTGACCCCTTTAGCTCTGGCCTTAGGTCTGCCTAGATGAATTCAGAAGAGAACCAAGACCGAGGTGACCCACAGGGCTGGCTGAGGAGTGTAAAAGGCCTCCAGCAGGACACCGTCCAGGTACTGTTGATGACCCACATAGCATCTCTAGCAGGAGTGGAGAGCTGGCTGTGCCTTTTCCACTATCCCTACTATTACTACATGTGTTCTGGGGAAGACAGTGTGGGGACAAGACCCCAAGAAGTTCTCAGCAGGGTTCTGCAGAAGGTCTTTGTCTTTACAAACAGATGTAAAGGCCAGAAGGCCATGTAGTCACCATGGCCCCATGCAAGCCAATGCGCTCTGAGAGTGGCTAGCTCTCAGCTTAGTAAATTTTTTTTTAGGTAAGTTCAGAAATTTCTTGCTTTTACAGTCAGCCTGGTGGATTTTGCCAAGTATCAAGCAATAAGAGTATGAGAAGTTGTGACATGTCAAAAAAAAAAAAACCCACAGAGATGAAGCTACTCTTTGAAATGGTCCTTCCTGGTTAACTGCTTAACATGAGGAACATGGAGTTGGTTTCACCAAATTCCATTTCTCAGGGCCTCTAGTCAGGAAACTATAATTCTCCAAGTGGAGAATGGGTGAGTACACTGTGTTGTCAGCCTTAACCCAAATAGGTGACAAGGGTTTATTCCAGAAGCCCACGTCTTGGAAGCTGTGTGGCATGTAAGGGTTAGAAGAACCCACTGTGAGGAGAAAGGAGCCTTCAGTGAGAGGATGAGCTCACGGTCCTTATCTCAAGAGGACACTGGACACCCCCTTCCCCAGGATAGGCCTGATCAGCCTCCAGCCCTCCCAGTCTTCTGGAAGCTAGGCTGTTTGTGGTGTCCACTTCTGTACTGATAGATAGGAAGCCTCCTGGCCATGTCTGCGCCTTACCCACAGACATGAGGAGTTACCAAGAGTGATATCATGGCAACTCTAGGGACACAGAGGCAGAACAGGGCTAGGAGGGAGGTGTGGAGTCAACACACCTATATCAGACCTAATATCAGACCCAGAGATGTAAGATTTGATGGGAACCCGAACACTTTCTAATAAGCTACAGAAGCAAAATAGGCTGCAACGGTATGAACCATTCCTGCAGAGGCTTTTCCCTGGCTGACAGACAGAACATGACAAGAACGAGAAAACACTGGAGCATCTCCACAGCCATGTGCCAAGCAGGCAGCAGCCCTGCTGAAGATCTCCATCAAACCATGCAGGCAAATGCAGGCAGTTTCCTTTGGAAAGGGGTTCCTGCAGTGTAGACCCAACCATCCTCTCCCAAGATCACCCACAAGAATGCCAAACATATCTAGTACCAGCAGACTGCTGACGCTGATGTGGTTACCGGGTTGGCCTGTATGTGGAAAGTCCCTAAGCTCCACCTGGGACTCTGGGGTCCCTGAGGGTGGGAGGAGTGGCAGAGGAAGGCTGCTGTTTCCTTGTGTTGCTACACAACCACGGGAGGCCCAGCTCTCAGTCCCGCCCTTCTGTGTCTGGGGAGAAAAGGGAAGCAAGCTCAGATTGCTTGTGTCGTGACAAAGGCCAGGCTGTATCCCCCACTCTCCACCATCACCCATGTTAGGGATGAAAGGAAACACACAAAGCAAATAGAAAATTATCTGGAAGTGCAATCACTAAAGATTCAGCTGAAGTCACAAAGGGAGTCTAACATTTCTGAACATTATTCTGTATAAGGTGCTTTGCTGGGCACTTACACAAAAGCCATTTCCTTGGGGCACCTGAATGACTCAGTTGGCTGAGCATCTGACTTTGGCTCAGGTCATGATCTCACGGTTTATGAGTTCAAGCCCCACACTGGGTTCTGTGCTGACATCTGGAACCTGCTTCAGATGCTGTGTCTCCCTCTCTTTCTGCCCCTCCCCCGCTTGTGCTTGGTCTCCCTCTCCCTCTCTCTCAAAAATAAATAAACATTTTAAAAAATTATTAAAAAAGTCATTTGGGACCCCCTCTATTTTGGGCTCAGGAGAGTAAGTTAGGGGGTGATGAGGAGCTATGTGGCTCGCCTCTGGCTACCAGCTGCCCAGTAGTAGAGCTGGGGCTGGCACAGGGAGTGGAGGAAGCCAGGCAGACATCAGACCAAAGCCAGAAATGGCAAAGTAGGGCTAAGGCCCTTGAGATGACTTTCATTTGCTACAAGGAACAAAGAAATCGTATTGTATCATATTGCATTGTATTTTAGAGAGAGTGCATGGGTGGGGGAGAGGGGCAAAGGAACAGAGAGAGAGAGAATGCATGCGCGCCAAGCAGGCTCCACACTCAGTGCAGAGCCTGATGCAGGGTTCAATCCCACAACCCTGGGATCATGACCTGAGCCAAAATCCAGAGTTGGACGCTCAATTCACCCAGGCGCCACAAAAATCCCCATTTAAATAAGTGCTATGTAGGCAAAGATGGGTCTAAACCTGTGTGTGTGGGTGTGTGTGTGGGTGTGTGTGTGTGTGTGCGGTATGCACATGTTCATGTTTTTTAAATTTAAAAAAGAGGAAGGGGCAAAGATGTAAAGTGATAAACCATTAAAAAATTAAAAAGATACCAAATTTACACAAATGTCTCTGAATCCTATAGTGCTAGTGATGAACAAACCTCTATATTGTTCATACTAAATGATGAGTCATTATATCTTACGAATAAAAAATGATCATCACCTGATACAAGGCTATGATTACATCCTTAAAATATACTTGTTAAGAAAATCTATACCCCAAAAATGCTTTCTAAATATACTTTCAAAGTTTAGTAATAAAGGACTCTGCAGAGGTAATTACATTCCATTTCTTTTTAAAAAGGTAACTGGAGAAAAAGGATGATTAAAGCAAAGAGCTGCATTAAAATTTAAATATACTAACATCAGGGCGCCTGGGTGGCTCAGTCAGTTAAGCATCCAACTTAGGCTCAGGTCATGAACTCACAGACTCTGGGTTCGAGCCCTGCACTGGGCTTTGTGCTGATAGCCCAGAGCCTGGAGCCTGCTTCTGATTCTGTGTAACCTTCTCTCTCTGCCCCCTCCTCTGCTCACTTTGTCTCTGTCTCTCAAAATAAAATGAAAAAATAAATATACTAGCTTCTTTGTAGTTGAAGGCCAACTGTTTGCTTTTCGAGCTATGAAATAAGAGGACTCATTACCCTGTGCCCTTACCCTCTCCTCTGCTTTCAGGTCCCTTACTCCAGCCTCATGTCTGCTCAAGAGGCATAGGCTCCCAGCACAACCCGCAGGGCTATATTAGCAGGCCCCTTTCCACAATACCTTCTGAGTCTCAAACTCAAAGAACATTACATCTGGAAGAGGCCTTGGAGGCTGCCAAATTCAACCCCTCACTTCAGAGATAAGCAAATTAGGCAAATATCCAGACAGGCCAATCGGCTTGTCCAAGGTCACAGAGCAAATTAACACATAAGTTGAATGGATAAGTTTCTTCATTCCTATCCCAGTGCTGCTTTCACTATACCACGTCCTGCTGCTAAGAGAAGGCATGGTAGTAGAGGTCTTCCGTACCCCCGAGCTGGGCAGCACACTCAGATGCCCTTGAGCACCAAGCCCCATGTGAGCTGCTGAGAGGCTTGGAGGTCCTTGGACCTTACCTCCTCCTCCCGGAGTTTCTGCTTCCTTTTCTCTTCCACGGCAGCCCTCTTCTGATCCTCCCGCTGCCGCTGCTCTTCCAGCTTCCGCCATCGTTCTTCGATTTGCTTTTCATACTGGAGCTTAGCTCTTTTCTGTTTCTCTAGGATCTGCTGCTCTCGGGCAGCTGGAGGAAGGAAAGCGGAAGAGAGGTGTCATTACCAGAGTACCCCACGCTGTTTGGATTAAGACCAAAATGTAGAAACAAGGGTGAGACCAAAAAAGGAGCTACAGTGACTGAGATGAAGGGTTCTGGCATCTCTGCCACTAGCTGGGTGACCCTGGGCATGCTAACCACATAATCTTTCTGCCTCAGTTTCCTCTTCTGTGAAGTGGGGACCATCATGTCTTCAAAATTGCAGTGTTGTGAAGATTAAATGAGGTAATGCATGGAAAGTGCACCATAACTGCTCTTACACATGGGAGCTACAACTATTACTATCATTAAGTCAGACTTGCCACAATGGACAAGCCACACACTAGTTTGAGAAATGAGTTCTAAAGGTACAGACACTAAAAAACATGTTAACTATTCATGTATCATACATAAGACATTGAGCTAGGCAAGGATGTATAAACTCAAGACATTCCTCCCAAGACATTTCCTAAGACTACCTATCTTGCTGTGTCAGGGAAGGATTCCCTGGGAGATGCAATGCATGAACCAACCACCAGGAGGCAATCGAGAAGAATGTGAAAGCTCATTTGTCTCAATTCAGTGGGGGAAACCACTATTTACCTACGCTCTCAGTACCCTGTGGGGAATATGTCATACCCCCCTGTCTATAGTCTGCAAGAGGTTAAAACAGCCGTTCTCAAATAGGTTCCCATTCTAACACAGAAAATGTCTTAACTGCTGATTTTCTCAGTTCTGATGATGGCCTTTCTAGATGCCCTGGAGAGAGCCTAAGTGAGAGCACATAATGGATGCCCAGGGGTGGGGGTGGGAGCAGTGATTGTTTCTCATTCTTTACCATCTTATCCACAGTCCCTAGCAGAGTGTCTGGAACACAGCAGAAGTTCAATGTTTGCTAAATAAGTAAATGAACTATTCTGCGAATTATATAACAATTGTGAATATGCCAGCCAAAGTGTAGATTTCTACCCTCCCACTTTATGTTCATCTAGCAACTGTCCTAGCTCTCTTCCCATTCAGTCATAAATTTCTAAGGATGTTCAGAAAACATACCACCACATCTTTATGCCCTTGGACCTAAACAGCCAAAGGGTACAACTTACCGAGACATTTTTCTCTCTCTTCTCGTCTTTCTTTAGCTAGCCTTTGTCTCTCATCAGATCTTAAAAATCCATCCATGCCTACAAAAAATATGACATAATAAAATTATTCTTCCCTCTTTCCCTATATGCTGAGTGCCAGAGGCTACCGGTCCCACACCCTGGGTCTGGCCACACACATACATCATCCATCACCATCACTTTCTCCATGGGGACTCAATCCACCATTCCATACCCCCCCCCCCCCCCCCCCCACACACAAGGCCAGGCCCTGAGAGCTGAGGGGTGACAGTCACAGCTTCACTCTCACCCACCACACTGTACTATAGTAGCCCCAATGCCAATCCTGAAGAACCACGCTGTCTCCCTAGTCCTCTGTCCCCAGGACTGGACCTAGAGGGAGTCAGAAAGTGCAATGAAGTGCCAGGGAGGTCTAGCAGTATCCAGAAAAGCACACCAGGTCTCCCTGAGCCTGGCTCCTAGGGGAGATGAGAAGCACAAAAGTAGACACAATTATTACAAAGGTAGTAAACATTCTATTTTCTGAAGGAAGCCAGCTGGGGAGGGTCATATACAAGCTCCTTGAGTAAGCACTGAGAAATACAACACTCAACTTTGACTTTGGTTCTGTTAAACATGTTCCAATGTCAATCTATTTTTTTTAATTTTTAAAAATATGTGTGTGTGAGTGTGAGAGAGAGAGAGAGAGGGAGAGAGACAGGGAGAGAGAGAGAGGGAGAGAGAATGAGAGAATGAATGAGAATGAGTGGAGGAGTGGCAGAGAGAGGGAGACAGAGAATCTGAAGCAGGCTCCAAGCTCTGAGCTGTCAGCACAGAGTCTGATGCAGGGCTCACACTTCTGAACCACGAGATTATGATCTGAGCCGAAGTCGGATGCTTACCTAACTGGGCCAGCCAGGTGCCCCTCAATCCTAGTACTTTGGAATAAAAAAGATAATGCGCTCCTGGTTGTCATTTAAATACCTAAAACAAAATGCAATCGATGACAGCCCCCCTCCACACTCCGTGCCACAAACTGTCCAGCAAATAACCCAGGAGGTCTACATTTCCACCCATCTTCTACAGGATCATAAAGAGCTTTCTGAATTAAATGATATTCATGGTCATTTTAGGATTAGAAATAATTCACCCAACTCAGTTACAACCAATCACTCAGGAGCATGACTTATACAATGTTCAGGCACAACATCTTGGAGAAACCAGCTTCTATGTTAGTACAACCAGAGTCACTTTCATGGTGCTGGGGCCCTCCTTTCTGGTAACATCACGTGCTGACTTCATTGTGTGCCCTGCTGCCACAATTACCGCACCCCTCTGGGGGAGGTTCCTGCGACTGTCCAGGGGAAAGATGTGGAGACTTGGACTCAGTGTAGGCAAGAGGAATGCAGACAGGGATGGATGTGATAAACACTGGATTGTCACAACTCTCCATGAGCACCTGATTTTGCAGCCTGGATTGTATATCAGGCATATTAAAGCTCAAGATTGAAATGCTAGAAAATCAACCTGGACTATAAGTGCCATTACTCATGTCTGTTTTTAGTCAACTCTTAATCATTATGATGCTACCAACAATATGATCATCATCAAGAATTTGAAGGCCCAATAGAGAGCAAACTGAGGGTGGATGGGGGTGGGGGTTGGTGAAAATGGGTGATAGGCATTGAGGCAGGCACTTGTTGGGATGAGTACTGGGTGTTGCATGTAAGTGATGAATCATGGGAATCTATGCCGGAAGCCAAGACTACACTGTATGTTAGCTAACTTGACAATAAATAAAAAATAAAAATAAAATAAACTGAGGACACTAATTTAAAAAAAGAATCTCAAGGTCCAATTTCTTAGATCATCAATGCTGGCGCCCCACAGTCTGATCTCAAACTCTCTTCCCAACTTGACCTCAGCGCTGCCCCTTTCTTCCACATACCTTCTAGCTCAAAATAACTCCTTCTCCCACATTCCCCTTGTACCTATTAAAACCCCACCCACCTTCAAGATCCCACAGTTCCCCAGACACCATGATGCTCTGTGCTCCCACACAGCTGGCAGAACCCTAATTTCATTCTTTTTGGCTGCAGAGTTCTCCTCTGACTCAGTCTCCCTGGGAGGAGGGAAAGGCTATAGAGGCAAAGGTGGCCTAAGTATTTCTGGGTCACCTCAGCTCAGGGCACTGTTTCCCAACAATGGGGGGGATATATAATGCTCAAAGGCAGGCATGTAGTCACTGAAAGGGAAACAAAACCAGGTTTCTCTTTTCTCCAGCACTTTCAGGGTGTAGTGTCTCCCTCAAGAGTTTAATTTTTTTATTAATTTTATTATAGTTTATTGTCAAGTTGGTTTCCATATAACACCCAGTGCTCACCCCAACAAGTGCCCTCCTCCAGGCCCATCACCCATTTCCCCTTCTCCCCCACCTCCATCCAACCTCCGTTTCTTCTTAGGATGTAAGAGTCTCTTATGGTTTGCCTCCCTCCCTCTCAACTATTTTTTCCCCTTCCCCACCACCATGATCCTCTGTTAAGTTACTCCTGTTCCATATATGAGTGAAAACATATAGCATCTGTCCTTCTCTGCCTGACTTACTTCACTTAGCATGACACCCTCAAGTTCCATCCACATTGCTACAAATGGACATATTTCATTCTTTCTCATTGCCATGTAGTATTCCATCATATACATAAACTACATCTTCTTGATCTTGGCTATTGTTTTTTTTTAATTTTTTTAATGTTTTTATTTATTTTTGATACAGAAATAGACAGAGCATGAGAGGGGGAGGGGCAGAGAGAGAAGGAGACACAGAACCGGAAGCAGGCTCCAGGCTCTGAGCTAGCTGTCAGCACAGAGCCTGACGCGGGGCTCGAACCCACGAACGTGAGATCTGACCGGAGCCGAAGCCGGACACTTAACCGACTGAGCCACCCAGGCACCCTGATCTTGGTTATTGTTGAAAGTGCTGCTATGAACATTGGGGTACATGTGCCTTTATGCATCAGCACTCCTGAATCCCTTGGATAAATTCCCAGCAGTGCTATTGCTGGGTCATAGGGGAGTTCTATTATTAATTTTTTGAGGAACCTCCACACTGTTTTCCAGAGCGGCTGCAGCAGTTTACATTCCCACCAGCAGTGTAGGAGGGTGCCCGTCTCTCCACATCCTCGCCAGCATCTATAGTCTCCTGATTTGTTCATTTTAGCCACTATGACTGGCGTGAGGTGGTATTTCAGTGTGGTTTTGATTCCTGGTTCCCTGATGATGAGTGATGCTGAGCATCATTTCATGTGTCTGCTGACCATCTGGATGTCCTCTTTGGAGAAGTGTCTGTTCATGTCTTCTGCCCATCTCTTCACTGGATGGTTTATTTTTCGGGTGTGGAGTTTGGTGAGTTCCTTGTAGATTTTGGATACTAGCCCTTTATCAGATATGTCACTTGCAACTATCTTTTCCCATTCCTTCGGTTGCCTATTAGTTTTATTGGTCGTTTCCTTTGCCATGCAAAAGCTTTTTATCTTGTTGAGGTCTCAGTAGTTCACTTCTGCTCTTGATTCCCTTGCCTTTGGGGATGTGTCGAGTAAGAAATTGCTGCTGCTGAGGTTGAGGAGGTTGGTTCCTGCTTTCTCCTCTAGGGTTTTGATGGTTTCCTGTCTCACATTCAGGTCCTTCATCTATTTTGAGTTTATTTTTGTGTATGGTGTAAGAGAGTGGTCTAGTTCCATTCTTCTGCATGTTGCTGGCCAGTTCTCCCAGCACCATCTCCAGTTCTCCCAGCACCATCTGTTAAAGAGGCTGTCTTTTTTCCATTGGATACTCTTTCCTGCTTTGTCAAAGATTAATTGGCCATATTTCTGTGGGTCCAATTCTGAGTTCTAGGGTGGTGCACAATCTGGGTCCTGTACGATGAGGGGTCAGAAAGTGTTGCTTGTTTGCTGTTGGTTGGTCAGTGGACTGGTTTTCTGGTTATACTGCTGTGTATCAAACTACACCAAGACTGAGCAGTTTGTTTATATTGTCACCTTCTTTCTCAGGTTC
>NC_043717.1:15036866-15042677 GCF_006229205.1 Suricata suricatta
TGGGTGGTTCTCACTGAGATCTTTACTGAGGGACAGCTGGAGGGCCAAGGTGACACTCAGAGGCTGGCAGTTGGTGGTAGCTGTTGGCTCTGGTGATGGGAGCACTTCCCTGAGACCCGCTGTTTGATTTAGCCTTCTCACAGCATGGTGATGTGTTCAAAGAGGGTGAGTCCCCAGAGCTGGCATTCCATATCCCTTTTAAGTATGGGAAACTGAGGCTTCTAAAGTTTATATGAGCAGGTTAGGTCGTACAGAAGCCACAGGAGTGATGTCCTTTTCCTGATGCTGTCATAGAATCATAGGAAATAAGGAAATACGTATCTTAATATCCCCTCCCGGCCTGGCACATAGTAGGTGCTCGTGAACTCAGAGGGCGTTTATTGAGTGCTTAATGTATACAGAATGCTCTGCTAGACCATCAGGGCTACAGGAAGAAATGGAACTTGGGCCTTTCCCTTAAGTTTATATCAGGAGGTAGCTGGGTGGCTCAGTTGGTTAAGCGTCCATCACAGACTGTGAGTTCAAACCTCTCGATTTGAGGTACAGCCTAAGAACCACTGAAAATGTTCTTGAAACAGAAGAAAAAACCTGAGTAAACATTTAAAAGGGCCAAGCACATTTAGAACTGGCCACATTACCCAGAGGCTTTACAAACAGAAGTCACTGTATTCCTGGGTTATGTGTGATTTTAGGCTTCCCCCTTGTGGGCAATTATAAGAGTCACCACTACTAATCATTTCCTTTCCAGAAAATCTTCATTATGCTCATAGTCATCATCATCTGCTTCATATTAGGAGGTGACCCAGTTCCTGTGCACTTCTTGGATTTAGTTGGCTCAATCACCCTATTACAGAGGTACTATTTCAACTCTCAGAGGTGAAGAAATGGAGGCACAAAAAGGTTAATTAACTTGTCTGAGGTCACAGCATCAGAAAGTGGAGAAGCCAGATCCCAACCCAAGAATCTGACTCCAGGACCCACACTCTTAATTACTGCTTTCTTGCAAAGAAGAAATATAACAACTTGATCTCAGTGCCCATGAACGAAAACTGTGACCCAGTATCACACACGGGAAAACATCTCATCTGTGTCCCAAGAGTAAGCCTGCAAATGTGGAGGGAGATACGAATCTAACTCATTAGAGAAGTATCAAGTAAGCACTACTGTGAGCCACGCACTCTCTGGCTGGGGGAAGATCTGGCACTGCTCAAGCAGACTGTTTGCTTCTTCTTCAAAATGATGGTTTGGAAATGTTTTAGAGAGGCTGATGTGGCATGGGTAAGAGGAGTAGCCAGAGAATCCTGGGGACAACTATGAAAAGCATTCTGCTTTGGCCTGAGGAGGGTGAATTGACTCAAACAGTCCACATGGGTAACCTAGAGTCCCTGTACTGTCACACGGCAGCCACAGCCACGTGTGACCACTTCAATTTAAAATAATCAAAATTAGGGGCACCTAGGTGGCTCAGTTCGTTAAGTGTCTGACTTCAGCTCAGGTCATGATCTTGCAGTTTGTGAGTTTGAGCCCTGCATCAGGCTCTGTGCTGAAAGCACAGGACCTGGAGCCTGCTTTGGATTCTGAGTCTCCCTCTCTCTCTCTGCCCCTCTCCACCTTTGTGCTCTCTCTCAAAAAAAATGAATAAACATTTTTAAAAAGTTTAAATAAATAAAATAATCAAAATTAAATCCAATTAGGGGCTCCTGGCTGGCTCAGTCAGAAGAGCATGTGACTTGATTTTGGGGTTGTGAGTTCAAGCCCCATGTTGGGTGTAGAAATTAAGTAAATAAACTTTAAAAAATTAAGTGCAATTAAAAGTTTAGTTTCTCAGCACACTAGCCACATTTCAAGCACTCACTAGCCACACGAGGCTAATAGCTATCATACTGGACAGCTCTTAAAGAGAAGTCTGGCAGTTTCCTCCTGTGATTCTCTCCTTTAACACTTAGCTACTCTGGGACACATGTGGATAAGGAAGATCTCAGAGTTGAATCAGGGTTGAGCTTTGATAGACAAGTAAGACTGGGGTAGGGCCTCATTCCTCCCCACAGCATCAGCCTCTCCTGATTATAGGAACTGTCAAGCAATCTTTTCTAGAACATTCATTTCAAGAGAAGCCAGATAATTAACTCATATCTCCAACTTCTATCTTGTGACTTTCCATGAGCCTCCAGGAGCCCCTGATGCGAGGCCCCAGGCTTATACTGGGGCAGAGCACAAACCATACAGTCCCTTTTTGTTAGGGGCCATGGACTTAACCAGTTATTACCACTAGTGCAACACAGCCAGAGGAACCGAGGCAGATCATGATTAACACAGCAAAGGCAATTAATACATGAACATTAACAATACCAAGAGACCTCCCCTAAAGACACGGTATACTTAGTGGGTAATGCTGAATTTGGTTCCTAAAGTAGCCTTCTTCCTGTATGGCCTAAAATTTTAAAATGTTTAGTTTTCTTTCTGAATCATCCTTTGTTCATTGTACCTTGTACTATATGCATACCCCTGTCTCTCTTTTATTAAACCAAAGACCCAAGTTTGTCTCTGAACCTCATAAGAATAGATGGAGAATAGACCTTGCCAGGGGGGTAGGGAAGAGGGGCAGAAGGGAAGTAGGTGGCTACAAAAGGACAGCATGAAGGATCCTTGTGGTAATGGAAATGTCCTCTATTCTTAACTGTACCTGTGTTACGGCTGTGGTTGGGATAGTATAGTATAGTGTTGGACGTTAGTCCCATTGGGGTCAACTGGGTAAAGGGTACCTGGGATCTCTCTGTAGTAATGCATATAACTGCATGTGAATCTATAATGACCTCAAAATAGAAAGTTTAATTTAAAAGAATCTGGCCTAAGAGTGAAGCCCTTAAGGAAACCCAAAGACAAAGAGGAGCAGAGGACACCTTCCTTGAGGTGTCTCACCCAGGAGGAGGACAAGAAGCGCCCATGTCAGAGCCATGCCTGCCTCAGTCCTGATGCAGTTATGCTTCCCAGGACAATAGTGTTCAGGTAACGTGCACCATTAACACGGAGGCCTTTTCCTGGGCAACTCATCCCTATGGAAATACAGATGAAGCAGGGATACTGAACAGCTAAACAGCTATTTTATGTTAACAGAACAGCATAAAATTTCATACTTAAATGATGTGCTCTTGTTTGGAGTAGTTTCCCGTTATACTTGGGCTGCAGCAACACATTTTTAAAAACTAATTTTAAAATGAATTTCATAAGCCTGAGCACTCTCTCACTAGAATATTAATGAGCTAATATCCATTATTCATGGTACTGGTAATAACCATTATCAAAATACAAAGTTTTTAGGGGAAGCCAGCTGTGTTCGACTTTTAAAAATTAACTGCATTAAATGAATTTTAGGGGCCTCTGGTTGGCTCAGTCAGTTAAGTGTCCAAATCTTGATTTCAGCTCAGGTCATGATCTCACATCACATGGGTTTGAGCCCTGCATTGGGCTCTGCTCTGACTGTGCAGAGCCTGCTTGGAATTCTCTCTCTGCTCCTCTCCCACTTTCTTGCTCTCTGTCTCTCAAAATAAATAAAAATAAACTTTAAAAATGAATTTTAAAGAAATCTTCCCAATAAAACTCCTATCACTGCAATTGAGTCAGTGTTCAGAAAAAAGAAAGGGAACCAGGAATGAAGAGCTTATCAAATAGGAAGTCCAATGCCCACTAGCCCCCTCCTGTGGAGGGCCCTCCCCTCTGTAGATGGCAGGCATGGATGCATTCACCTCTGCAGGGACTCATGTAAATACATGAAGATCAGTGATTTTCAACCAGGGGTGCACAATGAAATCACCCTGAGAGCTTGCACTTACTTATTTACTTACTTAATTTGAGAGAGAAAAGTGTGCACACGAGCAAGGGAAGGGGCAGAGGGAGAGAGAGTCTTAAGCAGGTTCCACACTCAGTGAGAAACCTAATGTGGAGCTTGATCCCATGACCCTGGTATCAAGACCAGAACCAAAATCAACAGTTGAGCCCTCAACTATCTGACCCAACCAGGTGCCCCACGGAGCTTTTTAAAAATTACAGATGCATCCATCTCCCTCCCAGAGGCTGACCTAGTATCTCAGGTGTAGCCAGGAGAGTAGTGCTTTAAAAGCTTACATATGATTCTAACATGAAGCAGGAGGACTGAGAATTGTCCTAGCCCACTATTCCTCCCACTGAGGCATGCATCAGGACCACCTGCAGGGCTTGTCACCTCTGACTGCAGGATGGCACCCTCAAAGCTTGTGATGGAGTGATCCTGGGGTGAGCCAGAGAATCTGCCTTTCTAACAAGTTCCCAGGTGAGGCTGCTGGTCCAGGGCCCACATCTTAAGAACTGCTGTTCTAGACTATGCTGATCTACAGGGCAAGGCCCTGTCTGTAGCTCCTCTATGGATGTGTAGAAACCTAGAAGAATGTGGAACTCAAAGTAGGAAGGAAGGAATGCAAAGAGATGATCGATCACTTGCCTGTATGCCCCCCCCCCCAACACAGCACCTCCCTTTGCCACAGTTGGTACTGCCCCATATGCTACGTTCTGGGCATGTTCATTTGCCCCTTGCCCTCTAAGTTCTTGTCTTACCTCTGAATCCCCAGCACCTTGCACATGGTACTCAAATAATTACTAGGCCATGAATGTTACGCCCGACTGACCAAAGCTCCTCATCTGTAGAGCATTTCAACCTTTTATCAGTAATGTCTATAAAAACAAGTAACATTTTTAAGCATCTTTGTATTGCTATCCTGCTGGAATTGGGCAAGGAGCACAAAGGTAAAGAAAGGAAAGCAGCTTTTCCCACTACTCTCTGTGCCTCCTCCAAGGCTAAAATGAATCTTCCCTTTAAATTCCATCAGTACTCTGCCTTTCTCAGCCCTTTACCCTCTTTAATTCAAATTGGGGTCCCTCTCTCTTTCATTCATGCCCTCAAGCACAAGAAGCTCCACCCTCCACAGGCCCTCTCTCACTGTCCCCCTTTCCAACCCATCTATCAGGATATAAGCTGCTGCTGTTTATTTTTTTTTCTTTTAGATTTTAAGTAATCTCTGCACCCAACATGGGGCTTGAACTGATAAGCGAGATAAGAGTCGCACACTCTTATCAACTAAACCAGCAAGACACCCCAATATAAGCTTATTTTTTAAAGGATTTTTAAAATTTATCTGATTTTGAGAGACAGAGAGAAAGAGAGAGGGACAGAGAGGGAATCCCAAGCAGGCTATCAGCACTATCAGTGCATAGCCTGACGTGGGGTTTGAACTCACAGTCTGTGAGATCACGATCTAAAACCAAAATCAAGTTTTGGACGCTTAACCAACTGAGCCACCCAGCTACCTCCTGATATAAACTTAAGGGAAAGGCCCAAGTTCCATTTCTTCCTGTAGCCCTGATGGTCTAGCAGAGCATTCTGTATACATTAAGCACTCAATAAACGCCCTCTGAGTTCACGAGCACCTACTATGTGCCAGGCCGGGAGGGGATATTAAGATACGTATTTCCTTATTTCCTATGATTCTATGACAGCATCAGGAAAAGGACATCACTCCTGTGGCTTCTGTACGACCTAACCCGCTCATATAAACTTTAGAAGCCTCAGTTTCCCATACTTAAAAGGGATATGGAATGCCAGCTCTGGGGACTCACCCTCTTTGAACACATCACCATGCTGTGAGAAGGCTAAATCAAACAGCGGGTCTCAGGGAAGTGCTCCCATCACCAGAGCCAACAGCTACCACCAACTGCCAGCCTCTGAGTGTCACCTTGGCCCTCCAGCTGTCCCTCAGTAAAGATCTCAGTGAGAACCACCCA
>NC_043717.1:15042777-15044939 GCF_006229205.1 Suricata suricatta
GAACCTGAGAAAGAAGGTGACAATATAAACAAACTGCTCAGTCTTGGTGTAGTTTGATACACAGCAGTATAACCAGAAAACCAGTCCACTGACCAACCAACAGCAAACAAGCAACACTTTCTGACCCCTCATCGTACAGGACCCAGATTATGCACCACCCTAGAATGTTCAATCTTAACGGGCTCACCAACCCTGGACCTTGGCCACTTGCCACACTTCTCAGCCATAATTGTTCTATCAATGGCTAACGTAGTTCCCTCAGTCACCGTGTCTAGAAGCCACTCCTGCCACTGCCCCCAAAAGAGGAGCCCGCAGGCATGGCACCAGCTCACAAGCAGCAACACAAGCATCTTGATGTTGGCCAGTTCTGCAGAGACGTCTCACAGAGGCCAGGAAACATGACCCAGAGGACAAAGGGATTAAGGCCCCGTGGCATGTACTCTGAGACGGGAAGGTGAAAACGGATGAACTGTTTGCCCTTCTTTCTACCAGTGAACTGCTTTAACTCACTGGGAATCGTGACCTCCCTGAACATGGCCCGTAGGTCCAAGCACTACCAGCCATGTTAGGTTGCAATGCAGTGGTCAGCTTGATGATGCAGCACCTTTTATTTTCTCTCCTTCCCTTCTGGGCTCACATACCGTTCCCCTCACTCTCAGTTCCCAGGAAGCATACCTCTCAATAAGGCGCTGGTAGGTGTAAAAGAGGAGTGGAACCTATACATGAATGCTCATAAGAGCATTATTCATAACAGCCCAAACTGGAAAAACCTAAATGTCCATGAACTATTGACTAGATAAATAAAACATGATATGCCCATATAAGGAAATATTATTCAGTCATAAAAAAGGAATTAAGAAGATGATGGACTGTTAATGGGTGCAGGATATCTTTTAGGGGTGATGGAAAGGTTCTGGCATTAAAGAGTAATAATGGTTTTACAACACTATAATGTACTAAACCCACAAGAGTTTACTTCAAAATGGTAACTGTTATGTGAGTTACACTGCAATAATCAAACTCTGAAGAAGAAAAAAACAAAATATAAAACCACCTTCCACCTTATAGAGGGCTCCACAAGATTTTAAATCCATGGCCTAGTTAATCTCATCTGTGGCCTTCAAGTGTCCCAAGTTATTGGTTTTATGTTTTAGTTCTTTCTCTCAAATATCTAAATGATGGGGCACCTGAGTGGCTCAGTTGACTAGGCATCCGACTGGCTCAGGTCATGATCTCACAGTTTGTGAGTTCGAGCCACACATTGGGCTCTGTGCTACAGCCTGGAGCCGGCTTCTGATTGTGTGTGTGTGTCTTTCTCTCTGCCCTCCCCCGCTCATGTTATATCTCTCTCTCTGTCTCTCAAAAATAAATAAACATTAAAAATATTTTTTAAAAATCTAAATGATATATCTGGTCCCAATAAAGCATTTTTCATAGAACAAGAATGCATGTGGCTCATTTGAGTATGTAAAAATCATATATCTGCCACACAATCTCAAGATTTTTCTTCTATTTTATAAAACTGGGGTGGGGTGCCTGGGTGGCTCAGTCGGTTAAGCCTCCGGCTTCGGCTCAGGTCAGATCTCACGTTCGTGGGTTCGAGCCCTGCATCAGGCTCTGTGCTGACAGCTAGCTCAGAGCCTGGAGCCTGCTTCTGGTTCTGTGTCTCCTTCTCTCTCTGCCCCTCCCCCTCTCATGCTCTGTCTCTCTCTGTATCAAAAATAAATAAAACATTAAAAAAAATTAAAAAAAAAACTGGGGAGCAAAAATTGAGTTTTCTTTCTTTTTTTCCCTTCTTTTTTTTAATAGTTTATTGTCAAATTGGTTTCCATATAACACCCAGTGCTTCTCCACAAGGGACCCCCACCATGACCATTACCCCTTCCCTCTCTCCCCCTCCCCCTTCAGTCCATGGTTTGTTTTCAGTATTCAGGAGTCTCCCTTGATCTGTGTCCCTCACTCTCCCCCGCTCTCTTTCCCCCTTCCTCTCCCCATGGTCCCCTGCCAGGTCTCTCCTGGTAGACCTATGAATGCAAACATATGGTATCTATCCTTCTCTGCCTGACTTATTTCGCTTAGCATGACACCCTCAAGGTCCATCCACTTTGCTACAAATGGCCATATTTCATTCTTTCTCGTTGCCATATAATACTCCATTGTAT